>NC_083330.1:70261499-70590583 GCF_963455315.2 Globicephala melas
CCTCTCAGTTTTCCAATAACTAAATGATCTTCATCATCTTATCACTAATGAGCTGAAGAATGAGAATGAGATGAATTTCAAAAGTTAGGTAGCTCGTATTATTGTCACCAGCAGTTAAGACAGAATCAAATGCTAACTACAGCAACAGAGCTTAGAATGTATCTCCCTGGTGAGAGAACCTACCAAATACAACCTTATCATTAATATTTTCTTTATACACATAATGTCATTTAGTAATGAATTTTTAGATGGGTAAATTGAACTGGCAAGAGAAACAATTTGTTTAAGAAGTGGAAAATTCTGTGTCGTAGAGAGAATCTGGACAAAGGCACTACTGTCTGTAGCCTGAATCACATAATGAAGCTGATTTAACTTGAAATGAGTGAGGCTCCCCAAGGAAGGAATACCTACAGCCCTAGTGCTACCTGTAGCTGAACTTTCTCAGGGGGAAAGGAAAAGGAATCCTTTGAATTGGGCTTTGAACCTTCTCAGGGTTCCTCAGTATTTCCAGTGCCACTTAGACCTAGAAAATACACGGGGATCACATCTGCCCTGGACAAGAACCTCTTTGGGTGGGAAGTTCACGACTTTCGTCTAACTGTTCACTGAGTGGAGAAAACAGAAACCATTTCTTTGCTGATAGCAAGGGACCTCCTGGTTGGCCCTTTTAAGGTTCTACCTCGTAACCACAGTGGAAAGTACGCGATAGATAAATGAATACAGGGCGTTCTCTCTTCATATAGGGCATCTGCAGAGACCTGCAGCTTGGTCGTTACCCTGTCAAGCCACAGATATAATTTTCTTCCAGAGGGAAAGAGGAGAAGCCGATTCTCAAGCTTGGGTTAGAGAAGGCAATTATCAGCTCATTTGTTCCTTTTGAAAATGGCATTTTCAGTGAAGTGAAACAGCCTGCCGAGGTGTGTTTACTGTATCCTCATTCTAGCTTCCTGCTTCTTGAAAATGTTAAGTTAAACATGAGCCATCCTCTTAATGGGAATCAAGATTAATGTAGAGAAAGAAGATACGCCAGTGTTTATGGCTTTCAGTTGATAAATTTATATCCCACTGAGCAAGACGATGAGCTAGCTACACAGAGCCTGTTCCCAGCAATTCAATCACTTTCCCCTTAGGATTGCCCTTTGGCTTTTTCATTAAATGTTAATTCGTGGGCTATACAGGGTATTACTCTCTTGAGTAGTGAAACAGGTACCTCTCGCTCTTGAGTCATTTCAAATGCTTATGTTTTTAGAAGGATACCCTCTGAAAGGTTTCTGAAGAATGACTGGCTCTGAGCTAGGATTTGAATCCTGACCTCACCACCTGTCAGGCTCAGCGTCATTGGGATGTGCCTTTAAAGTTTCTAAGAATCTGTCATTTCTTCTCTGAAATAAAAGTGAAGGATGATAACATCAGTTTGTTATCACTATGTGATCGTGTATGTAAAGGCTCTTGGTTACATGTAAAATATTGTACAGATGTAAAGAATTTTGACTGTGCTTTGATTTCTCCAAAGGTGTTTACGTGTAAAAGACTGCTTTACACACATTTACGTGTGTGTGTGTGTAGAAAGCTTTCACCAACACAATGTCAGGGGACTTGGCTATTTTCTAATATTGTTTATGCAGTGAGTACTCTTGTTCATTCAGTGATTAAGTGCCTACCACGTGCCTGGCATTTTTCTAGGTGCTGAGGATAAAAGGATAAACACATAGACAATGTCTTTGCTCTTACACGGTGTTTACATTCTTGTGAGGGTGTGGGGCTGGGGGAAAAAAACACAATAAATATAGACCAGTCAGATAATTTCAGATGGTATATGTGTTCTGGAGAAAATAAGACATGTCACTACTAGGGAGTGGCATTTGAACTGAGTCTGGAATATTGAGAATGCGTCAGTCATGTGAAGACCTGGCAAAAATTGTCCTAGGCAGCAGTCACAAAGCCTAAGAAGTGAAGAAGTGGGAAAGAGCTTGGGATATTTGAAAGAAAAGAAAATAGAGAGTATATTTGGAGGCTGAGGAGTAGAAGAGACAGAAATATAATTAGCGAGAGAAGTAGCACCAACTTACAGAGGATCCAGTAGGCCATGGTAAGGAGTTAGGATTTTATTCCAGTTTCTAACCGAGGTCGTTAGCAGGTGTTAAGTATGTCTTGTATGTCACCAAACAGGGAAAACCAAACAATACTGATTAAAAAAAAAAATCACAGATTCTTTTTTTTTTAAAGCGATTAATTCTCTACTTTATCCACCTACAAGGTCTAGGAAAGACACTTAAACCTCTAGAGGGCGCCAAAAGAAAACCTTTTGTGGCCAAAGCCACAAAGGTTCTTTCAGCACCTAAAATCAGAGGAGAGCGCTCTGCTCGTTCCTTCAGAGTCTGGCAAAAGGTGACACCTTATGAAAAGATTGTTCATCTACATTTGCTACCCAAACAGAAAGTTGAATGAGCTTGGTATACATACACCAGGACGCTGGTTTTCACGCTAAAGGATTGTTTATGATGGGGTGGGAGTAGGAAGACATTTGAGGGTTATTTTTAATCTTCTCCCATCTGGTAGTATTTGAGTGGAGCATAAAACAAATATGGAGCCAAAATTTACTTTCTGGATTCATTTGGCAAGAAAAGTGTCTCTATACTTAGGACTTTGAAAATATTCATAATTTGCTACTTAGGATGTTATTCTAAATACTATTCCAAAGTTACTTGACAAAGTCTTTTAGTAATGTGTACCAAGGAAGGCTACTGCATGAGAAGCAGTGGGTTATGACAAATGGAATTTTCTGCAAATGGTCAGATAGCTATGATGCATTATGAAAACGACTTATAGTGAGAGAAGAGAAGGGGAAGGAAGAAGGAGAAGGAGACAGAAAAGATGAGAAAGGGAAAAAAGGGAACAGGAGCAAGGAGAGGTCAGTTGACGTCTAGGTACATAATAAAGAAAATGCAAAACAGAAGGAGAGAAATTGGAAGAAAGGGAGAGATTCAGAGGACACTCGGGTTCAAATCCACGTGTAAACAAGATTCAGAAACACAGTTGAAATATAATTTTATATAATCCCAAATTGAGACTTTATCATATATGGGTATTAAAGGTTCATGATGATTCTGAGAAAACATTATGTTTTTTTGTAATCCTTTTTTTCTTTTATAAATTTATTTATTTATTTTTGGCTGCATTGGGTCTTCGCTGTGCGCGCGGGCTTTCTCTAGTTGCGGCCAGCAGGGGGCTAACTCTTTGTTGCCATGCCCGGGCTTCTCACTGCGGTGGCTTCTCTCGTTGAGGAGCACGGGCTCTAGGTGTGTGGGCTTCCAAAGTTGTGGCTCGCAGGCTCTAGAGCGCAGACTCAGTAGTTGTGGCGCACAGGCTTATTTGCTCTGCGGCAGCATGTGGGATCTTCCTGGACCAGGGATCGAACTCGTGTCCCCTGCATTGGCAGGCAGATTCTTAACCACTACACCACCAGGGAAATCCCTCATTACTGTTTTTAATAAGAAAAATTCAACGGGTCAGACCTTACTTACAGAGGCTCTCATCCCCCCATTTCATGCCTGATGATCATAGCCATGTACTTCATATGCTCTTTGCTCTACCCAGGGAGACTTCAAAAAGCACCGTAAGAGCAGCCAACCAGATAAGTAACCTAAGCAAATGGATATAGAGCCATCCGAGAAGAGAGAGAATCCCAAATCAACTAGGAGTCCAGCAGGTCAATGATGGGTAAAGCACTCTGACGGTACCAGCGCCCTAAAAGTCATGAGCAGTTTTCATAGGTGTTGTACCTGTTTATCCTAAGAACCATCTATTCAAACCAGACTGCAAGAGGAGCCTCTGATGTCCAAGCACCTCTCATCAGCTTTTTACTTGAAAACACTCCAGCTGATACATTTCCCTCATTTTTATGGAGAAGTTCCCATAAAACTCTCCTGTTACCCCCATTCACTCTCTTGTTACCTACCAGACATTTGGCCAAGAAAGTGCCAGATCATTAATTATCAATTGATTTCAAGGAATTTAAACAATAGAGTCATCATCTAGCTCCTCATTCACAGACAATGAGAACTTTGTTCACAGAAACACATCCATTTTTAATGGGGAAAGATAGGAAGAAAGGGGGAGAAAGGAGAAAGCGACCTAAAGAGTCAGGTTCCACCTAAATATTTCAAACCATCTACATCAAAACACCCCCTTCAATCAAGCGAAACTTGCATTCTCTGCGAATGACATGCTTGCTCCCCCTCTCCACCAGCCCCAAAAGTCCTGAGGTTGATTTATTCAAAGCATTGGGTTTGGATCCTGTAGCAAGAGAAGATAGCACCTTAGATCCCCAAGGCAATAAAGAAAAAAAACGAGCGTCACAGGCTTGTCTGAAGGACTTAGTGAGATAGCTTAAGTAAGGTACCCAGCACCAGCTAGTTAGTATGCGTTTAACAAATGTTGATTCCTTCGAGAACTGAGGATTTGTGGCGCAAAGACACAGAGAAACCTAACTCAGAATCTCAGAGTCCCTTAGGACACCCTGCTGTAACTCTCATGAGTAAAGCTGCTAAGGAGTGGGTCGCCTTCTAAATCGGGATGCTCCCCTCCCTTTCTGTGTTTTGCTCCAGAGACTGAGGGCAGCTCCTGGGGGATGTATGAGGGGCAAAAGGAAGACTACTTCTTAGCTGATGTCAAAGAATTACTCACAGAATCAGAGTAGAAGAGTAGAGATGATAGAAACTTTAGAGATCATTTAGTTTCAGTTCCTCTAGAGCAATGGCATCCCACGAACACCCAGGACCTCCTAGGTGCAAGGCACTGTGTCGGGCTGGGGGAGGGGACTCAAAGGGAGAGAGGCAAACCTGCCTCTTAGAAAAGCGATTTCGAAAGAACCCCGGGGAGTCAGGGGACGAGCAAGGCAGGCGGGAGTTACCTGGTTGATGGAAATGACCGCCAGCCTGGGGATGACCCCTTGGAGGACCACCTGCAGTAACGACGTGCCCAGGCCAGCCAGGATGGCCCAGGTGAGCGGCAGCGGCAGCATGCTGTAGGTGGCGAAGAGTGTGAAGAGCACGTAGCCAATGCCGTCTCCCAGGAGCCCATAGCCCAGACCTGCTGCTAAGATCTGGGTGGTCATGGCCACCCAGGTGACCACGCCGCTGTACTGCAGGTAGGTGTGCGAGGTGGTGTCCTTCCTGACCACCACCAAGGCGCAGATCACCACCTCTATGCCCGTGAAGAAGCCCAGCAGGATGCCCTTGAGCGGGTCCATGGGGGCCGAGGCCAGGCTCAAGTGGAGAACCAAGAGGGTGAGTTTGGTCAGCACGTCCAGCACGTTCATCACCACCTCCGATTTGCGCCTCTGGCCCAGGAAATAGCGCTGGTAGAGGCGCTCCAGATCCCGGGACTTGAAGGAGTTGCGCAGGGTGGGGAAAATGACCCCTCGGTAGCTATAGCCCCCCTTGAGGAAGAAATCCGAGTTGCTCGGGGCGCAGTCGAGGTGCAGGAAGCCCAGGTCGCCCGCGCCCCCGCTGCCGCCGCCGCTGCGCTCCGGGAAGACTTTGGTGCAGCCGGGGCTGTGCGCTCTCTCCCCGGGGCCCAGCGCGTAGAGGGGAAGCGCCGAGTCGCCGGCCAGCTGCGACGCGTGGTGGTTGGGGCCGCCGCCTACAGGGTCCGAGGCTTTGCTGGAGCTTCCGCTCCCGCCGCCGCTGCCCGGGTGCCCGTGAACGAAGCGCTGCTCGGTGATGTGCCGCACCGCCGTTTGCCACAGCAGCCGCTGCGGCCGGGAGCCGCTCCCGCCGTCGCCGGCCGGGGGCGTCGGGTGGATGGTGTAGAGCTCCTCGCTGCCGCTAAGGCAGCGCACATCGGAGAGCTCCATGGCGCCGGGCCGCTGGGAGGGAGGCGCAGAACCTGCGGGAGGCCGCGGCGGGAAGGGGTCCCGAAAGACCCAAAGGCGGCCTGGTGGGAGCTTGGCGGCGAGCCCTTCTATCCCCAGCCGCCCTGGGCAGGAGGTCCCCGCACGTCAGGTCATAGTGCGCCCCGGGCCAAAGGGCGTCTGGAAGACCGCCGCAGACCCCTGCGTCCTCGCGCGTCGCCCTCCCGCCAGCCCGCGCAGCTTGGGTGCGTGGCAGCGGGGGCTATTTGTCCGCAGAAGCCGCGGCGCTCTGAGCCACGCAGCCCCCTTCCCGGCCTCTGGCTTCCTGGCTGGGTCTCGACTCAGCGTCTTGGCGTTGCCTTTGCTCTCCAAGAGGCGCCCAGGCGCCTGGGCTCCGTGCTTCAGCTGCGCGCCGGGCGGGTCCTGGCTGCGGCACTGGGCTCGGGACGCCCACGACTCGGCGGCTGCAGGGGGGGCTGGTCGGGGGTGACCGGCAGCGCAGATGGGTGCGAAGTTAGCAGCTCTGGCTGGAACAGAGTCCTTCGGAGAACTCCATTGCGCCGGGATGGGGAGCCGGGGCCGAGCTGGGGGCGGGGGTAATGAAGGGGGAGGAGTGGGGGACAGTGAGGTGGCGGGTGCCCAGCGGGAGGATTGGCGAGGTGGTAGCCTCAGCGTTAACAAGTCACCAAACAGTTAATTTGGAAGTGCGGGTGTGCTGAGGCTCCCTCCCGCGTTCATTTCTGGCTGTCTCCACTTCCTGAGCGAAGACTGACAGCGCAGCGCTGGCTCTGGCCCGACGCATCCCTCGGGGAAGGGGGAGGGCCTCAGGGTCCCAGTCGCGGCTACAAGACGAAGTCAGCCTTTCCAGCTGTGTTTCTGAGGGGTCGCAGCACAAGATTCTCACCCCCTTCACTTCGCTCGTTGGAATCCCTTTGGCCCGGAGCTGAGAGGTGCAGGAGCCGAGGGCAGGAAAAAAGTGGGGAGGGCTCCAAAGCCAACAGCTCCGAGGGCGAGGAGAAGCCACTGGTGCAGGTCGCTGAGGCTAAGAACCGTAGCTTGGTGGGTGCGGCGGGTGTGAGGTTTGGGCGAGAAGGGAGGCCCGAGGCCGCGGGGAAGTCGCCTGAGTCGCCGCCGGATCCAGGGGAGCGCCGCGTGCCACCCTGGCGCTCTGAAGCGCGCTGCGGGCGCCGGGCGACAGGGAAGAATTTGGAGACCTGTCTGAGCTGTTGGACACCGGAGGAGACTTAGACCCGCCCCCACGCCAAGCCACGCCCCCGGAACGGGGCGGGGGCGGAGTGGCGGTGGTGGCGTGGACCTGGCGCCCAGATCTGGCCAGGACGCCCCAGGTCTTCAAGGCAGCGGCACGGGCAGACCCGCGTGGGAGAGGACGATGGGGTTGGGTGGGAGGGCGGGGCGGGCGCCCCCGACCAGCCCCCGGCGTGGAGATGCAGCGCTCCAGCTGGCCGAGCTGGCCGGTTCCAACGCTGTTCTTTTTTAGGCACTGGCTTTGGTCCTGTGCAGGTGCGGAGCCAGGACTCGTAAGCCGCTTTGCCCACGGACTCCGAGAGCCCAGCGCGAAGGCATAGAGGGTCTCCTTTACGCTCTCCCCACTGGGGCGTCTTTTGGCAAAGCCAACTTTCGGGCTAAAAGCAAAATACCCCCAAGAAGCCGCAATTGCAGAGGCCGGCAGCTTCCTGAGGGAGTCTCTTTACTACACCAATCCGGAGGGATGGAGAGCGCGAGGCATTAGAATGCGAGGGCCCTCGGAGGGCCAAGTTTCTCCCCGCTTACAGTAGGGGTCGAGAACGGAGGGCGTGGGGAAGGCATTTCCAGCCGCCCTCTCGAGCCCGGTTTCCCGCCCGCCGAGCTCCGGCGAGCAGTTGCGGACAAAGCCTCTGGCGGAGCTCGGGGCAGATCCAGGCGCAACACGGTGGGCACGTGGTGTCTGCGCCCGCGCCGGGCCGAGCGGGGGCTCCGGGCGCCGGGTCCGCCGGAAGCGCCTTAGTCCCGAGCCCGGCTGCATGTGACGGAGCCACGGTGGAACTGCGGCTTCAGCCGGTGGAGCCCTGGCCCTGAGCACAGTCAGCTGATGGCCAATGACGTCAGACCCTGGGCGCTTTCGCGGCTCCCCATGGCTTCCCTTGAAAGCACCAAAGACCTCCACACTGTTCCCTCAGGCCCCCCTGGGCGGACGATTTACCCTGCTTTCCCTAGGAGAAACTCCCCTCCCTTTGCTTGCCCTGGGCAAGAATATCTTTCCCGATCTCCCTCCTCAGAGGCACACACCATCTCCAGGGTTATTTGTGTCCACCGTGTCCCAGAAACACGAGATTGCATTATTTCCTTTTTAAGTCTTTCTTTTCCACACACACGGGTTTCAGTTTAAACCCAGAACTGGTCAACTACCTTGCACATAGAATCCCCCCAAAAGTAGAAAGAAGACTCAACATTTTCCCCGATCTCCCTTAACAGTAGATTTCTGGGATGTCATACACACCCTGGAAAAGACTCCTTTAATCCTAATCCCTTAGAGTTGCACTCTACAACTACACCGCTCAAGAAAGGAAACAAAATTAAGTGCTCAATTTTGAATTGAAAGAAGGTCGATTCTATCTTTAACCCAGTTTGTAGATGAATTAACTTGTTAACAAAGTAAAGGTATCCCAGAATAGCTGGACTATTCCGTGGGGCTGGAACTTCAGGGCAAAGCGCTTCCCCCAAAACTCGGTTTTGCAGTTATCTAGACCTTAATGAAATAATCCCAGGTATTACATCCTTGAGAAAGAAATGCCACTTGCTTCTCCCTTCCTAAATTCCTTGAACTCTGCCTGGCCAGCTCTCCTGAAACTCTAGGGTGGGTAATCAATATCTTGAGGCAGGGAGTCCAAACAGGGCAGAGGGCTGGGTGGGAGAGGGAGGCGGGTTCCTGCAGACCCTATGCCAGGATGTGTGTGGGGAGCTGTGTCCTGATCTGCAGGCATAGCCCCAAGTCATCTGTGCTAATGAGCATATTAGTAAACTTGGCAGTGGAAGACACACCTCTTTTTTTTTTCTCAATTCTTTCTCCTTGGGAGCCTGAGAGCTCAGCCTGAATAAATGAGGGGTTGAATGCAGATGGAACTTTCCTATGAAAATCTTCCTCCTGGACATATCCCAGGATGATTTATTCAGCAGCAAAAGGAGGCTTGCCAAGGAGGGGGAGATTGGACCCAATCAGATAAAATGACTCAGGCTGATGAATGAGCATAGCATGCTACAGAAAGACGCTCAAAGAATTTCCTGAACTCAGAGGTTGAAACTAACATATCAGGGAGAAAACATTGCATCTGGTGTACTGATTCCTCTGAAAGTTCCTTTGCTGTAGGGCCGTTAGGGCATGTTGTTTGAAAATAAGAGCACAGATGACACAATTAGATTCAAATGTTATTCTTCTTGTTGGGATGACACAGTGCCGTTCAGACACCCCCAAGTTCTGTTTTTGAATGACAGCATTGGCTCAGTACACATATCAAGAGGCTTTTGGGAATCTGCAAACCACCAAATGATTATCACTTAAAACAAGCGAAGTCAACACACTGCTTTGAGGCTATAATGGACCTCTCATTCATGGTCCTCTCATGGACCTTAATTAAGTGAATTAAGTTCACTTAATTCCTTGCATATTTATTATGGCTGGATCTTGACTATGTTCCAGAGACAGTATTTTGCCAACTCAATGTCTTTTTGTACACAGTTCCCTCCTCTTGGAATTTCCCTCTATTCCCCCCATTTCCCTCCCTCAAAACACTACTCACTTGATCCTTCAAAGCCTGAGCAATGTTGTCTCTGAGCGAAGGCTTTCCTGATATTCCCAGTGAGAATTAATGGTTTCCTTTTCTGTTGTTCAAAAGTCTGTTCTGGTTCCTCCCGTATGGCTCTTACTACAGGCACTGGCTCTACCCCATTGGCTTACCCATTTTTCTCTCACCTCTCCCCATGAAGTGGTGAGCTCATTGAAGGAGAAGACTGATTTTCCCTGGGTCCATATCCCTTAGTTTCTAGCAACTATAGTGTACATAGAGATAATAATAAGATCAGCAAGAATTGATGGCATACTTTTCCCTTTATAACCATCTTTACCACCATTTCATTTAATCACCCCATCAGTTCTCTGAGTTAGAGCCTTCTCTATCTTTTATTATTCCCATTTTACTGACTAGGGCA
Organism: Globicephala melas; assembly: GCF_963455315.2. Classification (NCBI taxonomy): domain Eukaryota; kingdom Metazoa; phylum Chordata; class Mammalia; order Artiodactyla; family Delphinidae; genus Globicephala; species Globicephala melas. Next base: position 70,271,557 of record NC_083330.1, read on the forward strand.
CTGAGGCTCCATGTGGTTAAGGAACTTGCCCAGGATCTCATCGATAGCAAAATTCCAGCAATCAAATTTAGATTGTATAAATCTGGCTTCCATGTGCTCAATAAAAATGTTACCACAGGCAGTCAACATATTTCACCTAAATAGGACTGATAGACAAGAACATGTGAGGTATATTTTGACTTTCCAAACGCAAATTAAATAAGAGACTTCTAAGACGTTTGGGCTTTGAGAAGTCTAGTAGGATGACTCCAAATGGATGAGGTAGCACAACCAATTCTTGTTTGGTTAGAGGGTCTGTTAGGTTTTGCTCAGTTCAAGCCATTGACATTATTTCTAGTTTGTGGAAAAGCAGATTTTTTCACATATTGTATTTAACCAAAATAATTAATCGTTGCCCTCTACTTCATTTGGCTGAGGGTGGAAGTGGCAGAACATCCTTTTGGCCCATTGGAAAAGAACATATTTGTTTTATGATCTTGCTGCATACCATTGGCCACACTTATAGTAGATATATTTAAGAAGGGAAGTTCATTTCTCTCAAAAGCCTCTTTGACTTTCTAGGCTAACTGTGTTAATACATGAATTTAAATTTTATAAGAGCTCTGGCCTTTGCAAAATACCCATAGAAACCCTAACACTCACTGAAGACATATAAAATATTCACATGTAAAAGAAAAGATGGACTCAGTTCAGGAAGGGGACCTGAAACCAGAGAGATCCTGTTTCCAAAGGGAAGGAGGGTGTTTATGACAAGGCAGCTTCCAAAGCTGGAAGTCCTTAAAGGAAAAGTACATGAAATTTTCTAAGAAGATAGATCTTAAATGTCCTCTCTCTCTCTCATACACACACACACACACACACACACACACACGAAGGAAAAAAACAAAGAAAATGGTAACTATATGTGGTGATACATATGTTAATTACTGATTGTGATAAACTCATATTGTATATCAAAACATCAAGCTGTACATCTTAAATATACACAATTTTTATTTTCAATTATACCTCCACAAAGCTGCGGGGAGAGCGGGGGCGTTGAAAAGGATATGCCTGTCTTGCCTGGAAGCACTGCTCTTACCAAGTATCAAAGGCATTGACTGCTTTGAAGGAACTCCAGGGACAGTCAATGTCTAAAGTAAATAAGGCTTATACATGGAAATGGTCTATGAATGAAAACCTTTGCACTCACACTTCATCTGGAATGCAGCAGAATATACACTAGAAAAAATGAAATGTCTATTTTACCCCCATCATGTATTTTCTTTGCATTGTAAAATGTAAGAGAGGGAAAATTTTGTATACATTTTGGATCTTCGCGGGAGCTAGCTTAAATTGGATTCTGGTGCCTGAAAGAAGACAGTCTCATCAATGGGAAAGCAATTCTGAGACAACGTATTTATATGCGGAATCCATCAGTTAGGTAAGTCAGAGGAAGAAATCTTCAAGGGAGACAGACTTAAACACTGTTTTCTTCTTAAAAGATGATTCCCTTGTCTCTGGTCTAACTAGAGTATAAGTGTACTGTGGTATCACTTATGAAGCCTTCACTTACTGAAACGATAATAAGAACACACACACGTACAGCTCATTGGAGGAACTATTAAGAAGTGACCTAAAAGAAGTAGTAACAAAACAAAAAGTATCACCATCACCAAACCTTCTTTTGGCCATGGTTTAATACCTGCTTTTTAATTTGACACACTTAAGAAGTCTTAGGGCAAAATGATCAGACAGTGGGAAGCAAAGCAGATCATTTTCCCCTATTCTCTCTCTCTCTCTTTTGAAAATCTACCTGATTCTTATTTTAATACCAGAAACTTCTTATTTTTTAAAATATTTCACTGCATTACTCATACCCTCCTGGAGATCTTTGGGATCTATGTAGAATATTTAGGCTAAAAGTTTATAGATAACGTAAGTACATCTATATGCATTTATGTAGTTGTGCATATGAATCTCAATCCATTGATTAAGTGTGAAAGAAACATATCTCCTCACCTTTCAAAAATCAATGTATTTCTGTTTTCACCCAGTCTGTGAGACTTTAACTTGCATCCTTCTTGAGGCTTTCATCTGTACCCTCCTACTCCCAGGAAGATGCCATATATCCAGGCCCTTGTGTAGTACCCAGGTGTGTGTGTGGCAGGGGCGGGGGTGGCAGGGAGGAGGGTATGCATCCATAAACATGCATGCCCTCTGGTCTTTAGCTGTCTATTCATAAAGGTCACCACTGAGGCAGTCCGTCTTTTGTCCACATCACACGGTCCCTATGGGACCAGCAGCATCTGCATTGCTTCCTTTGAACGAAGACAGGAGAGCCTTCACAGGTCAGCTTACGGGCCTGTGTGCTTGACATAACACGTTGCCCCTCCTCTTTAGGGTGCTGGATCCTCTTAGGACACCCCTGGGAAGCCATTATTTAGCACACAATAGCTCTCTCTCTCTCTCTCTGTTCCTATCTGTCTCTCTGTCTTTCTGTCTCTTCCTTTCTCTCCTTCTGACCCAGTGTGGGAGTGTCTCCTTTAGCCTCGTGAGAATCCTTGCTTTATGTTTCTTCCAAGCCCATCTGACTTTTCCTGTTCTTTTTGGGAATTCTTTTTTTATAAAAACAAAAGATGGAAAGATGGAAAGACTACTTTTGTTTTCTGTTCATCCTTTCTGGAAGTGATTTGTAGAAGGCTTGCATGAAAGAAAGGGAAAAAGGGAGTGCACCAAAGCAAATCTCATAAATTCGTATCTCAGCATGTGATCCACACATATAAAATGGATGAAACTCACCCCTCCACCTGATCAGTGGTTTTTTTGCACTGTGAGTTCCAACCAAATCGTGGGTTGTGAAATCACCTTTGTGGGTCACGATTAGCATTTAAAGAATAAATTAATAAAAGAGTAGAATAGAATCATAAGGATAATTATATCTTGCTACTCTATACAAAGGCTTTCTTTTGCATCCAAATTCTTCCTCTGAAGTTAAGAACAGAAAAAAAATTGGTAAAATTTCAGAAAAATACCTTATCAAACTCTCGGAATTACATTATTTGAACTTCACAAAACAAAGTTCAGTTTAATATGGCATTTCTCACTATCCAATTTGATATTTCAACTCTTATTATATAATTAGCGATCAAGTAGATTTGAAGAGCATGACCTACACACAAACACACACATACTCACACACATGGTATGCACTGGGCACCATTTATAGTGGATTTTGTAATGCGAATTGAAGTAAAAAAACTGTTTGGAGGTGATTGGTCCAGTCCTCAGCTCCTTAGTGGAATTAATCAATATTACGTTTACCCGAAGTCGTGGTTTAGTGAAACGAGTTGCTTTTGTAGTCAGGAAGACTCCTTCTTGAGTTGTGACTCTACGAGGTGCCAGCTCTGTGAGCTTGCTCGAGTTATTTAGCATTTTTGAACTTTCATAATATGGGGGGAAATAACAACTTCGCCAGGTTTTGTGAAGGTTAAAGGTAATTCATATAGAGCACCTGGGACGGTGCATCACACGTAGGAAATGCTCAGTATAGAAGACTTCACCCGACCCCACCAACTCCATAAACAAGACCTGTTCACTACTGACCAAGTAGATCACAACTTTCTTTTATTTCCTCCTCTTCCATTGCTGTTTTCTTATTTCTGGCTACCATCCTCTCTCACCTAGATGATGTCAATAGAATGAACATGTCTCTCTTATTGTAGTCTGCCTCCTTTCTCCAGCTGCTGCGATCATCCTAAATTTAAAAGTATGATGTCACTCTTTTTTATTGTGAAAAAAACACATAAAATTTACCCTCCCAGCAGTTTCCTAGTTTACAAATTGTCAACGCTATGCTCATCCTCATGTGAGGTATCTCCCAAGTCCCCTCTCCATCCTACGTGACTGAAACGTTATATCTCCCAGAGATCAGCAGTTCCCCACCGCCCCTTCCCCCAAGCCAAGCACGTCACTGTCTTTCTTAGAACATTGCGATGACTCTGCTTTGCCCTCATATGCCTTAAACTGCAAGACAAACATCTCTAGGAGAGGCTATTGCCTCTCTCTCCGGCCCCCTCTTACTGCTGTTCCTCTTGCTGTCAGTCTGTCAGCTCCTCAAAGGTATCTTGCTCTCTCTTCGCTCTGAATCTATGGACCTACTATTCGCTTTGCCTGGAGCCCTCTTTCTACTCATCCTTCTGCTGTTGGCATGGGTGTCACTTTCTTCAAGAAGCTTTTCCTGGCCTCCCAGGTCTAGGTTAGCTGCCTCTACAAATTATCAATGCTTTTGGCTACAGATAATGGCAAAATGCAAATCAGGATGGCTTAAGCAAATAGGAGTTTGTTTTTCTTTCACAACAAGAATCGGGGCTGTAGAGACTTGCTGTTTTGGTTCAGGAAGTTAATTCTATCAGGGGCTTTGTGCTGGCACTCTAGCACAAAGAGTGCCTTTTCCTCCCAGTCACAAGATGGTTATAGCATCTCTGAGCATTCATTCTCTTCTACCACATAGAAAGGTAGAAGCAGAAGTAGGGGCATTGCTCAGAGTTTCTCCTCAGTACCTTCTTTTTACCAGAGATGAAAAAAGTCTTTCTGGAATTTGATAGAAAACTTCCACGTATATCTCATTGGCCAGAACTGTATCGCTTGCTTAACTCTAAGCCAGGACCCGGGGTCCCCCAGTGATCAAGGGGTCTGAAACAAAGAAGAATGTGGGGAATGGATCTCAGATAGGTAACAGAGATGGTAGTATAGCCCCTTTCAGCTCTTTCCTTAGCAAACTATACATCTAACTAAACATACAACTATACATCTCACCCCTATCCAGTCACCTCCTCTTTGCCCATCTGTGGTGACCAGATTCCAAGATAACCCCCAATAACCACCCACCTCCTGGTGTTCATGCCCTTGCACAACCCCCTCCACTATTGTGTTAGAATCAGTTGGTGTGACCAACAGAGTGCAGCAGAAAGGGCGGTATGTCTTTCCTAAGTCTAGATCATTCTGTCTTGCCCTCTCTTGCCTTGTCTGCTCTTGGGGAAGCCAGCCACCATGTTGTGAGGACACTCAGGGAGCCCGATAAAGAAGCCCATGTGGGGAGAGGCTAAGGCCTCCTGTCAACAGTGAGCAAGGAACTGCTGCCTCTTCCGGCAGCCATTCGAGAGAACCACGTTGGAAGTGAACATTCCAGCCTGAGTCAAGTCTTCACATGCTGCTGCACCAGCCCTCATGAGAGACCCTAAGCCAGAAGCACCCAGTTAAGCTGCTTTTACATTTGTGATCCACATAAACTGTGAGATAATAAATGTTTATTGTTTTAAGTCCCTAAGTTTTGGGGTTATTTGTTATGCAGCAATAGATAATTGATACACTATCTGAGGGTCCCAGTAAACTATACGTTTCTTAAAACTACAACCAAAACAAGGGCTTCCCTGGTGGCGCAGTGGTTGAGAGTCCGCCTGCCGATGCAGGGGACACGGGTTTGTGCCCCGGTCCGGGAAGATCCCACATGCAGCAGAGCGGCTGGGCCCGTGAGCCATGGCCGCTGAGCCTGCGCGTCCGGAGCCTGTGCTCTGCAACGGGAGAGGCCACGACAGCGAGAAACCCGCATACAGCAAAAACAAAACAAAACAAAACCATAAAAACAAAGAATACAGCCTTCAGTTGTACACTACTCAGAATGACAGAAAGGCATTTCTTTATATTTAATTCATAAGATACAGGAAGGAGAAGTCTTGTATGGTTCCAGTGATCATTTTTATTTTCATAAGGTCATGAGTGACTTGGGGTAGGGAGCATCATATAAATGAGATAATAACACTTAGTTTAAACTTGTTCACTAGGTTCCTGTTGTACTTGGAATATTTTGCACTTCTTGCAATTCATTCATTCATTCATTCCTTGATGGACAAATGGATATAAATTGTGGAGATACCAGGAGAAGACATTTGCACCAGGATTTGAAAGACAAATAGGTGCTGAAACTCAGTTACTAGCCAGGAAGGAAAGGCACAGAGGACAAGCTGCTCTTCACCAGTGCTTGGCGTTCCCTGTGTTAAGAGGGCTTTCTGGATCATTGCTTGCTTGCCTCATTCTGGCCTCACTCAGAAGTCACTTCCTCAGAGGAGTGGTCCTTGACCATTCCACTTAAGCTACTTGCTCCCAGAATTTTGCAACCCCAAATATCTGTTTACTTCCCATAGAGGACACCTTACCATCTGCAACGATCGTATTTAGATGTTTGTGTACTTGTTTTTTTGCCTTCTCTGACTAGAACGAAAGCTCTTTGAGGGCAAGGACCAGTCTCTGCCTTACTCTCCACTCTCTCCCCAGTTCATGGCATGTAGCAGAAGCTTAGCAAACAGTTTTTGAAGAAATGAGTGAAAAATGACCCACTTCTCGTAACTTCCTGACCAGTGATTCTGACAGAAGCAATAGAAGCAGAGATAGCCAGGTTAGGAGAAGAATCTATGTTTTTCATGAGCTGGAGCAGAACAAACCTCAACATTAGGAAAGGAGAGCCTAGTGCACTGAGAATGTTTCACTGGGTTCTAATTGGGGCACCTTCTCATTTTCCGGGAAAAATGAGACCAGTTGTTTAGAGCACCTACTGTATATCAGGCTTAGTGCTATTTTCTCAGGAAGGTGTTTGAATGCATTTGCATGCATCCAGAATAACTCTCCCACTCAGATCTGGATTGTGGAAGAGTTGGGACTCTTATTTCTTTCCAAAGGCCAGGAGGATATTGATTAGCTATATTTTTTAGCTACAAGTATACGAGTAGTCTGCTAGGGCTACCCTAACAAAATACCATAGACTGGGTGGCTTAAACAACAGACGTTTATTCCTCACTGTAGATCAAGGTACCTGCTGATCCGGTTCCTGGTGAGGGCTCACTTCCTGGTGTGCAGAAGGCTGCCTTATTGCTGTGTGTGCCCCACCCTCATGACTCCATCTCACCCTAATTACCTCCCAAAGTCCTCACCTCCAAATACTAACACATTGGGTGTTGGGGGTCCAGCGTATGAATTTAAGGGGGACATAATTTATCCATAACAATACATGAATAATTAGCTTAAGTATATAGATGGTGGGTTAGTTTTCTCAGGGTAGGTGGCTACAAGCATTCAATCAGGATCTCAAAGATGTTTGGAGAGAAATTATCCTGACCTTTACGGTCATAAGACAGCTACTATAGGTCCAGTTATCACATCTGCATTTAAGCCAGGAAGAAAAGGAGGAGGACAGAGCTATGCCTGTCAAACTCTTCCATCTACCTTTTTTTTGTTTTTTATTAAAGAAAATCAAGAGCTTTCGCTCAAACCATCACTCTTTAGCAGACTCTACGTAGATATCATTGGCCAGAACTAGACGACGTGGTCACATGAACCGCAAGGGAGGCCGAGGAAGTGAGGAAAGGGATTGACATGACTGGTTCACCCCTCCAGACTCCACCATTGTGATAACAGAAAACCACTTGGGATTACAGTTCAGGCAGAGAGAAGAGATTGCTTCCCAGGTAGCTGTAGTAACTCTCAAAAGTAAATAAATAACTAACCCAAACAAACAAACACTATTTAGATTTGCCTGTAGCTCAAAGATCATACGTGTCACTGAGAACTAATTTAATGTGCTCAAATATTTGAAACTTTCCAAGTATACAGTTAGTTGTATCTGTTCCTCTGTGGTGAACATGAATAAACACCAGGTACAAAACAGGAGGCATTGAATAGGAGAGGCTGCTCCCTTCCTTTTCTCCTGACCTCCTCAATCTTTTGTTTCATTGTGCATTCCTCACCAGCCAAGATAGTGAGAGAAAGATAGTCTTTACTGTAATAACAAGCAACAAACACCTTTATCCATTTTTGCCACTTCAAGAGCTATTCTTGTGTTTTAGTCTTTTACAAACTGGCCAGCCTTGCAAGACACCCAAAGAAGTCTCAGATCTATGGTGCGTGTGATGACTTCAGGTGGCGAAAGGAGAGGGTGAGCAAAAAAGAGGAAGCCTGGGAAAGGAAGGACAGGAGGAAGGAAGGAAAGAATGGAGGAAAGAAAGAAAGGAGGAAGGACAGAAGGGAAAGAGGGAGGGGAGGTGGAAAAGGCTTTGAAAATAACAAGATATAAAAGGGAAGAGTTTAGAAGAATAGAAGGAAGATTGAGAAAGGTAAGAGGGAGAGAAGAAATGAGGGTAAACTGCACCTACTCTGTGTGAACCCAGCACTTCCACATACTTTACTGTGTTAGATCCTCACAAGAACCCCGCGAGGTAGACACCATTCCCCCCATAGTACAGATGAGGAAACAGAGGCCTCAGCGAGCCTACACAGCGGCTCATCTAGATCAGTGGTCCTCAACATTTTTGGCACCAGGGACTGGTTTCATGGAAGAAAATTCTTCCGTTGGGGGCAGGGGCAGGGGCAGGGGAGGATGGTTCAGGTGGTAATGCGAGCGATGGGGGGCGGCAGATGAAGCTGTGATCGCTGGCCTGCACCTCACCTCCTGCTGTGCGGCCCGGCTCCTAACAGGCCGTGGACCACCGCTGGCGATCCACGGCCTGGGGGTTGGAGACCACTGATCTAGATGATTCAGGAATGGGACTGAGTATCAGCAGAAGCTTGGAAGTTCTGTGCTTGCCACTAAATCACAGGAGAAAAGACATAGGGAGGTGATAGAAAATGAGTGAGGTCTGGGAGCAGCCAGGTAAGGAAAGGAAAGAACAGGGAAGGGTGAGGCAAAGAGCCCCAATTACGATCAAAGGTGACATCTGGTGCCCTTTTGTCTTCATTACAGCTGTGGTTACTCTTTAATGACCGTGCACGCTCTTAGATTGATTAATTAGACTTGAGTGTACTCCTTACAAACCCCAGGGGGGTTGCCAATAAATAGTGTCTAGACATTGTGGCTGTGGAACACACAAGGAGATCATCACAAATAAAGCTTCTCTCTTCGGCTTCAGCTTCTGGAGAGGCTGATGGCTGGAAGGCAGGATTTGGTTACGGGTTCTCCATGTGCTCAGGCCCCACCGCACCCAGATTTATCTGAGAGTCTCCCATGGTGAGGTAACTTGGAGTGGAGAGGTGGTCCTGAGTGGGGGGTCCCAACATAGGAGGGCCATTGGTCCCGGGCCCTCAAACTGACAAAGGACCACAATTCTACCCTTTGACGTTATAGCTCCATGAGGCTGTCTACAAAATCTTCTGTTGACATCATCTGGTAAAATCCAGAAAATGCCTGAATTGAAGCTTGAAGAATGAAGGTAAGCAGCTTGGAAGAACATCCAGGAGACAATAGAAGACCTGTTTAAGAAACGAAATGATGCAACACCAATGCTCTTGACGGCATAGAACACTGATGACTCTGAGGTGAAAAGTTATTCAGAATGGTACCACTTTAGGAATGGTACCAGTTTTAGGAATATATTTCCCAATTAATGTCACTTACATTTTCATATATATATATATGTGTGTATATATGTGTATATATATATATGTGTGTATATATATATGTATATATATGTGTGTGTGTGTATATATGTATCTTCAAGTGTGATATCTGTTAAAATCTATACTTAGCTGTTTAAATGCTCTTTCAATAAGTACATATTTAAAATTCTAAGTGGTAAAAAGCATTGTTTTATAGTTTAATTACCAGCATTTTTTTTTCTTTTTTAGTGATGCGTGAAGTATGGAGTGTCTTAGAATTAATGGTGTTTTACGTTCTAAGAAATACAGTATGTTTTGGTGATAATAAAACCATTGACTTATGGGAAAGGAAAGTACAGACTCAACTTACATTCTTTCATTTCATAGGTGAGCTGCAGGGAGGTTAAAGGAATTTCCCATCAGGACTGGGGCCCATGTTTACTCATTACAGGACTGTAATCCATCTGAGAGGGATACACGCAGTCTGGAAGTCAGATCTGATTTCAAATCCTGACTTCTCCTAGGCAGCTCTGTGCCCTTGACCATGTAACTTATCTTCCCTCCTTATTTACAAATTAGGAATGATAATACAGTAACATGTATCCAGAAAGATATCTTAAAGGTACAAATGGGACACTGTGAAATCCTGGCACAGGTAAGCGTTCAGTCTGCGACAGGCCACAGTGGTCTTACGAAGCTGCCAGCAGCTTTTTGCCAGACTTCGTCTTTTGGAGAAAGACTAATTCCTCTCTACCCCTCTCTCCCCTCCCCCTCCCTCTTCCCTCTTTCTTCTCCTTCTTCCTTTCTCTCTTATTTTTAAAAAATCTTTCTTTCTTTTTCCTTCCCTCCCCTCCTTCCTTTCCTCCTTTCTTCCCTCTCTCCTTTCCTCCCTTCCTTCCTTTCTCTCTCTCTCTTTCTTTCTTTCCCTTTCTTTCTTTCTTTCTTTCTTTCTTTCTTTCTTTCTTTCTTTCTTTCTTTCTTTCTTTCTTTCTTTCTTTCTTTCTTTCTTTCTTTCTTCTTTCCCTTCTCTCCTTCCCCTCCTTCCTCTGTCTCATTAAGGAAAATACTTTAAAAGCACTGTTTGTCTGAAAAATAAAGCAAATTCCTGCCTAGTCTGGAGTGGGGAGTTCAGGAGAGTCAGGTGGTTCAGTGTAATAATGTGAGGTTAAATATTTGTAGATTATTCTGATCTGGCTGGGGAAAGAAATGATTTTTCCCTTGGGGAAAAAGGGGTTTGAAGACCAAGACTTGATGAAGGGAAGCTTAGGCCAAGGAACGCTGCTGCAAAGTTGAGAAAGAAGGGGCCATGGATTCAAGGGGTGCCGGGACACACTCATTCATCTGTTCAACAGGTCATGGGCTCCTGTTCTATGCCAGGCTGTGGGGTAAGACTTAGATTCAAAGCTTTCTTTTTTGTTTTTTATCAGTTTTAACTCCCTTCGGTCATACCTGATTTTCAATAGAGTTTTGTTAACCCTCACAGTTTTAATTGTTCTTTGGAGAAATTAAGGGAGAGGTATGTGTCTATATTTGGGGAGAAAAATAACATAAGCTGGAGAAGAAGTTAGATACAAGATGGCAGGAGGTGACTCGTAGGGAGTGGAGTCACCACGGGCACTGACTAAGGTGAAAAGGCACTCCAGGATGGATTGAGGGCTGTCAGACAAGGCTTCCCAGAGCAGGCGACACCTGAGTCGCGGTTGGAAGGGTCAGACAGATTCAGCCAAGTGGACAAGGTGGGGGTGGACTTGTGGGCAGAGGCAACAACACGGTCAAAGGCACAGCGGGACCAGGCTGTACAGTGAGCGGAACCTGAGCTGCAGGCGGTGGTAGGGTTCAAGGCTGAGGAGGTGGGAGATGCAGGGTCACAGTCAGGAAGAGCCTTGATGCCATTGCATGTTTGTTTTTTTTTTCTTTAAGTTTTTTTTTTTTTTTTTTTTTTTTTTTTTGCGGTACGCGGGCCTCTCACTCTTGTGGCCTCTCCCGTTGTGGAGCACAGGCTCCGGACGCGCAGGCTCAGCGGCCATGGCTCACGGGCCCAGCCGCTTCGCGGCATGTGGGATCCTCCCGGACCGGGGCACGAACCCGCGTCCCCTGCATAGGCAGGCGGACTCTCAACCACTGCGCCACCAGGGAAGCCCCATGTTTGTATTTTAACTTCTATGCCACCATATCTGAAATTGTACCCTGCAGACCACCTGGGGCATTTGTTAAAAGGCAATCCAGAGGGTCATCTCAGACCTACAGAATCCGAATCTGTGGGGCTTAGGGGCAGGAAGGCACAGTTTTTACTAAGCTTTAGATCAGGAGTTGGCAAAGGTTTTCTATAAAGGCCAAGATGGTAAATAGTCTAGGCTTTGCTGGCCATATGGGCTCTGTCACACCTACACACCTCTGCATTTGTAGCATGAGAGTAGTCATAGACAGCAGGTAAATTGTCAATGAATGGTATGGCTGTGTTTCAATAAAACTTTATTTACAAAAACCCACTGGCTGTAGTAACTGGCCTCAGCTTTAGAGAATTCTTATGCACTCTAAAATTTAAGGAGCAAGGAACACTGCTATGGGCTGCTATTTCACTTCTCTCCTTCTCCTTCCCATCCCACTCTAATAAGTATCTTTTTACCCCCTAAGTTTCTCATAGCTATTCATAGCCTTCTGTCTTAGTGAGTTTGGACTGCTATAAAAAAATAGCATAGTCTGGGTTGCTTGAAAACATTTTTTTTTTTTCTCACAGTTCTGAAGACTGGGATATCTGAGATCAGGGCGACAACATGGTTGGATCCTGGCTTACAGACGACCACCTTCTTGCTGTGTCTTTACATGGCAGAGAGAGATATCATCTCTTATCTCTTCTTATAAGGGCACTAATCCCATTCATGAGGGCTCCACCTTTATGGTCTAATTGCCTCCCAAAGTTTCCAACTACTAATACCATCACATTGGGGGTTAAGGCTTCAGCATATGAATCTTGGGGGGGACACAAACATTTAGTCCATAATACCTTTCCATGTAAATATCAATTAATTGTACTAGTTACAGTTCTTTTGGCTGCAAACTATAGAAAATGTCTCCAGATAGTTTAAGCCAATAAAAGTGGGCAGGGTGGGATTTCATGGTGGGAAACTGAGGGGGCTCCCTGTGTAAAAGGAAGAGATGAACAGTGGAACTTGGAAAGGATAAAACCCAGGAAGTCTCTGAGGGCTTCGGCAACAGGTTTTATTGATCTTCTTTCCACATTACAGTCATTGGTATAACTCAGCTCCAAGGCCCCTCAGTCTCTGGAATCTTCCTTTCAGCTTTCTTATTCCCAGGAAAGAGAAATGATTGACTGACAGCCTACTCAAGTTCTTCTACCTCAACAGTACCATCTTTGGTCAGGTAGGCATGGTCCCGTAGTACCCCATGTGGCTACAGGGATATGGCAAGTGAATCATCTGAATTGGTGTTTACTGCATATATCAAGCATTTATTTAGTATCTACTGTATGCCAAGGAACACTCAGATGAATGCAATATGATTCCCATCTTCAAATGTTTATAACAATCTTGGGGAATTCCTCTTTACCTTTTACTAACTTTCTGGAAACATATTCCCATTTAATGCACTCACACATATCGATTCTTGGCACTGTTGTTCTCTTTCACTGATGTATAAAATTAGAATTAAGAGCCCCAGCTCTGGAGTTCGACCTGGGTTCAGTTTGGCTTAATTGCAGCCCCAGGCACATTACTTAATTTCTCTTCTCTGTGCTTTAGCTGTCTTTTCTGCAAAATAGGATAATAGTACTAGTTAATAGGTTTGTGTTGGGGTGTGTGTGTGTGTGTGTGTGTGTGTGTGTGTGTGTGTGTGTAAGAGTAGGAACTGAGTAAGATAATACATGCAAATAGATGCTCAGTGGATGTAAGCTGTTACTGCTATTGTTGTTATGGTCTTAATGCTTTGATTACTAGTTTCAAACTGAGTTTCAGAAAAGTTAAGTGACTGACCCAGTATCACTATCTACTGGTGGAATTAGATTTTATTTTAGGTGGAGGTGAAAAGACTCCCACATGGATATGGCCCTGAATCCTAACTCTAAGGCAATATGACAGCTCAGATAGCTGAACACCATGGAAATCACTTCTATTCTGAAACCTGGTGGGTGACAGTGATGACTATAGGACTTTAAGCTCTTGTGACATTTCAGAAACAGTTGTTGATTGTTGTGTGTGTCCTCCCATGTGCACATGTGTGTTGCAAGTGTGCATGTGTGTGTGTGTCTGTGAGTGAATATGCAGGCTTTTTTCCCCATTCCGCTTAACTTTTGAAATATATTTAAAGGAGCTGCTCTCATAGAAATTCTGATCAAACTGGAAACCAAGCACTTTATGAGAAATCAGAAAATGGGCCTTTGAGAATCCTCTAGCCAAATCCTTTCAGAGAAGAAAAAGTTCACTTCTCTCTGTGGCGATGACCAAGGAAGCAGGTGTTAAGAAGAAGCCTCTGTCCTCTTCAGTCCTGGGAAGTATAATGAGCAGATTCCCCTGCTGATCTAGGTTGAACATATCACATGAGTAAGAGATAATTCTCATTTGTGTTAAGCCGTTGAGATTTAGGAATGTTTGTTGTTATGGAATAACCCAGCCTAACTTGACTAAAACTGGGAATATGAACTTGACAGTGGGAACGGGGTGGGTCCAGATTTTCAGCATCAAGTGGACCCCAGGTGACATGGGGATTACCCAATAAACATTCACAGAGCACCTATTTGTTCCAGGTTATGCGGGACTGTGGTGTGCAAATATATTTTTCTCCTTAAGGCGTGTACACTAGAGAGGGAGAGACAAATCAGTAAATTAGTAACTATAGGTCAGCGGTGCTCTGTGTGTTATTGGAGGGGCAAGAAGAATGGCTTGAGCCAGGTTCTGATAAGCAAGTAAAAGTGAATTAAGACTAGAAGGAGGTGGAGGGTATTTTAGATAGAGGTGGATGTGAACAAATGGAAAGTCATATTCAGGGAACTGCGGGGACACGTTGTATTTGGGTCAAGGGTGAGTGAAGGGGAAAAGGCTGAAATGAAGCTATCAAGGCAGCTGGACCTCAGGTCAAGACCACCTGGAGTGCTGCCTTAGGGAGTTTTGACTTTCATTTGGCGACCCATAAGCAAGTCCATGGGGCAATTATTATCACCCCTAATACACAGGCATAAACTTGGGTTCAAAGAGGTCAAATGAGATTTTGGTTTTTCATCTTTCACTCTCAGAATCTTTTATTTATTTATTAATCTTTTCACTCTCAGAATCTTTTATTTTATTCTTTTATTTACTTGACATTGAACATTGTGTAAGTTTAAGATATACAACGTGTTGATTGGATACACTTATATATTGCAATATGATTACCACCCTAGGGTTAGCTAACACCTCTATCACATCCCATAATTATCATTTCTTTCTTGTGGTGAGGACATTTAATATCTAGTCTCTCAGCAACTTTGAAGCATATAATACAGTCTTGTCGACTATAATCACCATGCTGTGCCCTACTGACTTAGAGTTAGAAGATAAATAAGTTCCGGAGAGCAAATGAAATGTTTTGATTCCACACGACGAGTAAGCGACCAGTTGAGACTTGAATAGTATTCTCTGAACTTTTCAACTCTTCATCGCACTTTCTCTCTTACCCAGAACGATGTGGCCACAATGACCTACATTTCTCCTTTAACTCTCCAAATTATCTTCATGTGTTAGGGCTTTTGTGCTTGCCCCGCCTCTGGCTGGTCCCTGGGCCCCCAGATCTTTCACTGACTGCCTTTATTTTGCCATATGACATCTCCTAAGATGTTGTCTCTTGAGAGCCACGCTCCCTGAAGTGCCCAGTCACCCCACTTTCCCCATCCCTTTTACTCCAGTTATATTTTTTCTTCATAACACTTATTACGACTGAAAATTTTCTTTGTCACCTGCTTAAATGTATTCTCAATGTCTTTCTCCTTTAGACTATAAACTCTATGAAGACTGGACTGCTGTTCATTTTATTTACCGCCATATCCCTTGCCTTGAACATAGGTACCTGACTCAAGGCAGATGCCTAACTCATGTTTCTGAAAGGAATGAATGGTACATTGAACCACTGTTTCAAGGGCACAGCCTGGGAAGACAGCCCTGTACACTACACTGAGGGTTAGGGTGAAGCTGCCGTGAACCAAGAAAAAAAAGTTTCTGATGATTCCTATATGCCACCCAGCTTTAGTACTGAGGCGCTCAAGCAAAGAAGTTCTTTTCCAAAAACAAAATAAATAAGCATAAAGAAAAAAATGCTCCCCAAAACAATCAAGGACGTTTAGGTATTTAGCAGGGATCCTTTGACATCATCAAATATCTACTGAGCACCAAATATTTGCTAAACATCCCTGGGGTGCAAAGATAAACAACAGCACATCCCTGCTTTTATTACCTAAAACTTGCATCTTTTTACATCGTTATTTTATTTTCTTGACTTTCGATGATAATCTGAATGACATTTTATGTTTGGGAAAACACTCAGTTCCTGAGTAAAACAGTCCTAATCGATTAAGCAATATGAGGAAAGAAAGATAAAATTCCAGAATTTTAGCGTTTTGTGGCCTCACGTAAAATTTCAGCTCCTGCATTTGGTTTATAGATGGAAAACCGAGTCACAGATTTTAAGTGACATTTCTAAGGTCACATGTAAGATTATTGAGGTGTTATTAGGAATTAAAGTTCTTCTGAGTTCTATTCTAAAGTTTTTTTCCTGTGCAGAAAATTTAAAATAAAAAAAAAAGAAATAGAGGAGGTTTCTTCCCGTCAAAGAAATATTTAGTCACTTTGAAGGGACATTACTGATGGGATTTGCAATGAAGCATGATTTCCACTTGGCGATTCTTAACCAAACAAAACCCTCAGTTGAATTATGTTGAACTCTTCATTACCTGCTGAGAGTGATGGAATACGAAGGAGCTTTATTTTTACTAATCTGTTTCTGAGATGTTTTTTGGATGCAATTGTATCTTTAATCATTATTTTCAGCCTACATATATAATGCTCTAGTGACTCACATTTACTTTTAGATGTAAAAGCTTGGTTTTGTCCTCGCTAATTAAAATGCCCACATTTCTTGGATGGGCTTAGAAGATAAAGCTGTACTCCACTGCATAACAGATAGGACCATTTGGGGAAGCACCAGGGTGTGTTTATTTGAATTGATTGCTCTCCCTTTGGGAGACAACATGCCTGATGTGGTAATGCTGGGTTTACAAGTCTTTCATACACACATACTCTTGTCTTCCTCATATGGAGGGTGGAAGAGGCTCCTTTAACTAGAATTTTCTAGAACATGGTTTGAATGGAGTGGGTTCCTGGGGCACCTTTGTCATACTCATCTCTGTGGGTGCCAGGATCCTGTGATAATTGACTTCGCAGACTCGTGGAAGCTTTTGGACCATGGAGGCTGATGACTGAGGTCAAGGGGGTCACTGCCGACACTGACCAGAATAAACAACACATGCTGCTTCTTGTTCTGTTAAATGTGAAACATAGCCGGGGGAGCACTTTTCTGCCTTTTGTGGACCAGGCATTGGCAGAGTTGAAGGTCAAGTTTACCTCCCAGGTGCCCTAGAAGCACAGCTTGCAGCCCACGTAAGAGGAAAGAAAGCTGAGAGGTGGCTTCTGCAAAGTCTGGAAAGCACAGCTCCAGGGACGAGCCCAGAGTCTCTGTTTTCACCAATGTTGGATACTCCTGTTCGATTTGCTCTTGATGTGTTCTTTCAGTGATACTTCTTTTACACTCTTTTAGACCAAACCAGCTGTAGAAGATAATTGTCCTAACCATCATTCAAAGAGAACTTGTGCTTTGCTTTGAGATACTCTGTAAGAAAATGTTTGATTGCATTTGAAATCTATTCTCGTTACCGCAGGAAATTTCCTCCATACTTTTGTCAATGAAAGAAGAGAAAGATCTTTTGGACTCTGTAAATTTAATTTCAGCTGTTGCAAATTTTGAATGGTTGTGAAATAGTTTTACATTTTATTATCACCTACCCATACAAAGACAGTTTTTAGTTGTGGTAACTATTAAAACTTTGAAAAGAGCCTCATTAAAAAGTATCAATCAGAAATTGTGTGCGGCCAACTCAAGCATAAAATCCACTGTGAAATAGAAGTTATCACCAGAGAAGCAAGTTCAAGTTGCCTATTAGAAGTCTGATGGGATTTATGTAGATTTCACACAAGTTTAGTATTTAATACCATCCACAATACTTTGTATTTTGTCTTTTCTTATCATAATTGTATTTTATAAGAATGTTTAATGAATTTTCCTCTGCTACCAGCATTACTACGCTAAAAAATAGTATCATGTTTCCTGTTGCAGTGGAAAAAAAATCCTACGCTACAGTGCATGGCACTGCACTCAACAGTCCTTTTACAATTTCCTATTGTGGTAATGATAATGATCCTTGTTATAAGTGATTTCGTCTCAGAAAAGGAAACTCTCACTGGCTTATACAACAACCTGGTGAATAGAGCCGATTGTCTTTGTAAAGATGAGCACAGGAAGCCGTGAGGTCGAGAGTCTTGCCTTCATTCATGTAAACTGTAAATGGCCATCTCTTTTGCCTCCTGTCCTGTGCTTTGCAGACCTGGGCAAAGTTCCTCAAAAATAGAGATGACTCTCTCCATCCAAACTAGAAAAATTGAGATGATGTTGTTTATTATTAATATGCTTACCATTTATATTTTTAAAAAATGTATCATCCCAGAAATGTAGGCATTCTTCTTGATATATTACTAAACATTGCAGGAGACGGAATGAAAGAATAATCTTTCCATTTATAGATGTTGCTCTGCAGCGGGATACCTGGCTGAGAGGGAAAAGAGCTCAACTAGGTTTCAGAAGATTATGTGAAACGGTACATGATTGGGACAGTGTGAAGTGATGTACTCAGAAGAAAGATAATTCAAGCAACATGTAACCCACAGTTTTCAGGCACAGGAGTCTAGATGTAAAACTAGGGTTATTAGACCATTTGGCTACAGTCCTTCTCCAGCTTTGCCTCATCGGCTATTGCAAGATGTCTGTCATATTTGACCATCTCTCAAATCTTTCTACTTTTTCCTCCCAACTCCAATGTCACTTCCTCCGTCCAAGGTACAATAATTTCTCAAGTGGTCTCCCTTTATCCTTTTCTCTCTTTTGTTTATTCTCTTCTCCACTGTCAGCATAATCTTTTGGCAATACTAATCTGGCATGTAGCACACAACAAGTCTACTAAACCCCTTTGGTATCTTCCTATTGCTCCTATGGTTAGGAGAGATATTCCCAGAATGGACTTCAGGGCCTCCCTTGACCCAGCCCCTGTCTGTCTGTCCACCTTCACCTGGCCCCAAGTGTCAGCTTTGATCACATTCTCTAAACACCTTCTCCTCACTGCCAATGGGCTTCTGCCCACCATCACCGCTGTTTGTGTTCTCCTTGGTCCTCTGGTCACCTCAGTCATGCCTCTTTGTCCTTAATATCTCACTTCATTGTTATATCCTCAGAGAATCTCTCCCCAATGTCCTGATTTGGTCAACAGCACATATCACAGGCTCTGAAAAGTGGCATCACTTTTGCTTGGTTGTGCTTTGCTTTTCATATTTGGCATTTTTCATTTACTTGGCAGTTACTTGATTAATGTCTGTTTTTCCTGCCAGACCATTTAGACCCTATGAAGACGGACTGTGTTTTTTACTTTTTTTTTTGGCTCACCGTTGTGGCCCCAGAGTGCAGTATTGAATTGAGTCAGATCCAATGTAAACGATTAGTACATTTCAGCTGCTACTTATTATTAATATTTTTTTAGTGGATTCAGTGTACGTACTTCTGGTGAACTGCTTGGTGCTTAGTCAGTTGTCCTTTTCCTGACTTTGGCTTCTCCAAGTCCTATAGTAGCAAAGCCTGTCTGCAGCCTCCATCACTGAATCCTACTGCTGCCTCCGCTGGGGACAAGAGCCAGGCTTCAGCCTAGCCTCCAAGGACCCTCAGGGGTGAGGACTGAGGTAGCAACAGAGCCTATTTTTGACCCCACCAGACCCAAGAGGCTCTGGCTTTCCAAGGGGCTTGCAAAAAAAAAAAAGGCCGTGTAACATAGCCAAACACCATGGTACAATTGACACCTCATGGGGTGAACTTGGACCAGCGAGATACAGGAGGCAGGAAGGAGCTGGCAGATGAATTGCTTCCCTTCTTCCCTCTGAGACAGTGAAGCATGTAGCCCCATTTGGCTTTTCCAGGGACATCCCCCTGACCAATCCACCCTCTCCCTTTATTCCCCTGAAACTTGGACCAGTTTAGTAATGCCCATCGTGTATTTGTTTTCCCCGCTTCCCTCTCTCTTCCCTCTTGCCCCTCTCTCCCGTGCCCTGGCACTACACCCCCGTGAAAAATATTAGCTAAGATTTGCCTCAGACTGTTTTCTAGTTAACCCACACTTAGATAGTTTTCCTTCTTGTTTTCAATATCATTGTAGTCTTCATTAGGGGCATCAGTTGGATGACATTGGACCCCGTTCATACATTTATTAGCTTAATATTTATTGCGTTCATACAAGGCAATAGGCTGTATTTTGGGTCTCTTAGGTATGAGAATGCAGAGAAAGTTATCCCTGAGCTTCAGAGGCCGCTTCTAAGGTGGAAGAAGGGGAAGCAGACATGCAAATTAGCTATCAAGAGATTATAGTAAGGGTTCTTTGAGAAAATAATCATTAATTTTGCCCAAAACTGTCAGGAGGGTTTCCTCAGGGGACAGTAACATATGAGCTGAGTCCTAAAGGACGAGGAGTGATCTTTCCAGCAGACAAGGTGGGTCAGAGAGGGAGAAAGGCAGGAGGTGGAGGGAGGAACAGGCACACAAAAGCAGAGGTGAGGGAGATCACGGTACATCGTGGGGAAAACTGCAAGAATTTGTTAGGATAAAAGGAAGCTGGGGAGGACGATGGGGTCAGAGCTACAAAGAAACATTGACTTTACATTGTGGTTGGGCAACCACATTTCTGAGAAACACAGTGAAGAAACATCAGAATAAAGTGAAGAACACGATTTAGGGATCTGGTATCAACTAATTTTTTTCCTTTATTTCCTGCTTGGTTTTGTAGCAGGATTTCAGGCACACTGAGCTGCCCAAGTTCAGAAATATGAAGAATGAGTGTTGATATAATCATAGAACATGACATTTTTAGATGAGGCTGCTTGTCCTTTGAAACTCAGAGAGTGAACTGGCAAATCTAGCCTGGTTGGTCCCCTGAAACAGATTTGTTTTTGAGGACTCTTTCTATAAGCAGAATTATTTTCAGTAATAATCATGAAATGGGATGAATATATTTCATGTATGAACCAAAATTTGTATTTGCCAAATTAAAATTTTACTGCTTGAATTTCACATTCTGTTTCACTTTTAAATTGAAATAAACACTCTAAGAGCACATAGAATGAGAGAATTGAAGTGACTCTAGCTTTTTTTCTTCATCTTTACCATCACTGTTTATTTTTCACCTGTGGGTTAAATATAGGAATATGTACCATATCCACAGGGGTTGGATATATGAACTATCCCTGCACCCGAAGTAAGCTGAAACGATTCTAAATCCTTGCAAATTTACTTGCAAAAGCAAAGTGTGTGCTGGCTTTGGCAGCACATATACTAAAATTGGAATGATACAGAGAAGATTAGCATGGCCCTTGCGCAAGGATGACATGCAAATTCGTGAAGCATTCTATGTTTTTACCTACATATAAAAGAATGAAATTAGAACACTCCCTAACACCATACACAAAAATAAACTCAAAATGGATTAAAGACCTAAATGGAAGGCCAGACACTATAAAACTCTTAGAGGAAAACATAGGCAGAACACTCTATGACATAAATCACAGCAAGATCCTTTTTGACCCACCTCCCAGAGAAATGGAAATAAAATAAAAAATAAACAAATGGGACCTAATGAAACTTAAAAGCTTTTGCACAGCAAAGGAAACCATAAACAAGATGAAAAGACAACCCTCAGAATGGGAGAAAATATTTGCAATTGAAGCAACTGACAAAGGATTAATCTCCAAAATATACAAGCAGCTCATGCAGCTCAATATCAAAAAAACAAACAACCCAATTCAAAAATGGGCAGAAGACCTAAACAGAGATTTCTGCAAAGAAGACATACAGATGGCCAAGGAGCAAATGAAAGGATGCTCAACATCACTAATCATTAGAGAAATGCAAATCAAAACTACAATGAGGTACCACCTCACACTGGTCAGAATGGGCATCATCAAAAAATCTAGAAACAATAAATGATGGAGAGGGTGTGGAGAAAAGGGAACCCTCTTGCACTGTTGGTGGGAATGTAAATTGATGCAGCCACTATGGGGAACAGTATGGAGGTTCCTTAAAAGACTAAAAATAGAACTACCATAGGACCCAGCAATCCCACTACTGGGCATATACCCCAAGAAAACCATAATTCAAAAAACTACATGTACCACAATGTTCATTGCAACACTATTTACAACAGCCAGGACATGGAAGCAACCTAAGTGTCCATCAGCAGATGAATGGGCAAAGAAGATGTGGCCCATATATACAATGGAATATTACTCGACCATAAAAAGGAACAAAATTGAGTTACTTGTAATGAAGTGGATGGACCTAGAGTCTGTCATACAGAGTGAGGTAAGTCAGAAAGAGAAAAACAAATACAGTATGCTAACACACATGTATGGAATCTAAAAAAACGGTACTGATGAACCTAGTGACAGGGCAGGAATAAAGACGCAGACGTAGAGAATGGACTTGAGGACACAGCGGGGGAAAGGGGAAGCTGGGACAAAGTGAGAGAGTAGCACTGACATGTATACACTACCAAATGTAGAATGGAGGGCTAGTGGGAAGCTGCTGCATAGCACATGGAGATCAGCTGGGTGCTTTGTGACCACCTAGAGGGGTGGGATAGGGAGAGTTGAGGGACACCCTTCCAAGAGGGAAGGGATATGGAGATATATGTATACATATAGCTGATTTACTTTGTTGTACAGCAGAAACTAACAACATTGTAAAGCAATTATACTCCTGTGATCAGTGATCTTTGATGTGACTACTACAACTCGCTGAAGGCTCAGATGATGGCTAGCATTTTTAGCAATAAAGTTCTTTTTAATTAAGGTATGTACATTGGTTTTTTTAGTCATAATACTATTGCACACTTAATAGACAACAGTATAGTGTGAACGTAACTTTTATAAGCACTGGGAAACCCAAAAGTTTGTATAACTCTTTTGCAATATTCACTTAATTGTGTTGGTCTGGAACAGAACCTGCACTATCTCTGAGGCTCGCCTGTACTTACTTAATCTTTTAAGTCCAGTGTGTGTCGTACACTAAAGCATATCTCAGTTTGCATAGTCACGTTGCAAGTGTTTAATAGGCACGTATGACTAATGGCTACTATATTAGACAGTACAGGTGTAGATAGTTACTCTAAAAGGTGGCGTAGATTAAGGATATAAAGAGCTATTAAAGCTTTGATGGTGCTATTTACATTTACATTTTGGGTAGCTGAGCAATCAGGCATACTTGAAGGAAATCTGGAAACTTGAAGTATTTGATGTAATATAAAGATGTGTGTGTGTGTGTTTCCAATGATGTAACAAATAAAGATCTTTGTAAATATCCAGTGCAAGGGAACAAAACCAGAAACACACTTCTTTTCTAATGAATAGTTATGCTTCCACTGGTCAGATTTTGAGACATAGATCTATTGAGGTTGACTGCATTGCTCTTTCTGCCTTGCCTACCAGGAAGCTCAGAGCTAAACTGAGCATTCTACTGTAGTGGTTATCTTTACGTACAGTTTTTTTCAACCTGCCCTATCCTCAGCTCTTGGTTTGTTTGTTTTTTTTTGCGGTACGCGGGCCTCTCACCGCTGCGGCCCCTCCCGTTGCGGAGCACAGGCTCCGGACGTGCAGGCTCAGCGGCCATGGCTCACGGGTCCAGCTGCTCCGTCGCATGTGAGGTCCTCCCGGACCGGGACACGAACCCGTGTCCCCTGCATCGGCAGGCGGACTCTCAACCACTGCGCCACCAGGGAAACCCAGCTCTTGTTTTTTGTCCTAATTTTGCCTAATTTTTCCATATTTATTTATTTATTATTATTTACTGAAAATTATTTAAGGAGAATAAATAATATATAAAGGAATAAATGAATAAAACATCCTAAAAAGCATCTTCTGGTACCTGCTTCAGACAGACTATTGGGTTGAATGAATTACAATCCTATGTGAGATATGACTTAGAGTTAATTATTCTTATAAGAGTAATTAAACCTCAAACTATAGATTCAGATATTTTCAGAGCCTGGAAGGGCTGAGAGATTATTTAGTCAGGCTCTCTTGTGTTCCAGATGACTTAAGCAACCTTCTTAAAGGCTTCAACATGGTTAATGGCAGATCTGGCCTTTAGACTGGTCTTCATAGCCTATGAACTGCCTCTACAACCATTTCTACAAGATTCTGATGAGCTAATTTTCAAAGAATCAACTCTTCTTGGTGGGTGAGCAGAGGCATTTTGCCTGAGGCAGCTTCAACCTTGACCTTTGTTGGTACGTTGGACCTGAAGTAATACAGATTTCTCCCTTATTTGCTGAGGGCAAACTCTTCGAGACCTAATAGATGTATCCTGTACAGGAGTCTAGGCCCTCCGTTCCTGATAATAGAGCCATTATTCATGTGAGATGACTTTCCACTGGCAGTTGGGACTATGGTTATTGGTTTTTATCAAATATGCTTGATGAAACAACACAAAATGCTAATTGCTGAAATTATTTAATAAAATTTAGCATTAGTTTGGGAGAAAAAAACAGACATTCTCATTTAGCCATATACTTATCTCAAGCTTTTTGGAGAATAATTTGCTAATATATATCAAAAACCTTAAAAATATACATGTCCTTAGGACCAGAAATATAGTTCCAGGTATTTATCCTAAGTCAATTTAGAGCCTTGGCTTACTCATTTACATTACACAAAGTACATTCGTGTCACATTTCTGATCCCTTATCAGGACCTGGGAATTGTGTAGGTCCAATTATGCCCATTTTACAGATTAGGAAGCCAAGAGTTGAGCAAATTCAGGTAACTAGCTTGCAGTTACACAGCTAATTCATAATAAAAACCTGTCCACTGTCTACTTCATTTGAATTATGCAGATAACTTTTGAGATAAGCATTTTAGTACAAACAAAGACTATCTAGGAAATTGGAGGAGACAGGAAAAAGAGCAAAGGGAGAGCAAGTTTTCCCTAAGTGATCAGTTTTATTTGATCCTTAAATATGTTTAACATAAAAATAGCAGATTAAAAGATGCTAGACTTCAGACCCAAAGTTAGTAAACATTCAGATCACAGTGACGTCATGAGCGGTTTGTAATGGAGCTGCTGCATTGCACAGTGAAATGAAGAAGCATGAGATGTGTATTGAACTTGAAATTCGAGTTCAATGTGTTATAGTATTTGCTTTTCATGACTGTTCATTTAAAACTAGGAAAAATTAGAACCAGCTACTGACTCTTATTATTTGGACCAAAACAATCGATTTTTTACAAGAAAGAACAGAAGAACCAACCTACTGTTTTAGCTCATTTATTTTTTTTTAACAACCTTATGAGAAAGGAGTGGCTCCCTCCATTTTAAAGGGGAAACACCTAAAATAAGTGAAGTAGGATTTCCAACGTCACACAGCTAGGGTGGAGCAGAACTGGTGGATTTCAACTCCCAAAGGTCATGCTAATTCCATTGTTCCATTTTCTTTTATTCCATGCCTATGCATTTCCTGTGATGATTCGTTTTTTTAACGTATTTAAAAAAATAGATATTTTGAGTAATTCTTGTGATATTTATAATGGTGACATGGGTCAAGCAGTTAATACGCACACAATCACATGTATAACAAAAAAAAACCAACCCACAGGTTGCCTGCTTCTAATGACAATCAACAACCCTAGGCTGAGTGCCCAGCAGGCTGAGCTTGTGTTCCCCAGGAGACATTTCCCCGTATGCCATCTTCTAAAACCTATTATTCTTACATAGAAAAGCTGACAAGTTCTACTTCCCACATAAGCTCCTCTTAAACCATTTCCCACATTACCCTCACAATTCTTTTTGTGACTAGTTCCACATTTCAATCATTTTTACTGGCAATTCCATTGCACAGTCACCACTGTTTTTTTCACCATTACCATATTATTTTCATTCTAATTCCAGCTCTCTTCATTGTTCACTGCTGTTATTTACTCTACTGATTTTTTTTAATGGTAGCACCAAATGTATTCAAACAGAAAAATTCTATGTGTGCAGTTGCTGGGAGAAACTTCCGATTATGGCGGCCTGCCTTTTTAACCTCTGAACTTCATAATTATTTTTTAATGCTTTCTATGAGTTAGGAGATGGTAAAGAAGAATTCTACTTTGTAGGGACTCATAGTGTAGATGCTGGGGCGGTGAAGACTGCATTACACACCCACAATAAGGGACCAGTGCTATAGTCAAAGTGAGCCCCAAATATTGATGGAACACTCAGTGCTCAATTGATTCTGACTGGGAGAGTCAGGAAATACATTCCTGAGAAAGTGATATTTGGTGCCATTTGCAGCAACATGGATGGACCTAGAGATTGTCATGCTGATTGAAGTAAGTCAGAGAAAAACAAGTAGCGTATGCTATAGCTTATATGTGGAACCTTAAAAATGGTACAAATGAACCTATTTACAAAACAGAAATAGAGTCACAGATGTAGGAAACAAACTTACGGTTACCAGTGGAGAAAGGGGAGGGAGGGATAAATTGGGAGATTGGGATGTACATATACACACAACTGTATATAAAATAGATAGCTGATAGGGACCTACTGTATAGCACAGGGAACTCTACTCAATATGCTGTAATGACCTATATGGGAAAAGAATCTAAAAAAAAGTGGATATATGTATATGTATAACTTGTTCACCTTGCTGTATACCTGAAACTAACACACTATTGTAAATCAACTATATTCCAATTAAAAAAAAAAAGAAAGTGATATTTGAGCAGGGTCTTGAAGATGAGATAGGACTTTTCATGGTAGAGAAGTTGAGGGGAAGGGCACTCCAGGCTATACTGTGTGTTTGGGGGTTGGTTGGAGTATATGGTACTTGTCTTCCCTGGGGTAGAAGTAGATGATATGGTGAGCTACAGAATACAGGGCCAGTCTAGAGAGCTAGTATGGAATCCCATGTTCAAGTGACATCATATAAGATGAACCTCAAGGTGGATGGACCCTAGGATGTGAGGTTCAGTAATGGCAAGAGGCCAGGCTGGGAAGTAAGTTCAAAATCAAGGAGAACCTTATATGACATGCAAAGAGCTTGTCTATCCTCTCTTATGCAATGAAGGAAACTGGCAGCTTTTCTTTAGAAAATAGACATAGATTCATTTGGTTGATTGTGGAGGATAAATAGGGAAAAAAAATTAAAAAGAAAAAAAATAGTTCAGCAGCTATTTCAGTAATCTAGGTGAAAGATGATGAATGTGTGAACATGGGCTGTGATGAAACAAAGAAGCCAGGTTCCCTGCTTTCTCAGGGCATGTGCATATTCTGTGGGAGCACAGAAACGTTCTGATCCTATCATTAACAGTACTTTCAATTTGCACAGTGCTTTGAAAGAACAGCTGCAACATCAAGTCAAATATTTACTGACAGCACACTCCGTGGCAGGCATTTGGGGCCAAGAGTTGGATACGGTTTACCTCAATTTGATTTTGACCTCCCAGCAGACTTGTGAGGGAGATAGGGTGTATATGATCGCCATTCTGCAGAGGAAGATCCAGGCCTGAGAGTCTAACAGATACTCAAGTCCCTGTTGCCGGGGAGGGACAGAACCTGGACTTGAGCTGCCCTTCCTCCTCTTCTCTCAGGGATGCGCTTTCCAGGATGCTGGGATTAACTCCTCAAATGTCAAATACATTAGATGCATGAGGTATAGGTAGTGCATACGGAATGATTTCAGAAGTGGGAGAAAGACATGCAGGCAAGAGCCATCAGGGATGTGTTTTTGGAGGAGATGGCCCTTGGCCTGAGTCTTGAAAGCTGCAGACTGAGGCTGGACTCCAAGAAGCAGAGGGGCTAGGGTGGGAGGTGCCCAGCGGTAAGGAAGCATGGGTATTCATTTCCCCCTATAATTTCTGGGACAACATAACTCCGATTTCAATTAATTAGTTAAATATTCATTTTGTTCTTGCTCTGTTCCAGGAACTATACTAGGGATAGGAGACACCAACATGCATGAGGCCGTAGTCTGTCTTTGAGAAAGAGGCCATCGGTTAGAGTTGACAGGGTTGTAGACCCAGGAGCCACCGGAGCCGAGTTTGAATTCTGACACCAACACTTAGTAGCTGGGTGGCTTTGGGAGTGTCACTGAACCTCTCCGACCCTCAGTTTCTCCATCTGCAGAGCTGAGTTAGTAATATGCAAATTGTGCGGTTGTTGTAAAGATTGGAGTTAATACATTCATGTGCTTTGTACAGGTCAAAGCACAGAGCAGGTCCAAATCGACAGTCGTTATTGTTATCATTTGGAATTTCTCAATCTAGTAAAGGAGTGTGGAGAGGAATGACATAGTGTGAACCAACCTCCAGAAATCAGCTGGTGGAAAAACAAAAGTCTTGATTACATGGGGAGCTCTGCTGGAAGATGTGAGGCACACAGCGGTGATTCTGACAGGCGTCCTAGCAGGCATCTCACTTGACTCACCATCCACTTTACAGGTGAGGATGCGAGGCACAGAAAGGGGAATGACCTGTTCATGTTCTTTAATGTTCTGTGCCTTCTAGCTATTGACAAGAGAGAATATTGCTATCTAGTAAAAGTAAAAACCGTGCAGACCTGGGTGACAGGAAGTCAAATGCCAGGTAACTGTTGAGTGGAGGCAGAGAAAAGGGCAATTTGGGATGCATCAACTCTATTCCCTAAAGATGCAGAAGTACAGACTTTCGGCAGGGTCAGACCACCTAAAAGGAGAGGAATACTAGTACTTATATAAGCTGTAAGATGACTCTAGGGGAGGTTCTAAATGAAGCAAAAGGTGCAGCCATATTGGGATTCTAGGCTCAGTCTGGGATCTGTTCCAGATGCATCCAGTCTGCAGATATCCGTATGATGATCTGGCCTCTTCTAGGAAGACAGACTGAACTACTGCACCACGTCCGACCAGATGCTCTGAATGCCTTGGAAGAAACGGTTGGCCTTTCCCAGAAATCATCCACAGAACGCTGTGGGCCGAAAAACAAGTTTTCAAAGGTGCTTTGTTCTTATTTTTCTTTTAAAAAAGGCTGGCCATTTATGATCCTTGGTTCTCTGACTCCAATTTTAAGGGAGAAGGAAGTTCCCGAGAAAGCCACAAATGCCCATTTCACTCTGTCATCTAAGATTCTGCTTCTCCCTTGTTACCTCTTTGTTCACATCCCCTGGTTTTATTCTGTGCTTGCAGAGGCCCCAACAGGGAGCACCCTGGGCCCACAACTGGCTAGAAGTTCAAAATCAAAATGATTTTATCTGCCTCAAGCCTGACAGCTACACAATGGACCTTGTATAAATCTTGAGACGTGAACCCACTGTGTGCTCTTTGCACAGAGACTGGAGGCAGAGTGCTTGCTTCATGAGACTAGACATTGTAAAGCTGGGCAGCTCTGGATAGAGTGGCTGGAGTGGAAGCTTCACTGTGCCACGGCCATAGATCCAACGTGGTTCCCGGATTCCCGTGGTCACGTGGCACAACTCTCTCATTCAGACATCCGTGATCAACGTACTTTTCCTTTTCAAATGGAAAATTCTTACTACAATAAAATGAAACTTAAAAAGAAATTCCCATCGGAACCTCAGAATATGTCCTTATTTGGAAATAGGTTTTTTTCTCTGCAGATGTAATTAGTTAAGACGGGATCATAGTAGATTAGGGTGGGCTCTAAATCCAGCATGACTTATGTGTCATAAAAAGAATAGAGGCACAGAGACACACACAGGGAGAAGGCCATTTGAAGATGCAGGCAGATATTGGAGAGATACTTCAACAAGTCAACCACCAGACACTAGGAAGGATCCTTCCCGACAGCCTTCAGAGGACGTGCAACCCTGCAAACACCTTGGTTTTGGACTTGGCCTCCAGAACTGTGAGAAATTAAATGTCTGTTATCTTAAGCTACCTGACTTGTCGTTCTGTGTTATACCTGCCCTAGGAAACCAGTACAGCCACTATGCACCCTGCTTTACTGCTGGCCAGGGGCCAGCCCTCCACCCTGGATGGAGCTTCTATCGATATTTTGGAAAAGAGGGTGTGGGATTCTCTGTGGAGGCATTCCTGTACCTGACTGCCAAGGTTATTTTTAACTTTGGCTTGGGAAGCTTATAATGAGGGATTTTCTCGCTTTTCAGTAGGAGTCTGACTTTACACCCCAACACACAGGTTTTTTAAATGGGAGAAATGTAGAGAGTCCTTGTGAAGATGCCTAGAAGGTAAAAGAAGCCTTTGCCTTTGGTGCTTATGGACTCCAGGGAAAGTCCATCATCACCGTCATCACCACCACCATCATCATCATCATCAAAATAATTCCAAACATTGTGCCAAGCATTGTCCTAAGCACACCATCACATTGAATCTTCATCATACACTCTGAGGTAGCTACTATCATCCCCACTTTACAGATAAGAACACTACGGCTCAGGGTATATGCGGTGCGTCACAGTAGGACGAAGTGCAGCTGGGTCCTAACTCTCATCTCATGCCCTTAAATGTCAGTACTGATGTGTGGGAGCTTCGAGGAAAGCTTCAGTGAAAGAAAAATGGCTCCAAGCAGAGTCGAAACCTCACCTGCGTCTAATAGTCTCCGTTATATCAGATGGGAATGAAAATCCCTTCACCCACCCTGAGTCCTGCACACTTGGAAAGGCTGGAACTAAGTAATGTCAAATTGCTGTTTTTCACTTGAGAAGCTACAAAAGATACGTAAAGAAAAAGAGAACACGAGCCAGAGGTTAGTCTGGAATCAAAGGCGAGTAGTACTGCTTGTCTATTCCACTGAAAATGTAATTCATTGAAATGACGTCAGAGTGTTTTCTGTGGCTCAACACAGGCAACATTTTTCATAGATAGAGATTTAACAAAACAGAAAATTTTAAAACTAGGGGGAAAAATACAGTGTGGTGAGTACCTTCTAAGTGCCCAGCCCTACTTTATGTGTATTTTCACGTTAATTCTTACTGCAACTTGAAAGGTAGGCATCAATGATTCCTATTTTATAGATGAAAAAATTGGAGGTTGGAGATGTTATGCGATCTGTCTGAGCTCACAAAATGCTCATCTCTCTGACTCTGAATGATACTTTTTTTTTTTTTTTTTTTTTTTTTTGCGGTACGCGGGCCTCTCACTGTTGTGGCCTCTCCCGCTGCGGAGCACAGGCTCCGGACGCGCAGGCTCAGGGGCCATGGCTCACAGACCCAGCCGCTCCGCGACATGTGGGATCTTCCCAGACCGGGGCATGAACCCGTGTCCCCTGCATTGGCAGGCAGACTCTCAACCACTGCGCCACCAGGGAAGCCCTGAATGATACTTTTATAATTAATGCTCCAGAATGTTCCAGAAACTATTTTAATGACTTAACATAGATTGACTCATTTAATCCTTACAGCAACCCTAGGAGGTAGGTTCTGTTATTGACCCCATTTTAAAATGGAGGCGTTCAGATAGGTTAAATTGCTGTTCCAGGTCACCATGTGGCAGAACCAGGATTTGAACCCAGGTGGCCTGGTTCCTGTGCTCTGTGATCTCTTCTGCCCTCAAACAAGCAGTGGAAGGAGTAGTGGCAGCAATTATAGCAGTAATAGTAATAAGAAATAGTGTGTAACTAGGTTAAGAAACTTTCATTAGTTAGGATTTCTCTTTGATGGTCTACAAGGGACTTGAGAGTATGCACTGGGGGAGGGAGAAGGTCAGCTTCCAGAGGCAGAAGAATGAGAATTCCCTGGTGGGTTGGGAGGTGGAGGAGAGGCAGGAGAGGGAGAGAGGTCCTGGGAGAAGGTGGGAATGGGTATGCTCTCTCATAGATCAGCAACGTTAGGTGGAAATTTTAAAAAGTTCTGAGTAGATTTAGTGGGGCAGACGCAACCCTGGAGGGAACTGGAGCTGAGATGTGGCTTGGATCAGGAGACTGCAATCACCCAGGAACTAGGACACAATCTAGTTTTTTTAAATTAAAAGACATTTTTTTTTTGGCCTCTCTGCACAGCATGCGGGATTCCCCGACCAGGGATTGAACCCGTGACCCCTGCAGGGGAAGTGTGGAGTCCTAACCACTGGACCGCCAGGAAGTCCCTAGGAGACAATCTTGGAGAGGCTCAGAGTCGGAGAGGCCAGGGCATTGGGGTTGAGGGGCTGGAGGCAATTTCACCAGGTTCTCAAGACGCAGGGAAACCACCGCCTCACTTCCTGAGCTGCAAATTGTCCCAGGGCCCGGCAGTAAGGGCAGGCAAGAATCAGGAGACTGGAGATGTAACGAAACAATAGCCAATATTCAATTCATGAATCACCCGGTTTATTACGCACAATTAGCACACAGCACAGGTTAAAGTAGGGAAGAGGGGGTAAAAAACCACTCCAGGGAAGTCCGGGAAGGTGGTGTCTCAGCTGGTGTAGATCAGTGGTCTGTGGCTGGCCTGGTGATGGGTCTCTTGACGAACGTGAGAGGGAAGTCGCTTTCTGGCCCAGCAGGGCCTTGGACACAGCATTGTCTAGAATGGCTCTCAGCAGCCCCGTGGAGTCAGGTCATCCAGCAAAGAGCCTTCAGGTCACCCAGCTCAGTGGTCTCTTTTCATGGAGCAACAGTTACCCTAGGGGAGGCGTCTTGACCATCAGTTGTTCTGTCTGTTCCAGTGACATGCGTCACCCACCAAAAGAATTCTTTTCTTTTTTTATAATTATTTTTTGGCTTCCCCTTGCGGCTTGCAGGATCCCAGCTCCCAGGACACACCTGACGAAGAACTTCTTCCTAATCTGAAAAATGTTCTCATACCTCACCATTCACGTAGGTGAAAACTTCATAACTTCATGTAGTATTCCTAGTTTATCAGTCTAACACGCTCGCGGTCTTACAGTGGAAGTTTCCGAACAGCTAATGTGGACGTTCACGCTGGCCACGGTGACTCTATTTTGAACTACTTAACACGTCTTAATATAGCTTAAATCCTGTAAGTTTCACACAAGATGAGTAGACATCATAACACAAAAGACATCACGTTATCACAGCAAATGTTAGTCAGATTCAAAGCAACCAGTATATCTAGTACTTTTTGTTTCAGAGTAGTGTCTGGGATTTTTACAATTGAAGAATAGTTGCTGTACAATCTAGTACTTCTGGGATCATTTTTCATTAATCTTGTTTTCTCTGTGATGGTATTACTTCCTTGGCCGTACCCTGCTCCCTTTCAGCCAGGGACTTGGGAAAGTGTGGAAGCGGGGCTGTCAGGCTGAGGACCTCAGCTTCTTGCTGGCTGTTGGTCAGAGGCTGCCCTCAGCTCCCAGAGGTCACCCACAGTCCTTCTCTGGCTAACGTCCCATTTGCCCCTAGAGATCCATCTTCTGTCTGCACTGTGCCCCGGGAGGCTGATTTCTATGGAGGGCATCAGCTGAGCTCTGTGCCTTCCAACTTCGGTTGGGTTTGACCAGTGGGAGATACTGCAGGAAATGCAGAGAAGGAGGATGCTCAGTGTGTTTTATAGGACCCTTCCTGCCAGACCTTGCGTTGGCTGATTTTTTTCTAAGCAAAGATCACAGATTCTTTTCGTCCAGTTTCCTTTAGCTCAGCTACTGTCATTGGCTCATGGCAACTGCCACCCTCTCTTGCCTTTCAGACAGAGGAAGGTGGTAGCTCCCTCCAGTTTGCTAGCCGCCGGGGTTGGGGGGATTCACCACCCCTGTCAGATGTCCTTAACCTGCTCACACTTCTGAGACTACTCCCTCTGTGAACTCTCTCTTTTTATCCCATTCGAATGTGCTCTCTGCTGGTTCAGGATTCTGATACAACCTCCTGGGAGAAAAATACCCTGGTCTTGACTGATTACTCAGTAGCACCTCCCTGCCATTTTTGTACCATTCTGCACCTCTCCGTTGTTACATCACATTGCGTTGTGATTCAGTGACTATAGGGACCGTGTTTTAGATTCAATCCCCCTGGAAGAATTCTTTTCTTCTTTTTATAATTTTTTTTTGGCCTCCCCTTGCGGCTTGCAGGATCCCAGCTCCCTGACCAGGGATCAAACCCAGACCCTCCCGGTGAAAGTGCTGAGCCCAAACCACTGGACTGCCAGGGAATTCCCCCCATGGG
Source organism: Globicephala melas (assembly GCF_963455315.2). NCBI lineage: Eukaryota > Metazoa > Chordata > Mammalia > Artiodactyla > Delphinidae > Globicephala > Globicephala melas. The sequence continues at coordinate 70,305,390 of NC_083330.1, forward strand.
AGAATTCTTTGTCACGGTATTTGGGGGTCACTACTGGCATTTGGTGTATGGAGACCAGGGATGCTAGACTTTCTGCACAGTCAGGACACACCTGACGAAGAACTTCTTCCTAATCTGAAAAATGTTCTCATACCTCACCATTCATGTAGGTGAAAAGCCCATTCCTATAGCAGCCTAGAATCTAACTTCACTTTACATATACACACAAAGTGGTTTTTCACACACTATTCTTTTTTCCTTTTTGGAATGTTGCCAGGATTGTTGACCATTTTGAAAATCATGTTCTGATGGCAGGACAAATTCTGCTCCGAGAAGATTCTTCTTGCAGGGAGCCTTTTTTGGGAGATGAAACAGTTTCTCCTTCGCTCAGGATAAATTTCCTAGGGAAAGGACTGCAGCTTGATATTAATGAGCTCGGGAATGAGCACTGATTAAAACAAAAAAGAAAAAGAAACAACCAGAGTCCCCAGTGTTCTTTGTGAATCTGTGGTTCCCAGGACCACTAATTTACCCGATTCATAGAGCTCTTGCCTGTGTGTTTCTTCAGTTGCTTCTTCTGTTCTGCTCTGAAAATGATTTCTCTCCCTACATATCTCTTGGTCCTCTCCGACCAGCCCATGTTTTCCTTTTGCTATGACAGTTCCTCCTATTCCATTGAGGCCCTGTGCTTGTGTGTCTCCCAGAGATGCCCACTAGCTGGAAGATATGCGATGAATGCTTGTGGGTCTTAGAACCCCAGAGGTGTGGTGACTTCTCTTAGGTTATGTAGTTGGTTAGTGGCAGAGATGGGTCAGGAAGCTTTGACTTGGGGTTCTCAGTATATAAAACTTTGTGCTTGAGAGAGAGGTGGATACAAAATAGAAGATTTTAATACTAAATTATAGGGATGTGGCTTCTTTGATTAATAATAGTTCAGGGGAATTCCCTGGCTGTCCAGTGGTTAGGACTCTGTGTTTTCACTGCTGAGGGTGAGGGTTCAATCCCTGGTCTGCGAACAAAGATCCCATTTTGGGGGGGAGTGGCCCCCCAAAAAATAAATAAAAGTTCGGAACGTATATTATACATATATACATAATGCATATATAATCATATAATTTTATTTAAAATAATATATGCCATTGAAAGGCATGATAAGAATATGGAGGGAATTTGCATAAAATTTGCATATTTAAGTATGAAAAAGAAACAGCAAAAATGAGAAACAAATGGAAAGAAGAAAAGGAGAATTTAATGTGCTGAGTAATTTACATACTGACAGCAAGTTTCTTTGAATGGTACATACAAATGTATGTAAATTGGCCTGCCTATTTAAGAAAAAGATATGCAAATGTATGTCCACAGAAATCTGCTACCCTTCATGTTGAAGTAGAATAACAAGATGCTGATTTTTGTTTGAATCATTTTTTTTTCTTTCAAGAATGTCCTCTCAGGAAACTGTAGGACCAAATTCTTCACTATCTAGCATTTTAGTCATTCATTCATCCAAGTGTCCATTTTACATGTACTCCATGTCAGGCATTATACAGGGTGCTGGAGTTACAAAGGTGAATAAGACACAAAATGTACTAGTCCTTCGGGAGCTCAGAGTCTAACAGGGCACAAAACATGTACATGGACTCTTATGATGCACCGTGGGGATACATGTCCACTCGCTGGGATATATGCACTCAATGTACACAGGCACTCATTGGGCTACTAAGTGCCATTCAATTCACTTGCAATAAAATAGGAGTGGTGGGTCTGATAGGGCTGAGAGCTACTCCATTGATATATCCCATACCCCTGATGTTCTCGTGACTGTCAGTGCCCTGCTTTGTCAACTCTCACTTTTTCTTTGCGTTTCCTTCCTTTACTGCCTTTAGTCCAACCATTCTAAGTCCCCATTTCAGGTTCAATATCTCAGAGTGTCTCCTGATTGTCTAACCAAGTTATTAAGAGGGAGGAAAGATCTACACAGCTTTTTCTAGGTTTCGTAATCCCTTTATGATTCTACACTGAACTGAACACAAACTGGGATACAGGGATAAAACTAAAAGAACAAAGAGAAGAGAAAAAGGGATCTGCTTTCTCTTGAAGGATTAACTTTCCAAAGCATAGTCTCTGGGGGCCAGACATGAATTCAAAATCCCCTTTAATCCCTTCTTAATTATGGGATCCTGGGTAAGTCACAACCACATTGTAACAAGCCAGAGGGAATCCTACCTACCTTGAAGGGTTTTGAGGAGGAATGAATGAAACCAATCAGTAGGGCAAATTTATAATTTCCATTCCCTCAAACTCCAGACTGATAGGGACTTCCCTGGTGATCCAATGGGTAAGACTCTGCACTCCTAATGCAGGGGGCCCGGGTTCGATCCGTGGTCGGGGAACTACATCCTGCATGCTGCAACTAAAAAGTCCACAGGCTGCAACTAAAAGAGATCCCGCGTGCCGCAACTAAGACCCAGTGCAGCCAAGATAAATAAATAAATAATAATAAATATTTTTTAAAAAGATAATTAAAAAAACCAAAAAACAACTCCAGGCTCATAAAAACAACTGACTACTTGACATCTCTACTGGACAACTAAGATTAATTTCAAAATATGTCTAAAACTAAACTTCTGATCTTCTCCCCTCAACTGTTCCACACATATCCTTACCTGTATCGGTTGATGACCACTCTGTTCTTCTAGTTGGAGTCACCTTTGATTGCTTTCTCTTACATCTCATATTTTATATGAGAAAACCTTGTTGGATCTGCCTTCAATATACAACCAGAATCCAACCACTCTTACCAACTCCGCTGCTACCATCACGGTCCAAGCCACCAAAGTCTCTGACCTCAGTTATTGCAATAGCCTCAGTACAGGTCTCCCTAGTTCTGCCTGTGTGCTCCCTTACAGCAGAGAAGACAATGTGATCCTTCAAATTCTTAAGTCAGATCATGTCACTTCTAAAACCTTACAACAGCCAATAGACTATCACTCAGAGTAAACCCCAAAGCCTTTACAATGACCTACAAGGTCCTGCCTGAAGTGGTCCCCTTTCCTCTCTGACTCCATCCTTCTACCCTCTGCTGTGCCCCTGCTCTCTCTGATCTAGCCACACTGGCCTCCTTACTGTTCCTTGAATCCCAGGCATATAGACACTGTAGGGCCTTTGCCCTTGCTGTTCCCTCTGCCTGGTACCCTCTTTTCCATGTAGTCTCATGGCACCCTGTTTTATTTGTTCTTTTTAGGTAAGTAGTACCTGCTTCTTGCTAACATGCTAGAAGATGTACTGATTTATTGTGCTTATTGTTAATTGTATACCTCTCCCCTCCATAATTGAAGCTCCTTTTTTTTTTCTTTTCTGATCAAAGTTGATTTATTGAGGAAAAAACAGGCATCATATCAAAGGCTTACTTCATCTTGGCAGTACACAGATTTGGGGAGGAAAACTCTGGCCTCTGCTGAGTATGTCATCAAAAGGATAAACCGTCCACCTTCCTGGGAAGCAAAGTCACTATAAATCAGATTTGCAGAGATGTGCAAAATGCTTACAATTCAGTGGGTCCTTTGTCGGTCAGATAGGAGCTAGGTAGTGAGATCCACTCTTCTCCAGGACGATGGGAAGTCACCACCAGCCACAGAGGCTGCCTAATCGTGAGGCTCTTTTTAGGGCAGGGATCGATATCTGTTTTCCACATTGACATGCCTAAATCTGTGTCTGGAAACATACTAGGAGCTCTGAAAATATTTGTCAATTGAGAGCACCTGGCTTAAAGCAAGTACTCAGTTGTAATTAGTCTTCTTTCTCCTACCTTAACTTCAAAAGCTACATAAGACAACTATGTACAAGTGATGTGATGTACAGCGTGACGACTATGGTTAACACTGCTGTATGTTATATGGAAAGCTGCTAAAAGAGTAGATCCTAAGAGTTCTCATCACAATGACACTTTTTTTCTTTTCTTTCATTTCTTTCTTTTCTTTCTATGAGATGATGGATGTTAACTAAACTTGTCTTGGTAATCATTTTACAATCCATGCGAATCAAACCATGGTGCTGTACACCTGAAACTTGTACAGCAATGTTATGTCAATTATTTCTCAATAGAACTGGAAAAAAATGAAAAGCTACAGAGTGTTTGCTAGGGTCACAAAAGGAAATGGCCACCAGCCATCTTTGTCCTTGCTGTGACAGGACCCCATTCAGCCTGGGAGATGATTAATGCTCCTAAGGTGACACTTCCACCTGGAGAGGCGGTCATTGTTCTCGGCGTGGGTTCATCTCTCTCTGGGACAAATGCCATGTTTCTGCCTCTTCCTCACACTGGATGCCACGTTCCACGGCATCCCATGAACGGGGGTATTGTGCTTCTCTTCAGGAAAACGCTAGTTCGCTTCTTTGTCTCCTCTTTTCGGTGGCAGACACTGTGTCATTCAGCCTGTTTCACCGTTTTTCTCTGTTGAAGGGATTTTTCTTTACCGACGTGTGAGAAGAGTCGTCTTCCTCCTTGGTCACCTCTGCTGTGGCTTCTCTTGGCTGTTCCTCCATGGCTTACTCCTCTTGATATGAGGTCTTGGAAAGGACTGATAGATGATGGGTTATTAGTAACGGCACATTGTCCAAACCACGCTCGTCATCTCACAGTTTCCAGAGCTCTTTCCTATTTGTGGGCTTGTTCGTTCTCACAAAGCGATTGGTCCTCTGTGTGCTGCTTGAGAGGAAATGGCATTTAGAATGAGATGGGCCTCCATTCATACCGGAGCTTGTTCACTGATCAGCTCTGTGATCTTGAATGTCCCCCATGGCCTCTCTGAACCCTATTTGGATTGGGGCTAATGACAGAGGAATTATAAAATGTACCATCCAAACCTGGATAGTTTTGAGCTTCAAAGTGAGTACTTTTAATAATTGTATGAGAATACAAGCACACACTGGCTCTGCTCTGGGCCTGTCAGATATATGATCAACCCTGCTATGCTAATACGTCTATCGCTTGTGATACTGATGCTAGTACTAATACAGTAACAACTACTACTGATATTAATTACTAATGACAAATACTTATTTCACCAGGTTTTTGTGAAGATTAAAAATAGATGTTAGTGGGCTTCCCTGGTGGCGCAGTGGTTGAGAGTCCGCCTGCCGATGCAGGGGACACGGGTTCGTTCCCCGTTCTGGGAAGATCCCGCGTGCCGCAGAGCGGCTGGGCCCGTGGGCCATGGCTGCTGAGATGTTAGTGACCTAAATGGGAAGGAAATCTGAAAAAGAGTTGGTATATGTATGTGTATAACTGATTCACTTTGCTGTACAGCAGAAACCAACACAACATTGTAAAGCAACTATACTCCAATAAAAATTAATTAAAAAAATAGATGTTAAAAGCACTTACATACTGTTAGATGTTATGTGAATGTTCACTGTTTAATTAAAACCTGGGAAGAGAGATCAGGTAGGTCATTCTTGAACAGGTGGCAACTGAGAAATAGAGGTGTTAGTGGGCTTTTTCAGAGTTACCCAGCTGGTAAAGGTAGATCAAAGTTTCTAACTTTCAGCTGTAAGTGGAGGCCTCTGTTTTCTTTTGTGCAACATTCAGTAGCATGTTCTCTTACCCACCTCGAGGTTGGCCATGCCTGCTTGCTCAGTGATGGATTCCTTGAAGGCAGGGCCTGTGTCTTGTTCATCTGTGGGCTCTCAGTACCTTTCGGAGCACCTGGCATTAGGTACATGCTCAGTGGATGTAATGATGTATGAACATATTGTTAGAGAGCAAAGTTCTGAAGGATGGTATCATGACAGGTACTTTCTTTTCCCTGGAAGGCAGGTAGAAGGAAAGGCTCAGGATGTGGGCTAGAATCAGGGTGAGAGACTCTGTATAAAAGAAAGTGTCAAGAGCCCAGAATGGTGGCCTTAACTTCTTCCTAGTCTGTTTATAATTACGTTGTCAGCTTTTAGCACAGTGCTTGAACTTAGCAGGTTCCTAACAAATGTTGTTGAATCAGTGCCCACAGTTGCAGTCTACTGGACATGAAGAGCAACATGGGGTTTTTCCAGAAAATAATCAAGTAGTTATAAACTTTTGCCCAAGAGAACCAAATACCTGAAAAAGGCATGGGCAGATGGTAGCAGACACCCGCTTTGGATGTGCTGTGGTGCTGAAGTTTGATGGATGGTCTCAAGCACTGCTGTTCTTCCCCAGAAGGAGATACTGGTCGCTCACCCTTCTGGCAGTGGGTTGACCTGAGCCTTCTCACAGGTATAACATAGCTCTCCCCAGACCACACATCTCATGGCTGGGTATGCCAGCGTTCTAGTCCACGTACATTCCACTAAACTATCTTGTTTTCAGCTCTTCATCTCTTCTAATTTAGATTTCCATAAATTTCAATTAAAAGCATGTCTAGAAAAATTTGTACGCCAGACACACACAGCTATTCCCTGATCAAGGTGACTTACTTATGTAAAGTAAGACCAGACCAGCATCTCCCAAATTAGTATCCCACACAACACTGTTCCATCGAGCTGTTCCGTGGCAAAGAGTCCCAGGGGTAACGAGATAAGACGTGAAACCTTATTTTTTCCCAATTAAAGTCTCCCAATACACCTTAGAGACTTCATAAGTTTTTACACAAAGAAACTTGTTGAACTTCATGAAGCAGCCTTCTCTGCATTTATTTTATTCCCAAACCTCCCTTTCCCAAACAACAATGTCCTGTAGTTCCAATTTTTAGTATAACACACAGTGGGAAATGCTGGGCTGAGAAAATTTCCAATATTCTTTTAAACCCTGAAATTCTGCTCACCTATGTCAAGAGAGCAGCCAGTGGCCTATCTAGAGAACTCTGCCTGAGTAAATGCCGTTGGTCCCTAATCCATATTTGGGGGATTTTTATTTTTTATTTACAGCTGAGCTTAGGGTGCTGGTGTGGATTATTTAGAAAATGTGAACCATTCTCATCAAGAGCAGTGGTCTCTAAAAAGCTGCCCGAGTGACGGATTATTCATGAGCCCTGTGTCAGCTCCTCCTCAGGGAAACGTTTATAAAGGAATTCTGCATCAGACCAGGCCCTGAGATGCATGAGGTTCCCTGCTCCAGATGACTCAGCAGAGGGTGAGATTGGGGACTGTTTATTACATTTCAGGGGCTGGTTTGGGGATGCACTCGAGCAGGCAGTCAGATGTGTCTTCTGTCTTTATTTCTCACTTTGTTAGGTCATTCTAGTCAGTCTTGTTATCATTTAAAAAAATTCTCCCTCTAGCTTTTCCGGCCCATCGTCATGGGGGTGTCAGTGGGGACACAGGCCAGCGTTAAGGAGGAAAAGGACAAGCTCAGCTCTGACCTTCCACCAGGCAGTACTGTCCCTTCACTTGCAGCTCGTTAACAGCGTCCAGAGACACAGATCCCAGACACACTTGCACAACAGTCTCTTTGTCAGAAGTGGGCCTCCTATGAGATGACTCTTTGAGATTGGATTCAAAACTATTCTCTGGAAAGAAGACGGTGGAGAGACGCTGACCACAGCGAAGGCACAGGACACAGAAGACCTGGTTCCAACGTGGGCCCTGTCACCTATCAACCTGGGCTTTGAGCAGAATGCTAGGTCTTTGGAGATTCAGATATAATCTTGCTTTCATGGAACTCATATTCTCATAGTGGGTGGGCAGGAGGCAGACCATACACAAGCAAGCAATCTGATGAATAAGAGAATTTCAAATGGTTATAAATAACTGTGGAGGAATAAAATATAAAGAAGGAAGAGAGCATAAGTAGAGGTGAGAGTGCAGTGGCTAATGGGTGATCAGAGAAGGCCCCCTGAAGAGGTGGCATTTGAACTAAGACCTGAATGACAAGGAGAAGTTCCCATGGAAAGCTCCAGGGGCAGTGCCCCCCATGCAGAGAGAACAATAACAACTACTCTCTCTTGGAGATGAGTATGGTAGGTTTGAGAACAAAAAGATGTCCAGTGTGGCTGGAATTTATTGAGTCAGGGAGTGGTAGGATTTTTTTTTTCTTTTGGTTCAATGATAGTCTGAAGCCATTGAGAATTTTAAGCAAAGGTATCATATAATGTGAGTGATACTTTGAAATGATAGCTCTGCCTATTTGGAGATAGATATCAGGGGGAAGGGGGAGAGAAGAGCAGAAGCAGTGAGACGAGGTACATAAAGTAGTCCAGGTACCCTGGTAGGGGTACCCTACCTAGACTTATGGTGGTAAAGACATTAGAATCCCAAATAGGTGATGATGGGTGCTTGCCACACTGTCTTCAATAGATGCTAACTAGCTATTATTAAAAGTATTATTTGATGTCTCCTGAGCTCCCTGTCTCACAGAGTTCCAAGTTGCTTTCACATCCCTTGGGTTAAAGGAGGGTAAAATATTGCCATGCTTCTGGAAGGCAACTCTTTCCCAGGTTCCAGGGGGCTGGGAGTGGTGAACTGAAGAGGTCAGAGATGAGGGAGGGGTGGGTGCATCAGGGAAGCTCCTGGAACCCCGCTGGTCCACCTGTCACTCATCATGCCCACAGGCTTAGTCTAGGAGAAAAGCAGTGCTCTAAAGATCACACCAGAACTAATGTGGGGCACGTTTTCTTACAGGCTATTATTGTTCCTGTTGGGGATGTGTATAATTGTCCATAAATACACACTTTCCAGGGTTGCTCCCATACAATAAATCACTTTAAGCTCCACTAAATCTTGCATCCGTTTGCATGTTTAATGAAGGACTCTCTCTCTCTCTCTCTCTCTCCATATATATATATATATATATATATATATATATATATATATATATATATGTATGTATGTATAATTTTGGCTGCGTTGGGTCTTTGTTGCTGTGTACGGGCTTTCTCTAGTTGCCGGGATCAGGGGCTACTCTTTGTTGCGGTACGTGGGCTTCTTATTGCAGTGGCTTCTCTTTTGCTGCAGAGCACCGGCTCTAGGAGCACGGGCTTCAGTAGTTGCAGCACGCAAGCTCAGTAGTTGTGGTGCATGGGCTTAGTTGCTCCGTGGCATGTGGGATCCTCCTGGACCAGGGCTCAAACCCATGTCCCCTACATTGGCAGGCAGATTCTTATCCACTGCACCACCAGGGAAGTCACAAGGGCTCTATTTTTAAAACACTTCTTTTGTTGAGTTCAAAATCACATGGGCAAAATTACCTTTAGCTCTGTTTTCCCTTTGATTTATCTGCAACTGATTGAGTCCAAGGCTCCCCTTAGTGATAGGTTGCATTCTCCCACCATCTCCTTTGTTATCCTTCCATGATAACCATGTACTTTTATTCTTGTGCTCTTTTCCATCTCCCTCCCTCTCTTTATCTACCTGTAGAGAAAGATGGAGAAAAAAAGGAGTCAATTATTCTAACAACTAGGGCATTGGTTGTTGCTTGTTCCTTGCAAGAACATTTTAGCAACAAAGGGACAATCAGTGACCAGAAGACATTCTCTGCAGGTGTAATGGATGGGTCCCAAATATGCGTAGCTATCTGAATATTTCTATTGAGATAACAAAACTCTACTTTCTTGTAACCTCCTTCACATGTATTATCTCTACATATATTCCTACGGCTCTGATACAATACATTAGTTTAGCCTAAACGTAACGGGCCTCAGTGACACTTAAGAAGTGATGAATTGGCAGCTGTATATACATGTTGTAACTCAGAAGAAAGATTTTGGTCAGATACAGATTTGTCAGTATTTAGTGTGTTTATGGTTGCAATCACCCAGTATATTTATGGTTGCAATCATCAAGCATATTTATAGTTCACATATGTGGGAAACATATATAGGACTGAGCTTTAAGAGACTAACAGAATAACAGGAAATCATGAAAGAGGAGGAGATGGGTTAACCAGACATCTTGGAGAAACCACTGGAAGGATGAGGTGCCATGGAAGCCAATGGAAAAAGTTACTTCAAGAAGGAGGCACATGTCCATGCAAATTAAGGTAAGGCGTGAAAGTGCCCATTGGATTTATGGCAAGGAGGTCATTGGTGACCTTGGTTGGGCAGTGTAAGTGGAGGATGGGCTAGATTCTAGATTTCTGTGGATTGAGGAATTTCAGTGAGGTAAGAAAATGATGAGAGTAAATATAAGTAAGTTGGCTATATACAGGTTGGTAGCTTGAGGATGATATGGGATAAAATGAAATTATTTGTGAGTAGGGAGAAAATGCCCATAGCATCCTATACTGACCTCTGTCATTAAACTTGTAGCATAGTAACTGTGTCTATCTCTAGAGCCTTTGACCTTGACCTTTTTGAGGAAGGACACGACATTGTTTTGTCCATCTTAGAATCCCCAGTCCCCTGACATACCATGAGTAGACAATACTTTGTTGTCGTTAAACACTGCTTAATAATAGAATAAATAAAAAGGACATTTCTAGGGGTATTTTTTTTTTTTTTTTGCGGTACGCGGGCCTCTCACTGGTGTGGCCTCTCCCGTTGCGGAGCACAGGCTCCAGACACGCAGGCTCAGCGGCCATGGCTCACGGGCCCAGCCGCTCCGCGGCATGTGGGATCTTCCCGGACCGGGGCACGAACCCGTGTCCCCTGCATCGGCAGGCGGACTCTCAACCACTGCACCACCAGGGAAGCCCTCTAGGGGTATTCTTATGTCAACATATTCTGTTTAGTTGTTGGCACTGCACTGAAAAGGAATAGCTCCCTAAAATCGAAAGAGCTTGCCCAAAGATTTTCTTTGCTGGAATCTGATGTCTTTATAGCAGGAGCAACATGTTTTCATTTCTATATGCTGAGCACCAAGCACAATGCCTGACACATAGTAGGTACTCTCTAAAGACTTCTCACTTTAAATAGCAGTGAAGTGACTGAATGGATGAAGAACGGAGAGTATATACTTAGCTTGAATTAGACCTGGGGAAGAGAAGATTCAGGGGTTCACAATCACTTTCTTCAAACATCAGAGGGCCTGTCAGGTACGGTAAAGATTAGGTGTCTTTTCTATTACCCAGACGAATAGGAATAGAATAAAGGGAGCAAGTCAGCAAAATATGTCAGCAACTGAATTTAATTATTATTGTTCATGTCTGGTTATTCCATTGATGGACCAATAATATTTTGATGCATAATTCATAAATGTGTATATGTTTATTCCATAAAACTTATTTTTCTTGACTTCATCTCAGCAAAAATAATTTCTTATGCTTTAAAAATAAAAATTAAAAAAAATTTTTTCATGTTATTAGTGTTCTATTGACAAAAATACTCCACAAGATTAAAATATAAAATAAAGTTCTATTCAAAGTATATACAATTAGAATATATTTCCATAAAATGTAAGCTAAATGCAAACTAAAGTGTCAATTATACTTCCATAAAATGTAAACATTTGAAAAATTAAGATCATTTTGCATGTCCCCAAAATGTTGTTTTATAAAATATTCAATATTGCTTATTAAAATTAAGATATACAATGAAATTAAAATTGCTTAATATCAAAATTTTAGTCAAAATTATTCAAATACAGTTATTTAATTTATTTTTTAAATGTAATTAAATCTTATTAAATATATGTATGAAAACAGTATCCATATTTCTTGCATTCACTGCCCACCAAGTTGCGAATATAAAGTATTGGAGTAACATCCCAGACATGTTACATCTAAGCTTAAGAATATGGAATTTTAAGAGTGAGGTGCATTGTTTAATATTGAAAAATGTTTCTTAGTCGACATATGCATTTATTCTGAATACTGAGTTAACTCTGAGTACCTCTGAAATCACTAATTGGAATATAAAGAGATTCAAGATAAATGGGTAATTGGCATCCCTGGGAAACTGATGCTTTATTATACCAAAGGCTATTGTATTCATAAGATGAAAAAGTTAATGGAGTAATTATTTTATCTTTTCTCTTCCTTAAGCATTTTCAGCACGCAGGTCATTCACGCAAATTTGTGTCCATCTCCATCCATTCACAAATCTTCACGCGTTTGGACTTGGCCATCTTTCATTTCAAGAGTATATGGTAAAGGAAACATTTCCTGGAGGCCTGAACTGTGTTAGACACACGAGCTAGTGTTTAGGTTTATCGGTTATGCTGTGCCATTGCTGAGTATCAGATCCCAAGAGACAGTGGTGCACAGATATGCTTTAATAAATTTACTTTTTATGTACCTTTGTGATACTCAGGATCCTTGAAAGAACAGGGTTCAGGGAAAGAACACCTCTTGTGCCAGCGTCTGGGAGAGGAACTAGTAGATATGGCAGGTCAGCATTCAACCTCCTGTCCAAGCTCCTTCCATACACCTTTATGTTTATAAAACTGGTCATCTAAAAATTACATTTCTCCAACACCCTTATAACTAGGGTTCTGGTTAAATGTAGTTTCTGCTGGAGCAGTTGCACTCTCATGAGATTTGGAAGGCGGAAATTAATCAGAAGCTAAATTTCTGCTGCTATAGCTGCTGCAGCTGGCAAGCCCAGTCGTGATTTTGGGTTGCATGTAGCAGCATTCAAGGTTCCAGTCAGGGTGTTCGCCAGTGCAGAACTGGCATGTGTGGAGTGACCAGGTGAGGTGTCAACCTCTTGGTCCCTGGAGCACAAGCAAGGTGGTATCTTCCTGGAGCCAAGAGGCGCGGCGGCAGCCTCCCCATCCCTCCTTCTTGCCTCTGGCATAGGCAGCAGCTCTCCACCTGCTGCTGCTGCCTTACTTCCTAAAAGGGCAGCAGGGAGCAGAGGCTTGAGCGGCGAGATGAAGTTCAGGTACAGCCAAGGAGGAGAGGAAAATAACCAGCCTTCAGTGGTGCTCACTTTCTGTGTCCTCCACCCCATACTTGTATTTCAGACCTTACCTCATTTAATGTCACCAACTCAGTTTTTTTGTTTGTTTGTTCGTTTGTTTTTGTTTTTTAGCGGCGTCCTGTGGCCTGTGGGATCCTAGTTCCCTGACCAGGGATTGAACCTGGGCCTTCGGCAGTGGAAGTTTGGAGCCCTAACCACCGGACAGCCAGGGAATTCCCACCAACTCAGTTTTTAAATGGGCGGTTGAGGTAAAACACCTAACATTGATTGAGACCCCTCTATGAGCAACCCTGTCCCATTGCGTTCAATCAGTCCTCACAGCACAGCTTTGAAACTATTGATCTTCACTTTACAAATGAGGAAATTAAAGCTCAGTTAGATTAAGGTCATGTGTTCAATAAGAGGTGATTTTGGGTTTCTTACTATTATCTCCAACTTCCAAACTGTCTCTTTCTATCACATGAGGGATAGAGATGCAGTTCAAGAATGTGGATAACTCAACTCATTGCAGACTATTGGGAAAACCCATATGCGTCTTCTCCAGCAAATCTACCATGTCCTCTTTGCCTATAAAAGGTAGTAGTAGGTCATCCTGTATAAAACTTGTTTATTGATTTTTTTCTTATTGTGAAGTGGTACTTACTGTGAAATTTGCTTGAAATAATTTGGATAGCACATGAAAGCAGGAAAAAGGACGTAAAAGTTACCTGAGTCTCACTGCCCCCTAATAACCGCTGTGTTCATTTTGATGTACATACATCCTTCTAGGCTTCTATTTTTTCTGTGTAAATGAATGCACACAATTATCGTTATACAGCTCACACTCTTTAATAACGTGCTCATTTCACAATTGCTCATAATGATTTCCTCTATCATTATTTTTTCCTAGATCATCAGTTGAATATCCCCCTGGGATTCCATCTTATCGATATACCATGATTTATTTCACTGGTCCTGCATTTCTGCACATTTCTTTTCCCATTGTTTTTTGGCTGTCACATACAATGCTGTATGATCGTACACACTGATATTTCTTCCCATGCTTAATGATTTCTTTAGAAATGGGATTTTGAGATCAAAATATATTTGGAGGTTTATATATATTACCCTCCAAGAAGATGTCGCTTCTCATCAGTATTCTGTAAGAGTGGCCACCCTGTAGCCCTTCATTGCCGTGATTATCAGCTTTAAAAATAAGCCAAAAATACCATCTTAAAGAAGAAGTTATCCCTAATTAAGTTAAAAGCCATGTTAATATTGAGTAGTGTGAGGCTAAGGGGAAATACTTTGATTTTTCCCATCACTTCACTCGATTTCCATGAAACTTTGTAAAGAATGCCACCTTTCTTATTCTTGTCCCAGAGTCAAAACTTCCTGCCAAATGTGTCCCCTCCTCAACACCCGTGAGGTTTAATCTCCACCATCAGGATGTGATATCAGGCTTCCTGGCTAAAACCTTTTTTTGTCTCAGTAGGGACTTCTTAGAACAGACCCATTTGGACAGTGCAAACAATGTTTGATCAGTTTAAAAGGAGAGGTAGAATAATCCCTAAATATATGAACTACTCCAGCAAATTCTCAGAATTGGCTTTAGTGTACCTATTTTTAAAAACTAGCTTTTGTACCTAGCACTTTGATGTTATTTTCCAAATTCCTTTTGCTATGATCAAAATCAGTGTTGAGCGAGGTACTGGGCTGAGCCCTGGGAAGCTTCCAGGAGGCCTTTGTCTGGTCATATAGAGAGAGAGACAGTAGGGGAAAGAAAAGTGCACTTCAGATGTGAGGGTGGGAAGGGAACCTGAATGCCACCTGGTTTATTCCCTCTTCCAATCTTACACCTGAGAACAAAAGTCTATGCCTTCTCCTCCCTCTGAAAAACAGTTCGGCCATAATAGATGTGCTTTGCCAGGCAGTTCTATGCCTCCAACCTACATTATCTATGTGTTCTCATATGATGGCCTGAAAAAATGGGCCTGTTATTATTCCCATTCTACAAATGAGGAAAAGGAGACACAGAGAGATGAATTATCCTGCATATATCCATTCATCTGCTAAATGGCAAAAAAAATAGATGCAAATGCAAGGAGTTTGATTCTAGAAACCACAGCCCCATCACTCTACTCTGCCTTGATGGTGGAAAGTTAGCTGTGCATTGAGCCAGCCAGGCAGACTCGAGTTTGACCCAAGCTCATGACCTACCTCCTTGATCTGCCCTCTAAGCTTCGTTGTGTTCTAGAACCTACAGACTGGTAGCGGGATGCAGAGAAAAGAGGGTGGGCTTTCACCTCATCCCAGCCAGACTCCTCCACTTACTCACTGTGCTATTTTGGTCAAATTTCTCAACCTCTTTGAAGCCTCGTTTTCTTTATCTGCATTGTGGGGAATCACAATAATCACAGCATTAGTTGTGAATTTGCAACAAAAACTTAGAAAAGTGTCTAAGAAAGAGTTGGCTAGCAAGTTTTATTCCTTTCTTTCTGTCATAAGAGATAGTACCTCAAATATCCCAAGCTCAACTTGGCTTCAGTTTCTCTTTGATAAATATTCCTAACTCCATTCTCTTTTAATAGTAATAATAATAGTAATAATATGAATAACATTGACATCAGCTTTACAGAAATCTTTCTGGTCCATCCTCACACACAATTCTCACTGCAGAGAGGCTGTGATGTTATGTTATGAGGATGTTTCCACCTCCAATTATGGAGGAGGAAATGGAGACTCAGGAAGATCAAGGTACTGGTCCAAAGTTATAGCAGCTCCCGTAACTGCATCTGTGTCTTGAAAACAGGTCATCTGACACCAATGGAAGAACTCTTCCCATCACAGCTTCCCTCCTTCCACGTCTCACATGACCTCTTTTCCACACTTTCTTTTACTCCTTACTTCTTTCTTCTGGGTCACAGTTGTTGCCAGTCAATAACTTCTTGGAAGTGGCAAGAACTGGGTGCAGCATTTCAGACGTGACTTGCCCAGCACTACACACTCTACTGTCTGTTTGTCCCATGATGCCTGGAAGAACGGATTTTAGTCTGAGCTCTATCCCCGATGTGTTATGTGACATTGGTCAAATTGTTGTATCTCTTTAGTCCTGGGTTTCCTCATTTGAAAAAAAGAGAATTGCTAACAATTCCATCTACACTGTTGGCTTTTGATACATCTTGTTTGAATGAATGAATAAAATCGATTATTTCTTAACTCCTTATACTTCTAAACTTTAAAAGCAGGCATTCAATAACTAGTACAGCTCTACCTGTGTAATTTCTTAATTTCTTTAGAAACACTCTAAACTGACCCAAGATTTTAAACTGGTTTGAGGTAAATTCCCTTCCTCCTTGGCTTTATGTTTTCATACAGAAAGTACTCCATTATATATAGTAACATCCTGGCCTCTGTCTCTGTCTCCATCCTTAGGGAAGAAAGAGATTTAATTGATTAGCGAATTGCTCAGTCCTTTCTGGCTCTTCTTTTGGGTATATTCTTAGCTGTAAAGAGGAAACCTCTGGTCTACTCTCTCTATTATGTACCAATTTGAGTGTGATTTGGGAGGAATTTCAATTCACAGTGTTAACAAGCCCATTGACTATACATGGAAGCCATGTCAGTCAGTATAACTTTTATCAGTAATGAAGTTGGCATTTTGATCTCCATCTCTCCAATCCAGGGTTCACATCTCATTTGCTCTGTAATTAGAAAAGAGTGATGTGTTACTTACTGACTACAAGAATCCAGTCATTTGATGAAAGCAGACAATCTTAAACCACAGATAAGAAATGATATTTGGGGGCAAAATATAAGGTGTTGAGATAGAGGATCTGTTGGCTACTAGGAATACGGCTTTGGGTCCAGATTTCTGGCTTATGGTACCCATGTGGGATTTTGACTAATTTGCATTGGCTAGTGTTACACCATGGGGCTGGTTTTGGTGTTATCCTTGTGCAAGTGACCCTTCTGGAGGCTTTTTCTACCAATAAGTGGCTGTTATTGTACAAACAAGGGTGGATTTTAATAAGCATGGACTTCAGAATATGCTGGTCATTTAGATCTTCATTTTGATATGCTATAACTTGACCGTTAACCACACAGGTAGGACTTGCACTAGTATTTCAGGTGAAGCCAAGGAGGATATTAGAACTTTTGGTCCTGATGAGTGGCACAGAATTTCTGCTTTTCCCAAAGTCATCAGCCCAGAGTAGGTCTACAAGTGACCATTTTAAACTGCAAAGGCAGTTACATTCTTCATGTACTTCAGAATCCTACCGTGTAAAATTCTTACTTTAAAATCTTATCGCCAGGATTAGGTAGGCAGCACTGAACTTGCTGCCCCCAATTCTCCTTGCTACACTAAGGAACAAAGGAGGAACCCTGAGGGTCTAATATCTTATAAACATGGGCTTGTCTACCAGTTCTTGAGAGTTTACTCTCTACTCTGTGATCTCAAGTTGGCATGTAGTTTGTTCATTTTGAGGTTCTGCCCATGGCTTTAGTTTCTCAAGACTGAAACTGTGGCTTCACCCACAGAACAGTGGTAGGTTTTATTAGTAAACAGGTAAAATAAAAGAAGATCCTTGCTGTAAAGAAGGATAAGCTATTTTTTTGGAGGGAATTATTAAAAATCGGAAGGTTAAGAAGGCAAATAAAATACTGCTTGTGCCTGGAATATTTCACTTCTAGGAGCCATTTTATTTAGTAACTCAAGGAGGAAATAGAAATCTTGACTATTACACTTTAGTCTCACTATCTCAACAAGAGTAATGGAAGAATGGAAATCAAGCACAGGACAACAAGTGTTAAAGCAGAAAGATATCTCCTTAGAAAAATGTTGACATCTTAGAGAAAGAATCAGGCAGATATGAAAGGGAAATGAGATATTAAGGACTATGATAAGCAGATATAAAATAAAAGTAGCTACACCTACGTGTAATTGCTCTATAAAAGGGCATTAGGAAAGAAGCCGTTTTAGTTATTAGATCAGACAATTTGACAGTTATACAAAGAAATATAACAGAAGGAAAGAGGCAAGATTGCAGAAAGCAGACTGGAATGAACGTACCAGGATGCAGGGAATCACCGAGAGAGGACCACATGAAGAATCCACACCAGGAAATAGACCAAGAAGCCTGGGAGAGACATAGAAATGGCTCAGAAAATTTGAACAAACAAGAGATATCAATAGAATATACTCAAAAGAATTCTGGATTCATTTCTTGGTGACTTGGCTGTTATAGGTGGACTTGCAGCTCTTGTCTAAGTCATTAGAAAAAGGCTTGGTATATTTCTGGATCTAGGATTCTATGGCTACCACCCTGAGATAACTCTCTGCATTTAAGTGATTAGATTAATCAGACAATAATACAGATAATCTTCCTTTTGATTAACTCAGTGTTGATTGATGAGTAACCTTCTTTTGATTAACTCAATGTTGATTGATGAGTAACCTTAATTATATCTTCAGAATCCCTTTTGCCATGTCATGCAACATAATCACCAGTGTGATATCATATTCGACTTCCCAGGGATTAGGGCAGGATATCTTGGGGACTATTTTTAGTCTCACCACAACACCTATTAAAGGGAATCTAGACAGAATAATGATAGATTAAATCCAGATACAGTCTGATGGGAGACTATCTCCTGAGTAGGATGACTCAACTCAGAAAATGATAATGCACAAGACTTGTTGGAATGTTAGAGTTTTTTGACAGACATCAAAATTTTTAATTTTATATCTCTCATTGTGGGAAACCGTATGAGATAGTATTTAAAGGATAGTGTTGGATAAATAAATGTCTTGGCCAGAAAGCAGAGAAAAAAAAAAAATCCAAAGGAAAGAAGAAAGGATTCAATTCCAACAAGCAGTAGAACTCCTCCATTTGTTTGAGAAGAAAAGGGGCCAAGCTACAAAGCAGATTAAATAGAAATTCAGCTGAACATTGCTGTAAGACTTAGCAGAACAACAGAGAGAAAAGAAACATTGGAGGCGTAGTTTACTACTGAAAAAAGGGGAGGGAGCAGAAAGAAATGCTACTTAAGACCAGGATCATTTCGAGTGAGAACAGCAGTGTCTTGAGAGGCTCATGACAGATGTAGTTGTCTTTACTAGGTCCCTGGAACAAACATTTCTGAAACATGAACAGCTGCCTTGGAACTTCCCTGCTGGTCCAGTGGTTAAGACTTTGCCTTCCAATGCAGGGGGTGCAGGTTCGATCCCTGGTAGGGGAGCTAAGATCCCACATGCCTTGTGGCCAAAAAAACAAAACATAAAACAGAAGCCATATTGCAACAAATTCAGCAAAGACTTTAAAAATGGTCCACATCAAAAAAAACCTTTCAAAAAAACAAAAACAACAGCAGCTTTGGTTCTGGAATATGCTGAGAGTGATTATTTAACTGAAATAAATGTTGGATGAGAGAAATCTGGAAGGCATATTTCTTAAGACCTAAGGAATTCCATAGCAAGAAGCAACACCTACCATCTCAGAAATGAAAAAGCCTGCTCACAAAGATAATGTAGAGGTTGTGATACTGACTTGTCTGGGATGCCAAGAACATCGAGTTTAATGTGATCAAGGGAATGAAGAGGTTTTGAATTAAAAAAGACATCCACCAGTGGGTATATACTTTGGTGAAAGGAGGAATTCCATAAATGCAGCCCTTTAAGAAAGTAAATAGTATAGTTTGTTGGGATTCTTTTCCCCCTAGGTATCAAAAATATGCCATTAATACTTGGTGGAAGATTTCTTCTAAATGGGTTTTAGCTAAAAGTCATAGACCCTGGGCAGCTTACATAGATTGACCAGCATGTTCATAAACTTGACACTCAAGCTTTTCAGAATCTTCGCTATCCCCTTTGTCAATCAAGTGTAAGAATAAAATTTAACCTGGATTAAATGATTTAAGGCTAAAGATTAATGCTTTCTAAATTTTGTGGGTACACTGTAGGTGTCAGCATAATATTTTTATCCTTGTTAATTCTTTAGATCCTTTAAAAAGGGGAGCTCATGAGAGAATTGGGATTGGACTCATACAAGTTGTGAGACCCTGACAGAAAAACACTCATTATAGTAAGAGTGCCCAGGTGTAGACACTAAAGGAATCCTACCTTCCCAAGGCATCAGGAATCCTTCTTGAAGACATTGTGAAAGATAAGAAGTTGGGCAGTATTTCAATTTATTTGGGATTTACATAAAAATTTATGGACTTTGAAATTTTTATTAAAATACTTTGTTTTAGGAATTAATTCCTTTGGACTTTAACACACAAGGACATTTGATCTTTGAACACTGGTTTCTTCCTGAGACTTGGGCAGTGGAAGAAGTCTCTACTTTTCCAGCATCGTAGAGCTGCAGAACCATGCAGGTTGTCATTCAGTCTCATTGCAGAACCTTTGGTGGGTTCTCTTAGACAGTGTGACTGGACATAATCTGGTAGAATAGGGAATATATTTTTCAGTCTTAGCTACAGCACAACCTTGAAATTAATTTAACTAATATTTGTCTGACACATTTAGGGCTGTCTGACCCATACTGGAGGCAAAATACTGGTAGCTTACCAGTAGATCCCTTAGTATAATGGTTAGTATTGGAGGAGTGACTTCATGAAGAAGGAAGCAAGAATTACTTGATACATTGCCCATCTTCTCTCACAAGGTGTTGGCTATACCTTGGGGGATCTTGGGTTAATGATTAAGCTCCTTGAATTAAGATTTAAAAAGTACTGAAATGTTAGAGGGGGGAGGGGAGAACCTCCTTTCTCCTGGCTTCTTGTTTTCTATGAAAGGATCTCTATTAGATTAATATTCCTGGCCTCTTGCCCTGCCTCTCATCACACCTCGTTTCCACCCCAACCAGGAGAGGGTTGACCTACCTGATTGATGAATCTGGGAAAAGGAACTTGGCATGAACGGCTTATCTTACTCTGGCTTTCTTTTTGGGATCTGCATACCTTTAAGGGGCATCATTCTGACCTTCTTTCTCTATCAAATAGTCACCTTAATGAAGTAGATTCCACCCTCTGCAAGGAGAGTCAGCAGTTTTAGGAGATCAGTTCATTTCAGAGGAAAGTTACTCGTCTGCTCATCTTCAAAGGTAACTTTAATCCGTGATGCAGCCAACATGGTTATCTTCAGGTATCACCTGCTTCCAAGTCGGTTTCAATGCATTGACTGAAACCCAATGAGTATAAAACACTACACAAGGAGTAGGGGTCTGGGTGCTAAATCTAGCCCTGCAGCTGACATGCTGTGGGAAGCTGGGAAGATCACGTCTATTCCCTCCTTGGGCCCGAGTTGTCACAGATGTGTAATAAAGGGGTGGGACAAGATAGTCTCTAAGCTTTCTTCTAGCTCTGATGTTATGGTGTCAATGGGAGAACACTGAGGGGGGGGGGGCTCATGTTTGCAGTGTGAGTTGTAACTTCATCAATTGTCTTTGGATGTCCTAGTTCTTATGCATGTACTATTGATAGATTTGGGGAACTGGATTCCCAAATGGTGCCGTATATGGGGCCAACTAATCACTGCTATTAGGGTCAGCATGGCTGTAGCTGGCAACAGTAAACACAGAACAGAGCCTTTCTTGGTCTCCCTCCTTTTCATGTTTAGATACATCTGATAATTAAGATTCTGATAATGTGGACTTTTTTTTTCAGAGCAAAAATGAAAATACTGCCAAAACAACCAAGTGAGTTTTGTTTGAATTTGGCTGGATTTAAGAAGTCTGTCTACCAGTTTAAATGGTCTCTTTCCCTTAAGGATAATTTTAGAGCTGATAACCTTGCTTCTATCCTCTTGATTTTGGGTTTTTCTCTCTGGCTCTTTCTTCAACCATACTCTCTCTCTTAGAGTCACTACGTGTCTCTCACTTGAATCCCATTTATATTTCCAATCACCACTGCACCTGTGTACCTTGAGCAAGCAGCTTTTTGTTTTAGCACCAAGCAGAGTGAGAGGAACAGACGAAAGCTCAGTGCTAAAAAAATCTTGGGTCTCTCTATGTAGTTTTAAAATATTTTGGAAAGTTGGAAGTTGGAGAAAACAGTCAGGATTTTGAGGATTTTTTTTGCATATGATTTTTCTATGGAATGCACTCCCTCATACCCACACATAGAACCTCAAGTTCTTTGCACAGACATAGAACCTCAAGTTCTTTGCATATTCTATTCCCTCTCTTTGGAATCTCCTCCTCTGTTTTCCCGTTCCCTCCCTCTCCTCTCTCCACTAAACAATCTTGCTGTCTTCTTTGCCTATCTAAAGCCCGTCTTTCATCAAGTCCCAGCCAAAATGTCACCTCTTCAGGTGGCTTTTCTGGACCACCCCGTCTGGACTACTTCCACAGCTCCTTAGTGATGCTACACTTGCAATCACACATTTCATGTCTGTTCACCACTCTAGACTGGAAGGCCCCTGGAGGCTGGAATTGTGCCTGTCCTGGCCACCTGTTGGACTTTGAACTTTATCTTAAAATGCCAAATACTTTGTTTTAGGAATCCCAAGTTCTATACATCCTAAGTTCTAACATGGTACTCAGGACAAAGTAGATGACGAATAGTTGTTTACTGTATAATTTAGTGAACATACTAACGCAGGACTGTGTTTGTTGAAGACGTATTCCGTGCTTCTGATGTTTCCTTCCATATGAAGGGATTTTTCACTATATTGACACTCAAGCCATTTCTTTACCCTCCTCTCAACCCCTCTCATGGGAGGAAGAGTGGCTTATTGAATAGGGGATAAAGGAGGACGGGTATACATAGATCATCCTCCCTGTGGGGAGCCCCTGCCCAGAACACACCTGAATTATTGCTCTGCTCCTTCCCTGCTCTGCATCTCAAAGAGGCGTGGCCCCACACAGGGAGACCTACAGCTGATGTTCAGAACTAGAAAACCCTTTCTTGCCACCCACTTTAGCCACTTCATCAGTTCAGTTTTTGTCAATAACAAAGCAGCTTTAAATCTCTACCTGTCTTACTCCTTGCCTAATGTTTTAACTGCTTCAGAACACGCGTGGAGAGGAGCAGGGATTCTTTATCAGACCCCCTCCAATCCCAACCAAAGACATGAGGTTTTTATTTCTTAAAGGAAGCATGGATTTTTTTTAAAAGTTAGAAGGAGTGCTAATGTGGGACCTTTGAAAAATATTGTGCAAGCAACTAACATGATCGATTTCAGTAACCTGGCAAATATTTGTTGAGTACAAAGGGCTGCACTTGACCCTGTGAGGGATATGATTTGAATAAGGTTGTTCCAGGCCTGCTGAGAGCTCACAGTCTATCAGTGAAGACAGACACATGCGTAAATAACTCTAATTCAAAAGATGCCTGGGATAAATGCTGTCACAGGGGAATAAACAACACACTGTGGAGTTTGGGGGAGTGAGAAACTAACTTAAAATAAGCGGAATTGGGACTGCTTACAGGAGAAAGAGGAATTTGACCTGGGCCTTGAAGAAAAGTGTTGGAATGTTTAACCTAAGGCTTAGACTGGGGAGCTGGGGAATCAGAGGGACAATTGGAACATGATCCCTGCTACAGAACAAGGAAGGGATTTGGAATGTGCTCAGTAAGGGGTCATAACCAGATTACAGTGCCAGAGTGAGAAGTATTCCCTAAAGAAGCTCTGTCTGTTTAAAGGTAAGCAGGTTGCAACGGGGTGAACTGATAGGTAATAGTAACCTGGGTTGGAGAGAATTTTTTTTTTGCTTTTTAAAGTTCTCTGAGTCTGTTCCTTTGTAACCATGTCTCACTCTCCCATCCTTCCACCTAAAATAGAATATTTTATTGGTAGCCCCAGACGTCTGCCCAATGCATAGATTTTTCTCTGCATAATTGATTTAAGTAGGATGTGCTTCCACTTGCAAGTAGATTGTGTGTCTGTGTGTTTTTGTGTGTGTGTGTTCCACAGCATTGAGATGAGGAAGGTGTAATTCTCTGGTTCATTATCACCCATGACTCCATAGGTACGAAGGTATAGGAAAGAGACCAAGCATGGGACCTGTAAGTGGTCAGAATCACCCCCAGCCCACAAGATTCAAGCCTCCGGAATGTACTTTATCTTGAACCACCCAGCGTATTTTATCCATCATGGTGGACATGTTTTTTGTTTTTTGTTTTTAACCTCCCCAGCATCAAGTCTCTTTTTCTTCTAACAGTGCCCTGATTTCTCTGGTAGTATATTTATTCACCTTGGCCACAGTGATTAAGTCAGGGATGGGGATAGAGCTTAAGCCATTTCATTGAGAAACAACCCTGAAACTTGGTGCAAATATTGTGAAAGAAGCACTCTTCACTGGGGTTGCTAAGCTGATAGGCTGGAAGCTTAGAGCTTGCTCACTAAAGAAGGAAACCTTCCTAGAGAAACACACTGGAAACAGAAACAAGCCAGAGAGAAGATGTTGAAGGACATTATCTGTACATTTTTATCCAACCAAACACGAAGCCGAATACATCCGTGGATTTTTAAGTGACACGAGCTAAGTCTTTCCTTTTATGGCTCAAGCTGGTTTGAGTTAGGTCTGTATCAATTGTAACTGAAAGAGCACCGATTAATTCACCCAGATGGTGCAGCCCATCCGAAACATCTCTTTCATGTCTTTCTATCTTACGATGTGCTATTCTCTCTTCATTTTATGATCCTGCTTTCATCTTTAGATGTGATGCCAGGATACCCTTACTGGGCTACTTTGTGAACTTCCTTTTTAGAAAAACAGTGACCCTGGGCATAGTATCTTCCTCTGGGTCCTGGGAAACCAGGGTGAGGGCTGGAAGTGGGGTTAGGGTGGTCTGTGAGCTTCTGAGGGTAGAGTCAAGATATTGCTGAAAACAGCATCTTGGGCTCTAAGTAGGATCATATCAAACCAGCAAAACTGGAGAATTATCAGACCCAAGGCAATGAGTAGCCCAGACACTGGGACATGAAACAGAGAGATAAAGGCAATTAATCCAGGATGGTGAGTATGAGAATGGAGCCTGAGGGTTGGTTGGGGTCTGTTTAGTGAACAGAAAACAGAGTGACTTAGTAAAGTTCTTGGGGGATTTCTCAGCAGATAAGAGATAGCCTGAAGTGGTAACTAAGAGTCAATTTGTGTAGGGCTTTGAACACCAGACTGAAGAGTTTAGAATTTGTAGTAAAAGAATTGGAACTCCAGGACTACAATTCTGGAGGCAAGGTGCAGGAAATCCATTAGAAGGCTCCCATTCTGACGCTAGATGACTCTGGCTTTGAGCCTGGGTGATTGGGAGGGAGCTGGCATCATACCTGTGGTTAAGGGACTCCACATCAGAAGCTGGTTTTACAGGCAAAGGAAGGAGATTTTGAGTTAGATTTTAGACAAGTGGAATTTCACGTGCCAACAGGTGAAGTCAATGTGGAACACATTGAACTTGAGATCTAGAGAGAGAGAGTTGAGCTGATGATTTAGAGTTAGGGGTCATTCCTTTGAAAAGACGAAGTGAGGCCATAAGTGTGACTGACTTGTCTTAGGGAAAAACACTGAGAAAATCTGTCTGTTGATTCTTTCACTTGCTTTATGGAGGAGACTGGTAATCCATCTAATAGACAGCACATAAACTTCAAAAAAATATAGTGTAGGGCTTCCCTGGTGGCGCAGTGGTTAAGAATCCGCCTGCCAGTGCAGGGGACACGGGTTCGAGTCTTGGTCCAGGAAGATCCCACATGCCGTGGAGCAACTAAGCCCGTGCGCGACAACTACTGAGCTTACGCTCTAGAACCCGCGAGCCACAACTACTGAGCCCGTGAGCCACAACTACTGAGCCCGTGTGCCACAACTACTGAAGCCCACGTGCCTACAGCCCGTGCTCCGCAACAAGAGAAGCCACTGCAATGAGAAGCCCGCGCACCACAACCAAGAGTAACCCCTGCTCGCTGCAACTAGAGAAAGCCCGCGCGAAGCAATGAAGACCCAACGCAGCCAAAAAATAAAAATAAACTAAATTTAAAAAATATACAGTGATTTATGAGGAAATAGAGAAGCCAAGAATAGGGTCTAATCAGCTGCATGGAATGATTCCCTTCTGGGGAGGTATTCAGAGTTTTGTTCCAGCTCCTTGTGACAGGGAAGCTGCTCTCCTCCAAAAGACCACACACAAACTTGGGCTTTACAAACAACTGGGGAAAATAATAAAAGAGGCAACTACCAACAGAAACCATCATTCACATTTTTATCTTTTATTTGCAACTTTGTGGCAGAAAGCTTCCCTGCAGGAAATCATAGCTGTCAGATTATGTTAGGTTTGCAAGGAATGTGTGGACCACTTACTGATGTCAAGAAAAGAAATGTGACGAGTCAGAAGAAACGAATGTCAGGGATTATTTACCAATAACCTTTCTCTCTTCTTTGTCCCTGTGACTCCACCGGTTATTAATCCCTGACAAAATTCTCTCTCTAGTGTCTGGTCAACCCATATTTATTATGAACCTACTATGGGCCAAACTGTACCAGGCAATCAAGAGAGAGAGAATAAGAAATGGTTTCTACCTTCTGGTTTCTCAGAGATAAACAAGAGATCAGATAAAACACAACTCACTAGCTGGAGCCTACAAGCAACCAATGCCGTGTTAAAGGTAATGATGGAGAGATAATTTCAGTCTTGGTTGACAGAAAAGATTTCTCCCAAGAAGTGATATTTCATATGATTTGTCATACGACATAATATTAGTAGGAATTTTCCAGGCAAAGACGCATGGGACAAGGGCATTCCAGGTAGGGGAGTAACATTGAACAGTCTTACTTTCTTAACCCATTCAGCCTACCAAAACTTATGAAAATCCTAGACGTGATGCCGGGCACTAAGGATACAGAAGTAGATGACATGTACCCAAAGCAGCCAGTGTTATTTTTAGAATCCATTTTCTATGCCCCCTGGATATTGGTCTTACACATTTCTCTTTGTCTCTCTTGGATTCCTGTTTCTATTGACACAAAAAAACATGGATTATTCTAGGTTCTGCGATGGCAAAGCAGAGCCCCTTTATAACATGATCAGACCATATCACAATGAAGTCATTGTTTGGTGGGCTGTTTTATTTATATTTTTGAAAGCTGTCTAGGGAATTAATGATCTCTCTTTGCCAAAGAGCTGGGACAAGCTGGGATGGTTTTGGTAGCTTTGGATACCCAGAGCAATTAGAGGCCCTCCTACTCAGCCGCCCGGAGAGATGTTCTGATTTCAGTGCTGTCACATGTAATCCTGTCTTGGTCAAGATGAAGTGGTGTTTGAAATGACAACATAAGCCCTCTGTGGCAGATGTAAAAATAGACCCGCGGCTGCAGGGAGTGCAATTAACGTCACCTTTTTGTTCCTTAGTTTTTCGCTTTTCTTTTTCTAACTCCCTTCCCTCCACACACCCCCTGAGCCTTCAAAGTTAAGATCTTGGAAACATACCTGCTCCGTGCTGTCTGGTGTCACAGGCCATCACTGTCATGGCTCAGTTCATTGTCTTCCAATAGCCAGGCCGAGTGAGTTTGGGTGAGGAGGTACCATGAGGGAGTGCCGATTTCATCCTGAGCACCTCTTGCTCCTACAGGGTCTGTAACCAATAGCTGGACTGAATTTTAGAGCGGATTGACCAGATGTTGCAACATCGTGTGAACACAAGTCTCGTGTGACTCTCTGGCCATCCAGGGGGGAATGGAAACGCCTCTTGTTCTTCGAGGTTGTCAAACTCACAGTATCTTCCTAGTGTGATGACAGGTACAGGTGTGTCTTCTGACCTGGATCTTTCTCTTGTTGGCTCCCTTTTCTCCAAGTCTGGGAGGTGTCATTTCTCTAAACACAGCTTCTGATCCGTTTTCAGCCCTACTTACTTTTTCTTTATCATTTCTCTCCCAGCCAACCCTGCTTTCTCATTCCTACTCCGTCTGTCAAACTCAACCATGTGCTACCTCAAATCAAGATGGTGTTGCCTACCTGCCTCTAGATGCTCTCACCCAATCCATACTTCCCATGGCCTCTAGGTTTCTGGTCAACAGGGTTTATATCTTTCCTATTAAAATAGGCCACAACTCCCTATAAATGTCTACCTTCAGGAGGGGGTTTAGAACTGGTCACGTTCATTCCTCCCACTGCTCTCTATCCCTCCATCAACCTAGAGCTTCTGATTCCCCATGCATCTATACCAGGAAGGACTGCCTTCTCTGTCCAAAGCCATTTGTCTGGTTGTCTTTCTCCCGTCTTCACTGTGCCCTTGAAACCAGCCTTGAGGGACTGCCAGACTGAGTGTCCTTCAGCATTAAGAAGAGACTTCCCCCTCGTCAATCTGGCAGAGTCTGCCTGACTTCATGTGTCACATATCATTGTCTTATGCCTTCTAATATGACACTGATGCCACTGGCATTTCCCTGGATCCAGATGCAGTTTCCTAATACTTAGACCAGCAAATTAGCTTGAAAGTAGGGAAGGCAGTAGAAGTCTTGGTGACAATAGTTGAAGACGCAAGAGAAAGTTAACTCCATTTTATTTGGAATCAGGCCTCTATGCCAGGAGCAGATCACACCTACACCCACTTTCCACCTCGTAGGACTCCTGGTTCTGGTTTCTTCAAGTGGTTATTCAGAGGGAATCCAGCTATAGTAAAAAGCAAGAGCAATCTTTAAGAGGAAGATAAATGGGGAATGATCTTATAAAAGTATACCATGGGATCTAAAGATCCCTGCCTAACTACTTATTGAGCAATAATTATTTGCAAGATGCCTAATACATATTGTTGAATTAAATCTTCATGATATGTCCCTACAGAGTATATAATTTTGTGTCCTTACGGTAGACAAGGAAACTAAGGTGCCAAACTTAACCAAATCCGTTAATATTATGAATAAAGAAGCTGAGATTAAAGCTAGATTTATATAATTCCCATATTAGTATTATTTCTAATGCCGCCTCTCATATCACCCGTAACAGCCCTGGTCATTCAACAAATATAGCAAATATTTATTGAGCACCTCTAATATCACCAGATTGTGTTAGGGATTGGCCATTAAATGGTGAATAAGACATGTTTTTAGGAATCAAGACTCTTAAGATTCTTGCAGTGTAATAGTAGGCACAGAGGGATAGATAGGCGATTAGAATACAGAATAACAATTATTATGACAAGGGAAACACAGAACATACTGCCCAGAAGCAGTGTTTTGGGAAGAAATGGTATAAAGCTGATACTTGAAAGATGAGTAAAAGTGAGTAAAAAAAGAAAAAAGACAATGAAACATCCCAAGGAGAAACAACGTGCACAAAAACACAAATCCAAGAACGTAAATAAAGCACAAGGACATTAACTATAGTTGGGGTGTAGTAACGAAGACATGGAGACAGCGGGAGTTAGGGATGGAGGCTGAGGTCATGCTTCGTAAACCACGTTGGGGAGTTTTGTTCCTTATCCTGAGGGCCATGGAGAGATTTGGAAGGCTTTGAAAACAGGTAATGTCGTGATTAGAAATCACTCAGGGATTAAAAGGAGGCCAGGTTGAAAGCGGAGACCGATAAGAAGGCTGTGCTAGTTATATAGACAATTGGTGATATAATCTGGAGATTTCCCAAAAGAAGTGGAAAGGTTTGGAAGTTTTAGGAAGTAAAGTTGATGACAATAGCTGACTGAATTAATGGTCACCTGAGTGTCACCTGTGAGAGTATCCAGGTGGGATGTGGCCTTTCTCCTCTTGTGAAGCTTCTAGATCTTAAGGGGTGGGTGGGTGAGGGATTGCCTTCCATGAGACCCTCAGAGCTAATTCCAGCCTGACTTATTTTCCTGTCTACCACAGTCCTTGCAGAAGTTCAAGCTTTTCTTCTCATCTGTTATCCCTGAACTCTTCTCCCCTCGTTCGTTGGTGTAATATTTCATTTTCCTCCATTCCTTCCCAACTCCATCCCCCAAACCATTCCATTGTGCCCTTGGAGGCTCCCAATGCACGCGCAGCACATTCTTTATCTTTACCCTCCTCTTAAAATAGCCACGGAATAGCCACTTTCCGCTTCCTCGCTTTCCCTAAAAGCTTTTTGGTCATCGTCTTTCTCCCTACCTTAAGTCTTACCAACTTTTCAATTTCTATCTCCATCAGGCCTCTTAGTTCTATGCCCTCTTTCTCTTGAGGGATATTTTGATCTCTTCATCCAAGTCACCACCTTTTAAGGGTTCCCTGCTTGATTTTGTCAGTATTGGACTGTATGCTTTCAAAATTACACTTTCAAATGCTCCAATTCCCAACCAACCAGAACTTTGTTCTCTAAAATGTCTCCATCAAACACCCCCTGAAACAATGTGCAAAACCTCATCTTTAACCTCATCTTCTCCAGACCTCCACTCATGATCCTTCTCCTCTATGAATTGCCTTCTTTTTCTACCTTAGATTTTTTATGGTCTGTTATTTTAGCCCACCTCACACCCCCGTGGCAATACCCTCACATTTCTTACCACCCCTTCTCCCACTGCTTCATTCCTCATTACACCTGCCTGGAAACGAATCCTGGATGATCCCAGCCGTCTATTTTCTCTGTGCCTGCACTCATGGTGAGGTGCCTGGGATAAATCACACTGCCTAAATTTTTGTGTCACTAGAAATTTATGACCAGTGATGAATGACATATTGCATGACACTTGCCAACGTCCTTACTGAGTTTCTCTAGTAAGTGCGTATTCCCTTTGCTGAGGACAAGTTTCCCACCTTCCCTGCTTTCCTCAGCTCTCTATTCCACACTCACCTCCCTCCTAGAGGGTGTCACTTCATATCTCTTTGAGTAAATAAGAGACAGCAAGGAGCATACACGCCTTCCCACCACTGTATCAACACATACCTGTGCTTATTTTCTACTTCCTTCCTGCTTAAGTGGAAGACACGCTCCTCCTCTTGCCCAAGGCCAATTCCCTTCTATGTGCAACCTCCCTCTGTGTGTGTGTGTGTGTGTGTGTGTACAACCTCCAGCCTAAACCTCTTTTCTGACAGTCAGACTAATGTACTCAAATGCCCAGTTAACACATTCACTTAGATGTCTCAGGCATTTCAAACACAATAAATGCACAACTGAGTGTTCTCCAGTCTTCTCTATCACCATAAACAATTCCATTATTCTTCAAGTTAAACCAGAAACCTGGAAGTCATTCCTTTTTACCCCCATTTCCTACTTATTACCTGATTCTGTTGATTCTACCTTCAAGAAGAATCTTTAATCCATCAAATTCTCTCCTCTTCCACTACTGCCAACTTAGTCAAAGTACCAATGTTTTCTGGATCTGAACTACTACAAAGGTTGCTCACACAATCTCTGTATTTAACAAAATCCCCGCTCCTTACACTGTTCTAAGTGCCCTGCATTATTTGTCTTCTCCATACCCATTTAGCCTCAAATTCAACCATACTTTTCTGAGTGTTAGGCATGATAACTTTATTTAGGTTTCTTAGAAAAACTAGACTCTACTCTACCTAAGGCTATTTTCACTCGTTACTTTCTCTGTCAGAAATGTCTCCATTCTTTGCCTGGCCTATTCCTGCTCATCTTTTATTTGTCAGCTCGAATATCACTTCCTCAGTGACTTCCTGGTCTACTAATCAAAATTGCAGGCATACCTTGGAGATATTGCAGCTTTGGTTCCAGACTATTACAATAAAGCGAATATCACAATAAAGTGAGTCACACTGTTTGGTTTCCCAGTACATATAAAACTTATATTTATACTCTACTATAGTCCAAGTGTGCAATAGCATTATGTCTAAAAAACCAAAATATTTTATTGCTAAAAATGCTAACCATCATCTAAGCCTTCAGTGAGTGTTAGTAGTAACACCAAAGATCACTGGGCACAGATCCCCATAACAGATACAACAATAATGAAAAAGTCTGAAGTACTGCGAGAATTACCAAAATGTGACACAGACATGAAGTGAGCAAATACTTTTGGAAAAATCACACCAAGAGACTTGCTCAGTGCAGGGTTGCCAGAAACCTTTGGTTTGTAAAGAACGCAGTAGCTGTCAAGCACAGTAAAGCTATAAGTTCAGTAACACGAGCTATGCCTGTGCGTCTCTCTTATTATTATTATTATTATTTGCGATACGTGGGCCTCTCACTGCTGTGGCCTCTCCCGTTGCGGAGCACAGGCTCCGGACGCGCAGGCTCAGCGGCCATGGCTCACGGGCCCAGCCGCTCCGCGGCATGTGGGATCCTCCCGGACCGGGGCACGAACCCGCGTCCCCTGCGTCGGCAGGCGGACTCCCAACCACTGCGCCACCAGGGAAGCCCCAGAAGACTACTTTTTACTGAGCTCCTACTGTGTGCCAGGATCCTGTACTACTTTATTTCATTTAGTCTTTGCAGATGTGGGGTTTTTCCGTCTACTTACTGACAGTGGAATGCCCTTCTTCTATCCAGGAAGATCATAAAATTCCTATTTAAGGTTTAAATGTAACAGCATAGAACCAAGTACCTAACACTCAGTGTGTTCTCTAGAAATACTAGCTCACTGCCTTCTACACTGCGGCTGTTTCAGCATGCAGGGGGTTTAACTTTACAGTGACCCATAGGCCTTGTACTGCAGTGACTTCTGAGCAGGTGAACTTGAGTTTCTCATGGAAAAGTATGAGAACAGTGGAAAGGTATAGGTATAAACATGTGTATATTCTTATAACAGACAAGCACATGGGCTGCACTTCACCTTATCTAGTGAGATATATAATCCTAGTTGTAAGAGAGAAATACATGTGAGTGGAATCTGACTGTCATCAAAGTGATAATGTCCATTTAATAGGCTATAGCATGGGCAATAGTAGATGTGCCTGCAGGGAGAATTAGTCTTTTTACGAGCTGAGCGGGATGCTAATGGAATGAGCACAAATGTGATGAAACTTGGGGCAGAGACAGAGGCAAAAATTTACATATACACACAAATGCATGCACACAGCCTATGTATAGACATGTGTACCCATCTGTCAATCTACCCAACTCTCTACCTGTCTCACACCAGCCAGCGGAGTATATTAACATTACTTGTTCTTCCGCATTCTGCTAGGAGAGAGAGATTTGATTTACAGGTTGTTTGTTGCTGCATTTCTCAATTTCACTAGTCCTTGCCTTAAGCCTCTCCTTTCAAATACTTGCATTCAGAAATTAAAAATAAAATTGAATGGGAACACATTGTTTTTAATCTTCTGAGGTCCCTTAGGCCATGTTTGCAGACGCTTGGCGGGGGTGGGAAAACAGCTTTTAATTTGTTTTCAAAGCTTGAATTCTACTTACCTACTTCTGAGAAACTGCAAAACATTTGGGGAATCGTCCCTTAATTTTTGATTTCCCCCTGATCTTTTTCCTCTGTCTGACCTGAATGGCAGAAGTATAGAATTCTGAAAGTTCAGAACTTGAGGGGAACCTGGAGATAATCTTGTATAATTACTTATTTTTTGAAAAGAGATAGTTGAGGTCCAGAGAAGGAAGTGACCTTACCAAGGTCACATAATTCACATAAAGTAGCAGAGCCTGAAATGACCCAGGTCTCTGAATTCCCGTCCAGGATTACTTATACTGTTCATACACTGATACCTCATTGCTTATGCGGCTCACTTGCTTGCTGTAAAACCCACGATCCTCATACCTCGACCCCTAACTGTCCCACTCCCAGGGATCCCAGGAATCCTAACCCTAGCTCCAGCCTCACGAGGACCCCTGAGGTTCCAGACCTCACAGATCATACCTCACCATGTCACTTGCCCTCTTTCTACCTTAACTTTGTTGAACCAAGAGACAGTAGTGTTCCCTTCCCTTCCTTTCTGCCTAGAGACAGCCTGTGGACAGAATTCTGCAGAAGGTACCCTTTTATAGTACTAAAGTTTAGTTCACTGCTACGTGATCCTGCCATGCTTCTTAATGTACACACATAAATGAAGACAAGAATACATGTAATCTGACACTGCGCTGACCCTGTCTTACCCCACTCTTCCAGATGCACAGCTTTCTTCTTGCTCCTTAAACACGCCAAGCCCGCTGAAGCCTCAAAACCTTTTCACTTGCTCTTGCCTCTTCCTGGAACCCTCCTCTGCCTGGAATCTGCCAGGGTCTGCTCCATCAACTCCACCAGGATTCTGCCTGAATGTCAGCCAGTGAGTGAGTCCTTCCATGATTAACCTTTGCAAAATAGCCACCTCTGTCCCCAGAACGCCCCATTTACAATTCCCTGCAAATTATTATATTGGAACTTATTACAGCATATTATATTTGATTTTTGATATATTGTGTATCTTGCCCTAAACAGATGTAGATGCCACGAGAGCAGGAGTTTTGTCTGTCCTGTTCTTTGTTACAATAGTACTACCTACAAAAGTGCCTGACACATTGACACTCAACAAATGTTTATTCAATGTGTGAATGAATGAATGAATGCCGTGTTCCTTCTATCAGACTGTGGTCTGGTGTCTTCAGTGGTCCTAGTCTCAGGGATCCTTCTCTATTAAAAAGACTCCTGCTTGGTCAGTTTTCATACATGTTGCCAAGATAACTGTTCATATCCACCATCCAAGATTTTATGAAATTTCATTATCAGGCTTCACAAATGG
Source organism: Globicephala melas (assembly GCF_963455315.2). Lineage (NCBI taxonomy): Eukaryota > Metazoa > Chordata > Mammalia > Artiodactyla > Delphinidae > Globicephala > Globicephala melas. Next base: position 70,339,684 of record NC_083330.1, read on the forward strand.
TGAAAATAAGACCCTTTTTTCTTTCTCATTTGCTTCTCACTTGGTGATTCGAGAGAACATTGAGCTGGGTGTCAGGATGCCTGAGTGCCAGCACCACACAGCTCTCCGATCATGTTAGGCCCTTCACTCTTTGGGCCTTGATTTATTTATTTGGAAGCTGCCTTCCAGCTTTTACAACTGTGAGTTGAAGGCGCATTGGCATCAGGAAGGCTTCGCATCAGGGAGCATGGCCCTGACTTGGGGAAATTTGAGCTCCTATAAAGAGGAGCAGAAGAGGGGCTCAGGCCATGGGAAATAAAACAGGGCCCCAGTTATTCAGAGTCAGACATGGGGTGAGGCCCAGTGACTGATCCAAGGTCAGACTAAAGCTGCGGGTAGCTTGCGTTCCCTCATCAGCTCCTGAATTCTCCCGAGTGAGAGGCCTGGTGAAGAAGCCTGGGAGGTGGTCGAGGTACTGAGAGCCCTGGCTTATTGCCCAGTGGCCAGGGGCTCTGGAAGAGTATGGACGTTCATTCAGTCCTTCTGGAAGTTGGGCAGAGGACTTCCTCTGCACCTCTGCTTCCCTCAAGGAAGCATTGTTCTGTATATTTATAGGTGGCTGCCCACTCCTCCCTTCTCCACTGGGGAGGAGGGATGAATTGCTTGGCTAACGGGCTTGGAACAGGAACTGGGCACAAATGGGCCAGCCACTTCTTCCTGCTTTCTTGCAGGGATCGTGGGGAGGCCTGTGGTTTTCCACACCTGCCTGTGAAAGAGTTGATAAATCTACCTGATCTCGGGGTTCAGTCTTAGGAAGCCCCTTTGCCCAAATATGGAAGCTGAATGCTGCATCATCAGCTTCTTATCAATAATCAAGGTGATGTTTTGGCCCCCGTGAGCCTGATCGTGTTTTCTATTTTATTTGATTTAGAACATGGGTGGGAAAGAGGAATGCTGTTTACTGGGTCCCTTCCACTCCCATATCATCAGTGTATTAGTCAACCAACAACACCTACTGAATGCCTGTTATGCGCCCAGCACTGTGGCAGTAGGGAAAGCGGGTAGGAAACTAGCTGTGGAGCGTGTACTATGTAGCAGCTATGTTCTAGATGCAGTACACATGTTCTCACTTAAACCACACAGCGACTTCGGAGGCAAGATTATCATTCCCATTTTACAGATGACACAACTGCGGCTCAAACAAGTAAAATGACAACAAACAATAACTTGCTCCTGGTAAACATAGGTAGTGAATGTTGGAGCCAGAATGTGTACTGATGCCAAAAGTTATATCATCAGATGTGGTTTCTGCTCGCCGAGTCACAACCTACTGGTGGGAACAGTTAAATAGAACCCAAATTACAGCATCTTCCAGACTGTGGCCCTGGTTAGATAGGCACAAGCTACAACAGGGAAAAGAGAAGGACTGTCGACTCTGATTGAGGATGGAAGGCTTATAAAACACTTTCCATCAGGGCAATCACTGAGTCGAATTTTGCAATTTACAATCAGGTAACCCCGGATTATTTCACCACTTACTTACTATCTGTTTGAGATGAAGCAGTTATGTAACCTCACTGAGTCTCAGTTCCCTCATTTATAAAATAGAGATAATGATCGCAAGCCCACAGGTTTGTAGGGTGGATTAAATGATGTAACATTTGGAAAGCTACCAGCAGACTCCTTGGACCAGGGTAAGTGTTCTTTAGTATTGGTGTTCTGCTTATTCATTCTCTGGATCTCAGCACTGGAGTAAGGAGGATTGTGTGATTAAGAAATTAGTTTTTCCTAGAGGGAAGTGATTCTGTTGGACATATTTCTGGGCATGAGCTGCTTTGAAAATGATTTTCACAGGTGACTTCCAGAAATTCAGACTTGATATAATTTCATAATGGGACCACTGTCACCACCCTAAGGCCTGAAATTAAAACGTCCTGACGTCTGCTTTATCTGATGCTCACAAACATTTTAAAGTGTAGCCAGATGTTCAGGGAACTTTTATTGCTTATGTTGCAGTTTATGCAACTCTGATGAGACTATTACAATCCAAATGTCCCTATGCTTATCCCAGGAAAGCAGAAGGTAATTATCATTTCTGTGAGTGCTTGGAGCACTTTGAAACATTTTTCATCACCAAAATAGAAAAGGAGGTAATTTTCATTTTATTTGTTTAGCTCTTGATTGTTTCTTCCTCTATTTTTATGGGATCAAAAAAAAAAAAGTGCTGCATACTACATTTGGCTTGGGATTAAAACAAAAGTGTCCTCAAATCATCGTGTAAAGACCACGGTTGCATTGTTTCCTGGACTGGGTGGTACAGTGGCCAGATCTTGCAAAATAAAGTAAGTTTAAAATTGACTAATGAGATCATTTTTTTTTCTCTTGCTTCTGAGAAGAAAGGAATGCAGAGAATAAAGTAAAGCAATCTGGAAAAGTCCAATATGGATTTCAAATCTCCCCCTCTGTCCACATCCCTGAGCTGCTGTTCATAGAGAGAATGAATCTAGTATCATTAGAACTGCTTAGAGTGCCAATAACTGTGCTTTCAGCTTTAGCATGGATCAATCTTCAGTCTTGCCCACAGTGGGGAGAATGAACCGCCTACATCTGGAGCACCTGGTTATGTGTGAACATGAACAATCATGGTCCAACTTCAGGTAGACTCTGCATCAGCAGCACTGGGGATGCAGCCTGGGTATCCTTTTTCTTTTCTTTCTGTTTCTTTCTTTCTTTTCTTTCTTTCTTTCTTTCCTTATTTTTTTTCTTTCTTTCTTTCTTTTCTTTTCTTTCTTCTTTTTTTCTTTTTCTTTCTTTCTTTTCTTTCTTTCTTTCTCTCTCTCTTTCTTTCCTTCTTTCCTTCTTTCTTTCTTTCTTTCCTTCCTTCTTTCTTTCTTTCTTTCTTTCTTTCTTTCTTTCTTTCTTTCTTTCTTTCAAGATCCTCAAGGTATTCTTATTCACACCAAAGTTTGAAAAACACTGGCATGAAATCTGTGCTAAAGCACAGAATAGAAGACATAACTGTTGGGTTCCCCAATAGTTGGACTAGAAATTAATTTGGCTCTGTTTGTAAAATAAAAGTACCCCCCCAATAAATTAACGAAAATAAAAGATAAATAGATGTTTTGTAAAAAGTCTGCTCATCTTAAAACCTCCCTCCTTTGTCTCCTACTTTCATCTGTGTGGTGTTCTCTTTCTCTTGGAATTACAAAGTGTTCTAAATGGTTGTGGTGACTTTGAGGATATTCTCTGAGATCATATCTCAGCCAAGCTCCAAGGAGAAAAGGTCAGGAGTAAGTTCTAGAGGGGGAACTTACCATACAAGGACACACTTCTCTGTAACTCTGGACTTGGTTTCCTTTCCATTAAATAATTCCTTCCCAGCTTGTCTTAGTTTTTTTTTACCCACAAAACCTTCCCCAATGCTTCCAGCTGTCATTAATTTCTCTCCTAGTTTGTCAAGCTGTTGATCAAGTGTGTTTCACATCGTTCTGTCTGCCTTGCAATGAGGTAAATCAAATGAAATATCATTTGTATGACGCTCTCCAAAGCATTTTCATACACGATGCCTCATTACTCTTCATGATATACTCTAGTTGGGCACTGGAACTCTCCTAGGTTTAAGAAAATGTGCTGAGGCTCCAAAGGTTAAGCGACTTCCCTGAGATTAAGAAACTAGTTAGTGCCAGAGGCAGATCATGTTTCCATTACACTGTTTTTCATGTAAGTTATATAGTTTTGTGCCTCTTTCATCAAACTACAGATTTAAAAAATTAAGCAGTTATATGTGCCAGGAGCATGCTAGATACCATGGGATATAAAGGTGTCAGCAAAGCCTCTTTCATTAAGAAATTTACAGTCTTACCAGATAGTAAATCAGGTTCACAAATAACTTTCACATATGCTACATTCTGAATGTTTGTGTCTCTCGCTAAATTTATATGTTGAAATCCTAATGCCCAATGTGATGGTATTAGGATGTGGGGACCTTTGGAAAGTGACAAAAACATGGGGGCAGGGGCCTCATGAATGAGATCAATGGCCTTATAAAAGAGGTCCAAGAAAGTTCCCTTTCTTCTTCTACCAGGAAAGTATACAAGGAAAAGTCTGAGATGAAGAAGAGGGTGCTCACCCAATCATGCTGGTGCCCTGATCTCGAACTTCCAGCCTCCAGAACTGTGAGAAATAAATTTCTATTGTTTATAAGACACCCAGTCTGTGGTGTTTTGTTATAGCAGCCCAAACAGACAAGGACAACCTTATACTGTAGTTACTTATTCTTTTCCCAACACATAATTTTAAGCCTCCATATGTTAGATACCTCACAGAGAACTACACATACCTAAAAAAAAAGTCATAGCATGACAAAGTAACTGCCATTAATAATCTAAGTGCAGAGGAGAGACTGACCCTAGGTGTACCAGAGAGTCTGTACATTTTGGTTAAGAGCTTGTTCTCTGGAGATAGACTTTCTGGGTTTGGAGATAGACTTTCTGGGTTTATTTCCTGTCTCCACTACTTAATACCTCTGTGATCTTGGGAAAGAACTTATAAGTGTTACTCCTTGGAGACTAAATGAATATGTAAAGAACTTAGAACAGGTCATGGCACAAAGTGCTCAATAATGCTGATAATAGTAATAATAAGAATATTATTAATAATGATTACATGTTACAATTATTATTTAAGATTAAGCCTTTGGTCAAATTGGGGAAAATATTAGCCATTATCTCTTTAAAAGATTTTTTTATACTCTCTCTTTTTCTTCTGTAGTTCTGATTACATAACTGTTGGACTTTTTTGGTATTATCTCATCAGTTGTAAAGCTCTATTTCTTTTTAAATAGTTTTGCCTCTTTGTAGTTCGAACTGGATAATTTGTATCAATCTACCATCAAATTCATTGACTTTTATCCTCTGTCATCTCCATTCCATTTACCAAGCCCATCCAGTGAATAATGTTATCCAGGTTAATGTATTTTTCAGTTCTACATTTTCCATTTGGTTCTTTGTTATAATTTCTATTCATCTAATGAGATATTCTTTCTTTTATTTCAACAGTGCTGCCCCTCACTTTGCAGAGCATGGTTAAATTAACTGCCTTAAAATCTTTGTCTAATAACTCCAACATCTGTGCCATCTTAGGGTCAATATCTGTTGATTACTTTTTTCTTACAAGATATTAAAGTTTCTGTATGCTTCCTGTTTATAATTTTGGATTATATGTTGGACATTTTGAATATTATAAAGATCTGAATTTTACTTAAATCCTATAGAAACTATATTTTATAACAGGCAATTGACCTAGTTTAAGGCCACAAATTCCTAGGCTGTGGTTCTGATACCAGTTCAGTTTTCAAAGCCTTTGGAGGACCTTTTAGATCTTTCCCATGTGTGTACCATCCAGTGGCTAGCCTAGGAGCTAGGTGGGGATTTACCCCATAGTTCAATTCTCAAAGCCTTTTGTATGCAGTTTAGGGCCAAGTTCCATGAATGCACAGCTTGGAGGTGAGCCCAAGAGTTCATACACAACTTTATGGAGCTACTTTCTTTCTCGTGATCTTCTTGATGCATTCTGGCTCCCAGCATCCATCGCCCACACTAACCACCCCACCCCCACCTTGGTTTTCTGTCTAGGAAACTGGTGCTGTAGGTTCCCTGATCTACCATATACTTCCTGAGACTGAATCTGCATCAGGGGCCAAATAGTCAGGGTCCAGAAAATGATATGGTGCAACACCTCCCACTCTTTTTGTGTCACAGCTCTCTGGTCCGTAAGACTTCTTTCCCCTTGGAGTTGTGCCTGCTCAACATTGCTGCCATTTTCACCACTACTACCATGGGATTGCCTGGAGACTGGGGTAGGAGAGAAGGAGAAACAAAACCAAATCCAAAATGGGATTTCTACCATTCTCTTTGATCCTTAGGAACCCCCTTTCCTGTTCCTTGGACCAGAAAGAAAGGTGTTTTTTTTGTTCTTTTGTTTTTAATTTTATTATGGGTTAAATTGTGCTTCCTGTCAATTCATGTTGAAGTTCTAACCTCAGAATGTGACCTTACTTGGAAATAAGATCATTGCAGATGTAATTAGTTCAATTAAGATGAGGTCATACTGAAGCAGGTGATCCCTTAATCCAACATGACCAGTGTCCTTATAAAAGGGAAGTTTGGACACTGGTACATAATAAAGGAAGTTGATGTGAAAAGACACAGGGAAAAGACAGCCATCCACAAGCCAGAGAGAGAGACTTGAGAGAGATTCTTCTCGCATGACCCTCAGAAGGAACCAACTCTGCTGACACCTTGATTTTGAACTTCTAGCTTCCGGCACTGTGAGATCATAAATTTCTATTTTTTTAAGGCATCCAGTGTGTGGTACTTTGTTATGGCAGCCCTAGAAAATGAATCCACAACCCTTCTTGTCCACATCTGGTGTACACTTATGAGCTTTAGGCTGTCTTTGAGTCCAGGCTGAGAAATATTGGAGGAGGAAAAAGAAGAAAATCATCACCAGTTTGGTGTTATTTCAGGTTCTGGTTTCCTTCCCCAATCTTCCTGCTACCGCTTTAAAAACATATTCTTTAGATAGCTACACCATGCATTCTGCCCAGGGTTTTTCATTGCATTGAGTGGAAGAGACAGGGTGGAGTGTGCTCATGCAGTCTTGAACAGAACCAAAACTAACTGTTTTCGAGTTTGTGGCTTCCCTCTCTTTACTTAGATGTTACAGGGTTGATTTGAGCAAAAGGGTCTTATGTTATTTCATCATCTTGTCAAGAAATGGAAACAGGGAGCTCTCCATCTCCTTTCCTTCTGAGACTAGTTTCCTCCAGGCTCAGTTTAAAAGTCTAACATCATTTTGTTTGCAATTAAAATTTCTGAGTTCATTCCGTTCATTATCTTTCAGGGCTGAGGGCCTTTTGGACTTTGGGGCAATAAAAGTAAATTATATCTTTTCACCTTTAATGATAAAGAAATGGGCACCCAGTTGCAAGACATTCTTGGGATACTTGTTTCTGATTCATCTGGGTTTTATCCATTTCAATTTTATACACATTTATTGATTTTCTTTTTTTCTTTCCATTAAAAAAAATTTACAAACACCCTAAAAGGATGAATCACACATGGTTCATTCCCTGAAGAAATTCAGGCAAACTACTTCTCAGAGCCTTGATACTCTCAATTGATAGAATAGGAATAATTATATTCATCACACAGGTGGTGTGTGGATTATTTGAGAAAAAAATAAAATAAAATAAGCATTTTGTAAACATAAAGTGTCATGCCAATTAAAGGTAATAATATTTTATTTGTCTTAAATGTGCCTTCTTTCAAGCTTTAAGAGGAGCCTGAAAGAAGGATTTTGGGTTTTGCTGAATAAACAGTGTTTACTCTGTCCTAATCCCTTCAGATTCTGTGCCCACTTCTTCTCATCCTAACATTTCAAGGCACAATAATCCTGATATTTCTAGTCTGGAACTGTACAGCAACCTCTGCTGGCCCTGGCCCTTTGGGGGAATGTCCCAAGCATCATTAAGTCTTTCTGAAAGAACAAGTACCAGAACTGCACACAATATTCTACCAACAGACACCCTGGGTCTTGTAAAATGGGAGCATATGATATATTCAGATTTAAGAGAAAAATGTTGGGTATGAAAGTACATAACCCCTTACGTTGATATATAACTTGCCTTGGTTCTTGAAGCTACCTTCAGTCTCTAATATCTTTACTCTCCCTATTTCATAACCTGTTAAAACAGGACTCATTTATTCAACAAGTAATTTTTGAGCTCATACTCTGTGGCTACGGCAGTGAACAAGATGGGAAAAGTTTTTGTTTTCAAGGGGCTGGCTTTCTAAATGTAGAGGGTGGAAAGAAGAAGGAAGGAAGGAAGGAAGGAGGGAGGAAGGAGAGAGAGATAAAGAGACATCAGATAATGATAAATGTTGGGAATGGCGTGTCAGGAAAAGCCACCCTGAGACATATGAAGGGCAAGAATAAGAGTGTTCCAAGCAAAGGAAATCGTTATTTCAAAGGCCCTACAGTAATCTTGGTACAACTGAGGAATGAACAGTGGTTCAGGGGCAGGACTGGACAATGGTTCAGTGGCTGGAACGGAAATGACAGTGAGGGAAGTGGTACAAGATGAGTTCATAGAGATGGTTACAAACCAGATTACACAAAGTTTTGCAAATCAGCTCAAGTAGAAGTTTGGATTTTTTTCTAATTGTGATGGAAGCTATTAGTGGTTTTAAAGCAGGGAAGTAACAAGTTCTGATTTACTTCTTGAAATGTTCACACTGTCAGCTATGTGAAAACTACATTGTATCAATACTTCTCCTTCAGAATCCATTTCAAATGTTTCTTCTGTCAAACACTCTTCCCTCAAATCCCAGACCAAAACTAACCCCTCCTTCATCTTGGCTTTGAATAAAGATCTACCATTGTATATAGTCTTTTGAAATTTGGTGACTAATCTGCTTTAAATGAACTTGAATGTTTCTCTTCTGTAAATATAAGGATGGTCTATGGATAAATAAATAAGCACACAGAAAAGGCTGTGGCACTTAGTAAGCCTTTAGTAAGTTCTGGTATAATACAAGTCCTTAGCACTTTGAACCTAAAATTTAGCATTTATTTTATCTTAAATTCTAGCTGGTCATTTGTATGTTTGATTTGTCCTAATGACTGACTTCCTTTAAGACAGAGATTTATTATATTGGTGCCCCTTTCACCCTGTAGAGTTATAGGAATATCATCAGATAGTATAGATTGCTGTGTGTTCACCCAAGTGCATTCGTTTCTCATCTTATGTAAACAGCTGGAGGAAATTCACAGTCTCTAGTTAGGTAGGACCATGTGACTAGCCAACTGAGTTCTAGCCAACTGGATGGGATTAAAGTGATACTCATGATTTCCAATCTCAGTCCTTAAAAGCCCCCTAAATAAGTGATGCTTCCTGTTCCTTTTTCTTATTTGCCAGCAGAAAATGAAGAATTATGAGGCCATGGGGAAGCCTAAGCAGGAAGAAGCCTGGGACCTTGGATCACCATAAAGACTACTCATTGAATTATTGCATGAGGGAAAAATAAATCTTATTTTGATAAGCTATTAAGATGTCAGAGTTGTTCTCTTACATTGCTTGCGTTACGCTAACTAGTATAACATACCATCATATGTGTAGCATTTGCTTTTACTTTCACATAGTTCATCTCCTTTACTCTTTTCTATTATGAAGGATGCAAGCCAAGGCAATCTACTTTTTCCCATTTTATAGAGAAAGACTCTGGGGAAGGTTGTGATTTTCCCTGATTGTTAAGGCAAGAACCAAGCCTTGAGCTCTTCATTCTGTTTTAGGAAAAGTAAACAGACAAACAAATCTAATAGGAGAGTGGAGAGTGGATTAAAAAGGAGTGAAGCAAGATTATAAGAGGCTAGTAAGGAGACAATCATACTAATAAGGATGGCAAGAGATGAGATTTTGAATAAGTAAAAGTGAGGAAGGTGGTGAGAAGCAGATGGTAGTCACAGAGCTCTTCACTATATGCAATACTCTCTGCAGCAGTGTGACCTACTCATTAAAATCCCCATTTTTTCATATTGGGAAACTGACTTATTTTGAAATGAGTACAATGTATTAAAAGTGTTGAAGTGTAAAAGTATTGAAAGTGAATGGGACTTTCACTGAGGCAAGAGATCCTTGGTAGGTGTAGGAAAAATATTGTCATAGTTACTAATATTATTATTATCATTTTAAAGAGTAATTTGTGCCTGGGTTCTCTTCTGGAATATTTCAAGACTCAACATGTGAAGAAAATAAATGCTTTGGGGTCTTATATTTCTGACTTTCAGTTTTCAGATACCACTGGCTACAACGTTGCTCTCAAATTCTTATTTCTAGCTCAGGCTTCCTCCTAAAGTTTATACCATATATTTATTTACTAAAACTTAAGAGTCTTGTTAAATTTCTCCCTCTGTTTCTCAGTTTAATCTATCACCAATCTCTATAGAATTCACCTCTTAAACATCTTTTAAATATGACTTCTCATTTTAATTAAAAAATGGATTCTGGCTTACAGTCTTTGATGCAGTTTCTCTCCAATTTATCACAAAATAATCTATGAAAATACATTTTTTAAAAAGATAAAACTGGGAAACAGCATCAAAATTTAAACCTGTTAAAATTTACTGGAATCTAAATTACCAGAGATTAAAACAATAGAAAAAAACTTTTATCGAGTCCCTATATAACCAGTGGAAACACATCAAATATATTACTCTGAAAAAAATAGTAGGAAATTGTCTAGTTTATAGTCTGTGGCTCTGAAATATAAAGTCTAAACCAACAGAAAGTGGGGACATCTCTCTTTTGTATGGGATGTTCTGTTAAAAGCAGTCACCATGAAGCTTCCATTCCTATCCTTTCCATTTTGTTCTTCTTTGTCTACAGTTAGCTCTCCCTAGCATATGTGGAACATACCACACTCATACTTGTTCAATATCTGTTTTTTTAAGTAAGTTAAATTATGACCTCCAGGAGGGCAAACATTATGTCTATTGTGTTCATCATGGTGTTTTTATGCCCAGCAGAGAGCCTAGGAGGCAGTGATGTGCTCAGTATTGCTTTGTTCTTGGAATATAACCAATCCCTCACCCATGAAAAAAAAATATATGGTTTTAAAAAAAGACAATTGGCAGTGATATACAGGATTTGGAAGTGAAGCACTTCATGTAATGATTCATGGGTGGGGATAGAAAAACAGATTTGTTAGCAGATTATTTTGTGATTCTTTTTTTCCCCACTGTCGTCCATTGGTCAAAAAACAATGAACCAGATAATGAGTGTAGGAAAAATTCCACCCTCTGTTGAGCAGACCACAGACGACTTTAGAGCTGCATAATCTCCCATTTACTCTTTGAGAATGGTATTTAACCATCACCCAAATGAACAGTGCCTGGAAACTACAGCTGGCAAACACTTAGTGTATAGATATACTGTACAGGAACACAGTACAGATAAATCTCATCACATTTGAAAGTGAGTAAAGTGGAAAATAAACTGAAACCTGCTGCAGAACAAGTGAAAAAAATATCCTGAACACCCAGGAGATCTTCACACTTATGAACATTTTTTTAACAAGAATTGGAGGAAAATGTTAGCAAACTAAATGCTTCAATAGAATGCAAGAGGTAATGACCTCTATAAAAAAGGAGTAGAAAGGCTTAAGCAGAGAACTAGTTGAGACCAAAGACAGCAGGCTGAGAATACGAAAGATCTAAGAAAAATAAAGAAGAATTGTAAAGGAACCAATAATTCAGTAGCAGTAGTAGAATTAAAATCTCCATTGCAGGTAGTGAAGTGGCAAATTGACAATAGGACACAATATTTGTGAGGTGGAGGGCAAACTTGAGCAGCTCTACTAAAATGCAAAGGAAAAATGATTATTATAAGAGAAAAAAATGACAGCTATGGAGGAGAAAATACATAGACACCAACAATATATGGATAGCTAATGTTACTTGTAGTAGTATTTAGATTTTAACCTCATAGTACAATAAAAGTTGATGTTATTAATATGATCTCTATGAAAATCATCCTGGATGATTTCTCAAGAAAATGAAGATGGTGTAAGGGCATGTCTTAAAATAGGTTAGACCATTTAAAGGAACATTTCAACATAAGTATTGATAACGAGTAGAAAATTTGTGAAAGCAAACAACAAAAAAAATAGAGCTAACATAATAACAATAATAACAATTATTACTAAAAATAAAAGAAAAATCAAGTGTCAAAACCTGCCATTACAGAAACACTGGCAGAAAACCCAAGAAATCACAAATTTAATGAAGTGTCTGAATATGGCTATTAAAATAATTATATAGTCTTGAAATGAGTAACTTGAATATGTATTTATGGTGATTTTACCTATATATACACATTGACCAAAAATTTCATCCTTATCCTAAAAATAAAGACTTGACCAGGAGTTTTTTTTTTTTTAAATTATCTATTACCCAAACATTTGTTGAGAACCTAATATCTGCCAGACATCATAATGTGTTCTAGGTACTGTAGTGTAAAATCAGCACTTTATTCTGTCATCTCTGAATCTTTAGTTCAATGTAATATGCCAATAATCAATCAGACAACCACAAAACAGTCTGGTAAATGCTGTGATGGGGTATAAAAGCCTGTTGTGCCCCAAAAGAGTGGAGTCTCATCCAATCCTGGGATCCTGGGGAATGATGGGTGTCATTGCAGGCCAGGGTTATCACCAGTATGAAGGCCAGAGGGAAAGAGGTCCTGGTGAGTTGGAGGAACCAGGAGTCCTTTGTGATTGACTCTTAGAATCAAGGAAGGAGAGTGAGAAGAAGTGTGAAGAGAAATAAACTTGAAGAGATAGGTTAAGATGTTGGATAGAATCCCAAGAGTATCTTGGACTTTCTCAAATATAGAGTTTAAATCAAATTTTTGAGTTTATTTGTACTTATATTTTTGTACTCATAGTAATACCTTGGGCTTGTTAAAGGGAATGTACTTTTCTAAACCCCTTCTATGTGCCAGGTACTTTACATATCTTATTTCATTGAATTTCTCCAGGAATTTCATGAGGTAGTCATGCTTATTTTTAATAAAATGAAAACTGTGGAACAGAGAAATAAATTAACCTGTGGAAGATTAAACAGCAAGAGGCAACACTAGAATTCAAATATAACTGTCTACCTCTACTGGACTAGATGATGAAGATGAGGATGAAGATGATGATGAAGATGATAAAGACCAACATCATCATCATCATCATTCTAATATTCACTGAATGTCAGGCACTGGGCTTAGCATGTTACAGTGATTTATTTACACAATGATACTAGAATAATCTTTGTTCAATGCAGAGGGTTAGTAAATTCTGGACATAATTAAGAACCTCAGTCAAACTGTGCTTGTTGCTTTGATCTCAACCTCTAATGGTACTCAGGCTTGTTCCTCTGTGTGGGCTGCCCTGCCTTTGCCGATTCCCTCTTCATCTGATTAACTTTTACACCTATTTTAAAATACAGCTCAAGTATCACCTGCTCCAGAGAGTATTCCCTGACCCCTCCCACTCCCAACCTTCATCTGATTAGATACCACTACTCTGGATTCCATTTACAGTCTGAGCATATATTCACCCTTGCATTCCACACTTGGCTTTACCTTTACCTGTATTTCTACCACTTCCACTCTCCGTGAACTCATTGAGGAGAAAGATGTGTACTATTCAGCTTTGGGTCCAGAGTACTTTTCACACTATTTTAGACATTATAACAAGCTATAGCAATTTGCCAAGGGCTGAGATGGCAATCAAAAATCATGAATAATTAAAGTAGGGCTAAAGACTATATTAAACTTTTAAAAGTTTATTTGTGGTAGATGTGTATTCTGTGTCCAAATTAACTCATACTGTTTTGTGGAGAACCTGTTTTATTTTGTTTTTTTCCTCTCTAAACAGTTGAATAACTATTTTTTTTCTTTATACTTGGAGAATATAAGGAATCACAAGAAGTTGTATTAAGGGACTAGTGTCATTTCATTCATATTGCCTGATGTGTACTTTTTATTTGCAAACTTCATATTTTTCTTTAAGCTGGGGAATATTGTCATTATTATTTTGTTATTGAAATTATTTACTTTCTTTGGCCTCTCATGTCATTTGGCCTACTGTGAATTTCATCTTGGCTTAATTTCTGAATTCGAACTTGGACACAATCTGTAGACCTGTTCTTTTAGTCCAAACTAATGTTTACCAATTTCCTTGTTCTCTTAATATGACAAATGTGCTTTTCACCTCTTTAGTCTTTCCTGATATGAAATTATTTCCTTTTTACGACTTTAAGCTCTAGTTTTAAAGATTCTAAGTCCCTTTGACTCTTGATGAGAAAATTAATTTAAGGATGTGAAAGGTTTCTCCTTTTTCTCCAAGTTATCCTTTTTCAGAGTCTTTTGGGCTATGATGTTTTTCCTCATGTCCCTGATTTTTCTTTGTCTCCCATCTTGCCACTGAGGTCTCTGTATTTTCCATGAGTGGGGTGAAAGAGAGCTTCTCTCAGAGATTGTGTGGGTCCCTGTTTATAAATCCTAAGATCTAGTTCCTTGAGATGGGACAAATTATCGATCATGTTGACACTTTCTTCATTCCAATCTTGTTTTTCCTTTATCTTGCAGCAAGAGCGCAACATTTTTGGCATGTGGACATCACTCTTTGCGAAAGTCTAGTAAAAATAAAGGTTTTCTTACTTTAAGTCTTATTGGTCATTGTACTGTAATTCGGGAAGTCTCCTGCATCGTGTTTACACAGAAAGATTTCACATTTATTTTATAATAAAATAAAACAGCTCAATAAATAAATCATTAATAATTTCTAACTTTATAATTTAAAACTTATAATTTTCTTTATTACAGTTTTATGAAGAACATATGTTGTTCAAATAGTCAGGAGAAATTAAAAGTTATGATATCCATTTATATTATTGATAAGGCATCTGTTTTCAGATATCTAAAGAAATGATTCAACTAATACATGTGTAACCTCAGATATCTAAAGAAATGATTAAGTAATACATGTGTAACATTGTGTAAGTTTAAGGCGTACAAAGTGTTAAATTGATAGACATATATATTGCAAAATGATTACCACAATTATATCTCAGTAAAGATAGAAAAGATTCAACTGATAGAAATCATATACTTGCATTATCAGGGACATGGCCAGGGGTACAGAGAGAAACACTGTGGTCTCTCATGTCTGCTGAAGCCACCATCTCCCCCTTCTCTAGAAGCTGGCGAATCTGCCCCTGTTACTGTCCCTCCAATGGTCCATGATCGTTTTTTTCTCTATTTAACTGCAATTCTTTCTTTATAGAAGCCAGGAGTATGTTCATGAGAGCAAGGCTGCTGACATTTTTAAACATTTTAAAGATTTCCTGAGCTGTATCATTACAATCCCTTATCACTGCCCCCTTGCCTTGGAGCAGATATGAGCGCTGCAGTTCTCTTTTCCTTCCAGACAAATTATATTCCAAGATGTCTCTTCTTCTTTTATGCAAACTGTTCCCTACCAGGTCTCCTCTGTAGTCCTTGAGCTGTCTTCAGGTAAATCTGAATGTAAAGTTTAGAGTTAGTGTACTATGGCTGTCAAGTTGGAACTCCGCCGGACACATGACTGTGTTTTAGTTTGAGTGATGGAACTTAATGTGGACATGACTATTGTTTTGCACATTCCTGATTCTTGGAAGTCTTGAAAGGTGAGATATTGCACCAGTATCGCATTGTGACTCATAGAGGGCTCTGAGTAACTTAGGAGAAAAGTAGCACTTAGCTGTCTTGCTTCCATGCAGTGCCTTTTTGGGGCCTGCCATCCTCCACGTAAACCCTTTATCCACTAAATTCATCAGGACTCAAATAAGCTCAGGTTTGTTTTTTTTTTTTTTTTTTTTTTTTGCGGTACGCGGGCCTCTCACTGTTGTGGCCTCTCCCGTTGCGGAGCACAGGCTCCGGACGCGCAGGCTCAGCGGCCATGGCTCACGGGCCCAGCTGCTCAGCGGCATGTGGGATCTTCCCGGACCGGGGCACGAACCCGTGTCCCCTGCATCGGCAGGCGGACTCTCAACCACTGCGCCACCAGGGAAGCCCCATAAGCTCAGTTTTGAGGAGTCTTAGCTACAGCCTTTTATAAAAAGGGAAGAACCAGGACTGGAGGATTTGGGATTATAATTAGTGTTGACTTATAATTTCTGAAAGGGTCAATGTATATAATATTAATATTAACAGTAATACAAACACTGATACCAACATCAGCTCTCAGATATTAAATATTTATATTCTAGGCTGTTTGCTATATTCACCTACAGTACCACAGTTAATCTTTACTGCATCTTCATGAATTAGTAATAATGATCCTCACTTAACACGAAAGGAATCTGAATGATTAGAGAGGTTAAATGTCTTGCCACAGGTAACGTAATTTAAAAGTACTAGAAACTTCTCTATTTCTCTCTAAATTCTGTTACTTTTCATCACTCTACCATTAGTGTAATGCTGGCAAATGTGTTCCCAGATATGGGTGAACTTGTACTCATGTCATCATTAAGTCTTTTTTTAAAAAATATATGTTTATTGGAGTATAACTGCTTTACAATGTTGTGTTAGTTTCTGCTGTTACAAAAAAGTGAATCAGCTATACGTATACATATATCCCCATATTCCCTCCTTCTTGAGCCTCCCTCCCACCCTCCCTATCCCACCCCTCTAGGTCATCACAAAGCACTGAGCTGATCTCCCTGTGCTATGCAGCAGCTTCCCACTAGCCATCCATTCTACATTTGGTAGTGTATATATGTTAGTGATACTCTCTAACTTGTCTCAGCTTCCCCTTATCATTAAGTCTTAATTCTGAGATATTTATTCATTGGCAGTGGACTCCAGCTCTGGCTATAAGTATGAAGACCCAAAAATCAGATCCCACGTATGAGGGGGAGAAAAAAACAGGTAGACGTTTGGAAAACAGAATGCTGAACAGAAAACTGAGGTAGAAGTTCGATTGAATGAATGAAGAAGTTAGTTCAAGAGATGAGAAATTCTCCAGCTCAGATGCTACTGAGTGAGTGAATGTCCAGAACTCAACCTAACACTGAACTTGGAGCAATCTGTTGGTGAGGCTGCGTCTACAGTCACAAGCAATGCCTTTGTTGGCACAGCTCAGGAAGCGGTCGTTGGATGAGCCTGCAGAAGTCTCCACCTTTTCATGTGTCTCTTCCTTCTCAGGTCTCCAAAGCAGCCTAATGAAGAACCTTAGGAGTCTAGAAGGCCAGCTCACCTCTCAAAGGTCTTCAGAGTCAATTCGTACCCACTACAGCTCACTGTCCTTGTTAGCTCTTCGTCTTTGATCCAGAGGAAGACGCCTTCCTTCAGTTTCACCAGGACAGATTTAGTTCTGAAGATTCTCACATCGCTTGGCTTCAACAGTGGAAGAAACACTTTCTGGAATGTCTGTTCTTCCTTTCACAGAGGAAACCAGACCAAATGGAATAAAGTGAAAACCAGCACAATAGAACAAACTTTTCTCATATTGGGAGATAGGGCTGGCTCAGAAAACTTCCAGTTATAATCTTAATTGAGAATTCTTTCAGTTAGGCGGAATGTAGATGAGTCTTTAGACCACTCCTGGGTGACCCCCAAGGGGAAGACTAAGTCCAAAGGATACATATTTCTGGGGGACCAACATTGTTCAAACTTTACAGCAGTCAGAGCCATCCGGAGATGGAATGATCTATATCAGGAGGGGATCCATGCATCAAGAAAGGACATGTTGTAGTCATGATCTAACTGAGGCCAGTTAAGCATTTGGTGGGTGTGTTGGAGATGGGGCTCCAATGTCATGTGGGAGATTGTATTAGAGTTTTTAAAGTTTCTGTACCAGTTAGCTATTGCTGTATAACAAATTATTTCAAAACTCAATGGCTTATTCTGTTTCATAAATAAGTTCCTTTGTATCATTTTTTTAGATTTCGCATATATCATATGATATTTGTCTTTGTCTGACTTCACTTAGTACGATGACCTCCAGGTCCATCCATGTTGCTGCAAATGGCTACTGAATAGCACAGGGAATGCTGCTCAATATTCTGTAATAATCTAAATGGGAAAAGAATTTGAAAAGGAATAGGTACATGTATATGTATAACTGAATCACTTTGCTGTACAACTGAAACTAACACAACATTGTTAATCAACTGTGCTCCAATATAAAATTTACAAAATTTAAAAGTTCAGGGGAAAACTCAACAGGTTAAAGCAATAGGTATATATTACTGCTCACATTTTCTGTGGGACAGCTGGATGATTCCTTTAGTCTTGGTTGGGGTCCCTCCTGCGTCTGCAGTCAGCTGATCTGGGTGAAGGTGGTTTTGCTGATCTAGGCTGGGCATTTCCATATATTTGGGAATGGCTGGTTATAGTCTGGCTGAGGATGGCATTGGCTGGGATGAACGGGTGCTAGTCTATGAGGTCTTTCACACTCCAGCAGGCTAGCTTGGGCTTATTCATAGGCAATAATAAGGATCCAAGCGAACAGGAAACTCACAGCTTCTTGAGACCTATTCTTGAAACTGGCATTTTTACTGCATCTCATTGACCAAAGTAAGTCACAAGGCCAGTCAGGATTCAAGGGATGGGGAAATAGACTTTGCCTCTTCAATAAGAGGGACTACAAACTCTTACGGCCAAGGGTTTGGGTACTGGAAGAGTGAAAAGCATTGGTCACTTTTTTGTAACTGACCACATTCCTTCCATCCCACACAGCCTGTGATTCCAGGAGGCTGTGAGCCTGTCTTAGTCATTTAAAAAAGCATGCTGTGACTTTTATTTATTTATTTTTCTATTTAAATATAATCTGTTTTATACCTAAAGGATTTATGTTCCTTATACTGATAACCTGCAGGGATTAGTTATGGTTCCTTGAGTAATTTATAAACATAGCTAGAATTTTGTCCTGTCTTTTACAGAATTCTTAAGGCAACAGCCAAAACAACGACAGCAATTACCACGACCACAACAGCAGCTCAGTGATGTTAATATTTTCACCTTTATATTCAGCGCTTACAACAACATGACTCTATGTGATCCGTACAACTAACTTTCGAGGCAGGCGGGGTGTCCGTTTAACAGAGGGGAAACTGGGGCTCAAAGAGCTTAAAGAACTTGCCCGAGGTCACCCAATTAATGTCCCCAAGGTCAATGTCTTAGACTCTTTTTCCTATTTCTCAGGTCATTTCCTGGGAAGATGTTAGCCTTTGAACAGAAACATTTCCTCCCTCACACCATTAGGAGCCCATTCTTAAGTACTAAGTATACAAGGTTGTTGTTTACATCCTGGAGCTCATTTTGTCTCTACAACATATATATTCATGGGGAGTAAGAAGATGGGGTTCTTACAAATTAGATCATAGTATTAGTCCTCTATTCTGCCTTCCTTGCTTTACATGTTCTATTTGACACATCTCACTAATACAGTGTCTTCAGCAAGTACCCAGTCTGGGCCTTATACAATTCTAGACCATACGATAACATGTCATAATAACTCCATGGAATAGATGTTGTAATATTATGAAACATATGGCTGAGAGGTGTTAAATGACTTATAAGGTGACAGAGTTCATCTGGACCTAAGTTTGACTCCGAATCCCATATTTTTCTCCTGCATAGAAACCTTTCGTAGTATCCTATTTCCTGGAAGAGATAATAGAATCCTGCATCTCAATGGCATTTCAATATTTCTGTCACATATTTATAACTTTGTTCATTTGCTCATTACAAGTCTGGCAACAGCTGACAGCCAGTGTAAGAATCTCTCTTTCTACATTTAGGGATACTGGAGAGCAGATTGGACAATTAACTTGCTCAAAGTCACATAGCTTTTGAATGACAGAGATGGGACTTAAAATCAGATCTGTCTTAAATTCTGAGATGCCTTCTCCTTTAAATATCTTTCAAAGTCATCAGACGGCAGGATCTCTGCCTTCTCTCTACTTGTGCACTTTAAGTTTCTAGTCCCCATTTCCTTATTTTTTATTGACAGAAAAAAGCACTGTTGTACTTTCTAGTTTGATGATACATATCTCTTCTGTATACTTGACTTGTAAGCCCTTTCTCATTAGTCCAGAGGGCATCTTCAATGTAATAATATGTGTGCTTCTCCACCTCCCTGGAAGAAGACCAGGGAGAGCCATTAAAACCTCTTCTCCCTCAGGGCTTCCCTGGTGGCGCAGTGGTTGAGAGTCCGCCTGCCGATGCAGGGGACACGGGTTCGTGCCCCGGTCCGGAAAGATCCCACATGCCGCGGGGCGACTGGGCCCGTGAGCCATGGCCGCTGAGCCTGCGCGTCCGGAGCCTGTGCTCCGCAACGAGAGAGGCCGCAACAGTGAGAGGCCCGCGTACCGCAACAAAACAAAACAAAACAAAAAAACAAAAACCTCTTCCCCTGGGAAGCATTGCCCGGTGGAAAGGAAATTAAGAAAATATTAATGAGTTTGTGTTAGATATTTGCTTTACTCCTTCAAGGGTCTTATTGATGGAGCATAACACCCAATATGGTAGATAAATGAGAAACAAAATATAAATTTTCATGGGTATTTGATAAATATGAAGTTCGATTGGATAATTTCTCCACTTATAAAGTCTTCGTACACATGGGCATGTCTGGAGAGAGAATGGTGTGTGAGGGGGACACTAGCCCTAGAGACTTCTAAACCTGTATATTAAAATAGGTACGTGGATGAAAGCTGTATACCTGACTCATCCTTCTAATCACAGGTGCACAATGAAGGCATCTAGGGAAATGCTCAGAATTTCCTGAATCAAAGTGGTCCTCAATCTTTTGTACCCGTGAACCTTTGGTACTCACATTGCTGGGTCCTACCCCAGAATTTCTCATTCAAAAGATCTGGTATGGGGCTAAAAATTTACCTCTAACTTTCTAACAAGTTTCTGGTAATATTGGTACTGCTGATCCAGAGGCCACACTTTGAGAACCACTGCTCTAGAAGGAAGACCTGTTATGGAACTAGGAATACTAATACTAATATTAATACTAATACTAATAAGAGCAGGTGATGTTTATCAAGCTCTTGCCATGTGTCAGGTGCTGTTCTAGAGCGCTGTATGAAATATTTCATTTAATCCTCCCAACAATCTATGAATAGAGAAAATAAGTTCATCTCCTGTTTGCAGATGAGTTTAAATTATGTGCCCAAGGTGGTCACAGTTACTAAGTGTAGGAACTGGGATTTGAACCCAAGCAGAGTGACCCTAGAGACCTGAACACTATGCTTAAGTTCTCTGAGCTTCAGTTACTCCATCCGTAAAATGGAACTCAGACTCTTAGGTGAACTCACAGGAAATGCTAGTGTCTTCTTCATTTCCCTTCACCTCCAGCTTTACCATTTACTGATACTGACTTTTGGTAAGTCATTTTTGAATTTTTGGACTTTAACCCTTTAGCTGTGCTTTGAATGAACTCACATTATCTGTAAAGTAGAAGAATTGTACCTGTTTCAAGGCTCCTGATTTATCTGAAATCCCTCTAGATGAGAGCTTTGAAATGCAAAAACAAACAAAGAGCATTGTTGAGGAGACTTCCTTATCATCTTTGCTATCATTCATTCCTCCTTGTGATTTTCACAAATGTTCTGAAAGGTATCTGAGAACACACTGCTAATTGGTAAAGTTATAGAACTCAGTTTCTATAACAACCTCTGTGATTTGCATAGTAGGTTTCCTTGGAATCTTGACAAAGAGTGTGGACCAAAGTGTTCTCCGGCAAAGGTAGGAACAAAATCGTGCCGTTTAGTGGGTGGTTACTATTTGCAGGCTCTCTGCTGAGAACTTGTCTTCTCATTTAAACTCCACTATAACTCTCTAAGATTTGATGTTATTTTTGTACTCATTTTTCAAATAAGTAAATTGAGGTTTAGAGACGTTGAATAACTAGTCAAGATACGTTAGTAGATTTATGGTTGAGTCAGAAATAACCAGGCTGGCCTCCTAAGCTTAGTTTTGTAAGCAGCACTCTCTGAGTTACTTTTTCTCAATTTTCACAAATCAAAGTCAGATAAAATTCCTTTTCTTTCTTTTCTTTTATTCACTTAAAATGTTCTCATATCTTTCGTACTTTCCCCCCTTTGTTTATATCGGGGCTGTGTGTGGCAAACCAGGGAGAAATGAGTCTTAGTCTTTTTTTTTATAGATTTTATTTATTTATTTAATTTATTTAATTTTGGCTGCGTTGTGTCTTCGTTGCAGTGCGCAGACTTCTCATTGTCGTGGCTTCTCTTGTTGCGGAGCACGGGCTCTAGGTGCGTGGGCTTCAGTAGCTGTGGCGCAAGGGCTTAGTTGCTCCGCGGCACGTGAGATATTCCCGGACCAGGACTAGACCCCGTGTCCCCTGCATTGGCAGGCGGATTCTTAATCACTGCGCCACCAGGGAAGCCCTGAATCTTAGTCTTTAATAGCAGGGAACTTCTTAACTGATTTGTCTTTCTGGGCACTGCAACCAATTCTACAATAAGGTCACATTTTATTCCGTTCACATATCTGTCGACAATGCCTCAAGGATTTCTTCAACCCTGAATTTTGTAAAGACTGACTAAGACTTTGTCATCCACGTTCTGGGATGAAGGCGCGATATATCTTTCTACTCAGTTCATGTAAGCAAATAAATATGCCCCACATCCTAAAGTTCCATAAGAGGATCTGATGTAAATGTAAGAGTAACTTCTCCTTGTGGAATTAGCAGAAACCCTGAGGCAGGGGAATGACCTCTCAGGACAGTCATTTCCACACCTTCCAGCTGCACGGAGTCAGCTCTTTGTGTTTCACTCTCTGCCCTAGCTGGTCTATTCTGGAATGTCACTGTTTCAGGATACGTTTAGCCTTCTTCTCCACCTGCCCACTTAGGCAATGCTCACCTTTAATTGGCTTTGTCATTGGAGTGTTACCTCCTCCAGTAACTCTAGTAAATGCCTGTCTCCTGGGTTGCACCTTAACTGGGATGCTTCTTGCACTTTACATAGAATTCTTGCTAGACCTGTCCCTCTGTAATCTTAGCATTTGACCCCTTCTTTCTATCTACTGCTTTCTCTCCTGTGGAGTGTGTGAAGGGAGAGAGTGTAACTAGAAGCAGGCAACAAAACCCCCAAATTTGGACCCAAATTCTTTCTTTGGGAATTAAAAATGGATTTAATACAATTTAACAAATGTTTATTGAGGGCTTATTGTTAGCTAGTCTGCAGCTTCCCAACGTGCAAGGCTTTCATGCGACAAAATTTTAGGTAGAAGGACAGTTTTTGATGGGCATGTTTTAAATTTTTTAAAAATAATTCTATTCACCTTTTTTCTTTAAAGATGTAACTGGCATATCCAAACACTAATTTTACAAATATTAGTATTTAGGACCAGGTAAATGCTGTCTTGAGATGCTTATGCAGACTACCAGCACCACTAAGGCTATCTAGTTAACTTGAGGATGTGACAAACACAGAGAAGTAGGTGTATGAATGAGCAATGTTTGAGAAAAGTTGACCTGAACATTTGGATGTCAAGACACACTCTGTGGGACATCATTAATCCTCCCTCTTCTGTCCCCCATAGTGGTTTGTGGAGCTCTCCTACTTACCCATTTCCTGCTCACTCAGATTATCTGGATCCAAATCTAGGTTCTGCCAATTTGCTTGCTATGTGACCTAGGACCAAATACTCACTGTTCTGAGCTGCAGTCAATAACATGAGGGTCTTAGAATAATATCCGCATCTCAGGGTTCTTGTAAAGATTAGATGAGACAGTACATTGAAAACTATAAGACACTGATGAAAGAAACTGAAGAAGATGCAAATAAGTGGAAAGAGATTCCATGCTCATGGAATAGAGAATTAATATTGTTAAAAATATCCATATTACCTGAAGCAACCTACAGATTCAATGCAATTCCTATCAAAATTCTGATGACATTTTTACAAAAATAGAAAAACCAATTCTAAAATTTGTATGGAACCACAAAAGACCAAAAATAGCTAAAGCAGTCTTGGTGAAAACAAAGCTGAAGTCATCATACTTTCTGATTTCAAGCTATACTACAAAGTTGTAGTAATCAATACAGTATGGTATTGACATAAAAATTGACACATAGATCAATGGAAAAAAAATAGAGAGCCCAGAAATAAGCTCATGCATACATAGTCAATCAATTTTCAACAAAGGAACCAAGAATATACAATGGAGAAAGAATAGTCTCTTCAATAAATGGTATTGGAAAAACTAGACAGCTTGGAAAAAGCAGAGTTGGGGATTTCTAAGATGCATGAAAGCAGGACCTTATTATTCAGGTAGCCATGGCATCTACAGGCTCTGTCATATGGATAGAAAATCCTGAAAGCCCCAGACTCCTTGACTGGCAAATGGACATAGGGATAACACACAGTAGAGTCCTTAACTTTCATTTTTCAGATACTTAGTTCTTAGACAAGTTCATCGAGGTCAATGTGCTTTCAGTAACATCTGATCACCACTTTTTATTAGCCTAGCAAACTTGGGCAAGTAACTAAAGCTCTCTAAGCCTGTTTTCTCATCTATAAAATGGGACAATAGCACCTACCTTAAAGAGTTGCTGTGTGCGGTTATATGAGCTTCCTTATGTAATGCATATCATGCAATGCCTATCATGGATTGGATATCTAAAAAACTGTAATGGAACCAATGCTTCACTCTTAGCAGTCACTTGTTATTTTGGATGTTTTAGGTTTTTTCCATTCTTTTATTCTTTTATTAGAAAAAATATCTATTGAGCAAATACTCTGTGCCAGGTTCTGTGCAGGGCTATTTAGGCAGGAATGGAACTCAAAGTCCAAGAGGAGAGATGATAACACCAATAAAATTATATGATAAAAGAGGTAAATGCTTTTAGGATGGGACAGTATTATCGGGAGGATTTTTAGTTTTGCTTTTTAAAAAATTTAAGCTAGATATAAAATGAAGTTTTAAATAATAGAATTCACAAGAGAAATTAGAAAATATTTTTTTCCAGATGAATGCTAACACAAGCAAGATATATAAAAATTTATGTGATGTAGCTAAATCAGTGGTTAAGAGAAAACTTTTAACTTTAAATGCTTATATTCAAATAGTAGAAAGGTTTAAAAGTCAATGAATTTTTCTTAACTGTTATCAATGTCAGTATCCTGGTTATAATACTGTGCTGTAAAATTTTAAGATGGGGGAAAGTGGATAAAGGGTACAAGGGATTCTTCTGTACTATTTCTTAGAATTGCATATGAATGATCCCCAAATAAAAAAGTTTAATTTTAAAAAGGCAAAGGGTAGGATTTGGCAAGCTATGGACCAGGGGCCAAACCCTTCCACTTTGTAAAGAATTCACAAGCTAAGAATGTTTTTAATATTTCTCAAGAGTTGTTTACAAAACAAGAATAGACAGAGACCATATGTGGCTCTCAAAGCCTATTGTGTTTACTAACTGGTCTTTCAGGAAAACACTTGCCAACCTTTGATCTAGGCAGTTTCTGTTCCATTCTGGAAGTGTAAACTTCCTTCAGCCCATCCCTCCACTAATTAAAGATAAAGCCTCTGGACAAAAGAACAAGAACAGTTACTTTATGACTCTTAAAAGTAAACAAAAGTGGGCAAAAAATGGAGGAGAGTAGAAACTTACAGAAGTCACCCATATTGGGATGTGTTTTCCAGTGTATTTTTGTCTTTGCTGAAAGAGTACAGAGTTGTATGGCAATGTTACCTAAAACTCAGGTAAAAACCCTTACCTGATAAGGTAATACTTACTTGATGAGGTGCTGACTTTCTTCCTAGTGAAAAAAGAGACTGTGTAGGCTAGAAGGTGAAGTGAAAGAATCACAAGGAGAAAACAGGAAAGGAAATCACTGTTTTTCCCAACGTTTAGAAGATTTTTAATAGCAGTTTTTATCTTGAATAAATGCTTCTCGATTTGATTTAACCTTTGGTCAATTTCCAGAGTCCTGACGTAGTTGTTTTGGTCAATTTTGTACATTTTTACTGTTCATTTTTGGAGATAAGATTTGCTAATAAGCCCTTGACTCAGCCATTCCAGAAGTAACATTAACATTTAACCGTAGAAAGAAAAAAATCATTTTGGGGAGGAATTAAAGTACAGATATCCTTACTTGCTACCCAAAATGAAGAGAAGGTACTAAAGATAGCATTCATGCATTATTATGTTGGATTGTTTGGGAAAGAGAAAAAACATTAGACAATTTGAATCAAGGACATAGGGAAAATGAGTGGCTGACAGAATGTCATTATGCAACTTGAAGAGAGGAGAAGGCCCATTTAATGAATGATTTTAGCGTCTGAGCAATGAAAGTAATTAACATACAGGAAATGCATCGGTGGATTTCAGCACATTGATTTTAGTGATTCCCCGGAGTTCCTTTAGATCTGTTGATTGTTTTTGTGCATCAACAGTTCCTGATTTAAAAGGAATAAATGATTCAAATGGAAATCGCACATTTAAAAACTATGTATATTGCTTTTATCTATTTTCATCATATTTCTCTCTAGCTCTTTGGTCATAAATGGTGGAAATGTAACAATGAAATTGTGTGCAATGAAAAATTATGCTCAGAATGAATTGCTTATGAAGCAGGAATTTAAGAGGGCACATGAAAGGAACTGTGATGCTTTAGTCTTGACTGTGGGGAAAAGATTTATAGTTGGAGAGATCCACTTACTGTTTCATTCATGCAACAAATATTTATTAAGCTCTTACCAAGAGCCATGTACGGCTGGGGATAGAGTGGAGGATAAAAAAGATAGAACTCTCTGCCTTCCTGGATTTGATATTTTAGTAGGACGAGGCAGTAAGTTATAGCACATGCTAGAGGGTATCAGTTTTATGATCAAGCATTAAATAGGATGTGGGAAAGGGAGAACGGTGAGGAGTGCTGCAATTTTAAATAGAGTGGGCATGGTAGACCTCACCAAGTGATAATGTTTGAGCAAAGACTTGACGAGAAGAGAAAGCATGCCAGGTGAGCATCAAGGGTAAGGACCTTCCAGGCAAAAGGTCAGGCCAGTGCCAAGGGCCTGTTACATTCAGTAACAATAAGGTAAGTGTGGCAGGAGTGGAACGAACAAGGGAAAGAGTAGAGGAATAATAGGAGGCCAGATAGGACTTTGTAGCTTATCTCAAGGACTTTGGTTTTTGCCATATATGAAATGGGGAGCTATTGGGCAGAGAATTAACTGGGTCTGTTATAGATTCAGAAAGCTCATTAAGAAATCTCTGTGTTAGGAAAAAGTCAAGGACTTTGACCAGAGTGAGCAATGAGTTGATGTCATTGTATCCCATTCTGTTAGTTTGTTGTTCACTCAGATTTTATCCCTGAGAGTAAATTCATGGGATCAAGTCCCAGCTTGTGAGCATGACATTCAAGGCTCATTTCAACATAGCCCCTCCCACTGCTTCCCAGCCTAATCGTATCTGCTGCTGCTTCCTCCGCTGCATCTCACCCCCCTATATTCCAGAGGCAGGATGGATGTTGGACAAATAAATAGTGCATTTTGAGTATGCTCTTCGGTCCACCTAGAATGCCTCATCTGTTTCTGGAATTTCTATTTCTTCTGGTTAGCATAACACATTACATTTAATTGCAATTATTCATATTTCTGTATGTCTCTGCACCTAGCAACAACACTCAGTACACAAGAAACACTCTATATGAGTGCATTATATTGGATACAGTAGGAACAAATGTAACTACTTGATTCAAGTTAAGGAGATATTTACATTTATTTTATGAAATTAGCTAAGACTAATTTCAAAAAGAAATAAGGCAGATAATAAGCAAAAATTTATATTTCAAAGGAATCAGAGTAGTGATAAACCTTGAGAAACTTTATTGAGAGTTCAGTGAGGTACTAGGGAAGGAATGGGTATTGCAAAAACCTAGGCAAGCTTATCTTGCCTTCAATATGCTTATTATTACTTGAAATTATATTATATTTGTATTTTTCTTTTATATCTTTATTGGAGTATAATTGCTTTACAATGGTGTGTTGGTTTCTGCTTTATAACAAAGTGAATCAGTTATACATATACATATGTTCCCATATCTCTTCCCTCTTGCGTCTTCCTCCCTCCCACCCTCCCTATCCCACCCCTCCAGGCGGTCACAAAGCACCGAGCTGATCTCCCTGTGCTATGCGGCTGCTTCCCACTAGCTATCTATTTTGCGTTTGGTAGTGTATATACGTCCACGCCGCTCTCTCGCTTTGTCACAGCTTACCCTTCCCCCTCCCCATATCCTCAAGTCCATTCTCTAGTAGGTCTGTGTCTTTATTCCTGTCTTACCCCAAGGTTCTTCATGACTTTTCTTTTCTTAAATTCCATATATATGTGTTAGCATACGGTATTTGTCTTTCTCCTTCTGACTTACTTCACTCTGTATGACAGACTCTAGGTCTATCCACCTCATTACAAATAGCTCAATTTCGTTTCTTTTTATGTATTTGTATTTTTTATCACTCACCAGACGGAGCCTCTATTAGAGCGGAGACTTTGTCTTTGGCACTGCCATGCTTGCATTTCCTAAAGTAATATTCAGATATTTGATATATTTGTTAAATGAATGAATGATCACTTTAAGTGAGCACTAACCTTTGATATGAACACCATTATCATAGTGCAGAATTCTTTTTTTTTTCTGATAAAAGGACTTCTATCAGATTTTTCCAGAAGGATGAACTTTGACTTGTCATTAATCCCTTGGAGGAATTTATCTCACTTAATTTCACAAAGTCTTACCTTGGGACCATGGGTGAAAATAACAATGTCTTTAGGAACTGACATATGAAATATAAGAAGTGTTCTTCAGGAAATTATTTCTTAATTGATCCAACATTAAATGTCAGTATGATGACTATTAATATAAATTATTTTACCTTTTCATTCTACCTAATAGTATGAACTTTTATTAACATTAACTTTTAATTCTACAGAAAACTCAAATAATATATCTCGTAAATAGGTTTCTGGTGATATAAATTGGAGAAAAAATAAAATCTAGAGCCATGTGTTAATGGGAAAGACATTAAGTCTTTATTTTCTGTCTTTGGAAGGATAAATAGCAACCCAATACTAGTCACTGGTGTCCTTCCCTCATTCGATAATGTTTGATAATTATTTTAAACTGTGGAGCCAGTTTCTTAGGTAACAGTTAATTTTCTGGTCCCATATACCCATTTTACTTCTACTTTTGCTACTGACCTTTGAGGCTTTAACCCAAGGTGATACAAGACTTTATCATGTAATATATACACATATGTACAGATATACACACATATGTGTGTGTATATGTGTATACAATTGTCCTTTTCTTTATTGGTCCTCAGATGATCTTTTGAACTGGAGATGTATCTTCATTCAGGAGAAGGTAGTTCTCTTGATTCTGCCACTGGAGTAGAATTTTATCGTTTTTGCTCATCAAAATATTGTACTTTTGAGAACGAGACTCTGATTTGACATTGTGAGAACCACTGCTTTTTGGGTCCACATTCATAAGGTGAATAAAGCTGACTCCACCTCCCCCCTGCTCTGACCCCCAGGTTCCAGGTGCGTTGACCATGCTTGCTGTCAGTGCATTCAGCGGCCCCATCCACAGAGATAGCTTCCGGGGGGTAGAGAAGTGACCCCAGTCAGGGCATTTACTGTCTCCAAGAATCAGTTTTCTGACTTTTGTCAGCATGCTCAGGGGAGTGAATGGTCTCTTCTGCTGGATCAGATGCTGCATTGATAGTAACCTGAAGCCACTGGAATCACCATGCAGAACCCATTAATGTGTTCCACCCACAGGGACCAGAGCAAAATAGTGGAGCTTTGTGACATCACTTGGGCCCTGAATCACAACTCATTTAAAGCTAGATCTACTCCTGGACATTGTATCTTACATGAACATTCACTCCCCTTCTTACTTAGTTTGAGTCAGGTTTTCTACTCCTAGCTACTGAAAGAATCCTAACTCATTAGTCATGTAACCACTAACCAGCTTCACTGCTGGAGGCCCATATCCCTTCTCAGTTTTTCCCTCCACTTAATGAGAATAGTAATTCTCATCCCAAAGTGCTAAATGCTGTAGAAAGGTATTTGAATAGACTATCAACTGATATGTAAATTAAGGGTGATGCCTAATGCTTCTGGCCAACACGCATTCTTTTGAATATTTAATTTTGATGATGGTTTGTGTGCTAGTCTGAAATACTATCTATAAAAACCATCATGTACTCTTTTCAATTACATGCCAGAAACTTCTAAGGTTAAGGATACACAAACAAAAGACATGGTCACCTTCATCAGCTTTCTCTCTTCTATGAGCAATTTGAGGGGAGGGGGCAGAAATGGCAATTACACCAGGGAGACAGTGTCGACTGTCCCATAATAAGTTCGTATAACTGGAGGATATATGTAGGAGGAAGCAATTGCTTCTGATTTTGTTGTAGGATGGAATAAAAATACAGAAAGATCCATGAGGGGAGCAAAATTACCTTTTCTGAAAAAAAAGTTTATGTGTCATGTACTCATCATTGCTTGTCTTATTTACTGTCTCATTTAATTATAACAAGTATATGAGATCCCTCTTTTATAGGTAGAAAATTGAGGCTATCAGAGTTTGACTGTCGTTATATAGCTAGTTTGTGACCAAATCAGGATTCAAACCCATGTCTAAGCTGAGAATTTATGTTCTTTATGACTTTTGCCTTGAAGGCTAAGAAGGAGGTGGGAATTCAGAGGAGGAGAAAAGGGCAGTCTAGGGAAAATGACCATGATCAGTCCTTGCACTCTGGGGGGGTCCTTCATCTGCACGGGTGCAGATTTGGCCGCTTCTGTACCAACAAGACCCAGTCCTGGGTGTTAGGTGAATTTCAGGCCAGGTGACAGTGCGATATGAATGATTCTATTACTTACTGAAGATTTACAATACAGGCACGTTTGTAATTTACAGGGTGCTTAGAGCTCCAGTGAAGTGTGTGAGCAATGCAGATGCTCTGAGGAGACCAGAGTGGAAAACTGCACATCCCTTCTGTTTTATCTTGAGATTACTATCTGGATTGCCATTTAAATGCACATGCAAACCTAAAATGCAGAATTTATACCTGAAAACCTCTAATCTGATTTTTATAACTGAAGCTTACTTTTTCCATACCTAATAGACAAAAAAAAAAAATGATAGCCAGTTTTAGAAATGCAGCTGTCATATACAAGCCAGCATTAGAGTTGCATACCCATTAATTGTCATCTATTTCCTCAATATAATCAATTTACGGAGGACCTCCCAGGTCCTTTACATTATTTTGAAGGGTATGGTTTTAGGAACAAGAATTATGTCACTGCAGAGTTAGGATTAACACACATGAAGAGAAGTGAGCTAACAATTTAAGATCCATTATATGTCAAGCACTGTGTTGACTTTGCAAACATTATATCAGTAGATTCTCCCAACAATCCTGAGATAATATTTTTAGCCCATCTCACCGACAAGGCTCAGAGGGATAAGTAATCATGTAAAATAATTTATAAAGAAAGGCTAGCATATTTTGAGAGCTTAATAGGTGCCAGGTGCTCTGCTAAGCGCTTACAGGGTCTCGTTACAGGGTCTGGTGTAACCCTCAGTACATTGATAGAATCCCTTCCTTGTAGATAAGAACCGAGGCTCTGAAGTCAAGGACTGCCCAAGATGACACAGGGAGAAAGTGGCAAAGCCACCATGGAGGACTCCACAGTGTCAGGCAGGCTGCTCAACACCATTTGTCCCAACACTTGCACTTTCTAGTAAGTATTTCGCCAGCCCCCCTTGTAAAACCATGAAACAACGTTCACAGATAATGCAACCTAGCGACAGATGATTTCAAGAAAAGCCAACAGAAATACCTGAATGTCATAATAAAATAAATAAAATTAGTTCATAATAAAATAAAATCTATCATTCAATAAATAAAATACATTACTGCATTATATTTTATGTAAACTATTATTTATGATATATAGAGTTTACTTACATATAGTTACTAACACATGAACACCCTAGAAGACTTAACAAATTGTGAGATGTTGCCAGTATCATAGATCCACCAGCAATGTAAGAGCTACAAATATAGGCTGATCCAAGTGTGTTATAACAACTCAAATATCACAATGCTATTACTGTTGACTATTTTCTCAATGGATAACAGTCTTGGTAACATTCTAAAAATAACAAAAATCTTTTCTACTTTACAAGGTAGATGCATCCCTGGACAATTATCTTTATTTTAAAACCATGCAAAGCATACTATGTGTATGTGTATAATCGTAATAAGCAACTTACTAATGACTCTACAGCAGGACCTTTGAAAATCATATGGGATGTAAAGTAATTCTTTGCATGAGGGACTGTCCCTGACAACACAGAACATGTAGCATCCCCAGCCCTTTATATTGATCACTATGCCCAACTCTTGGGACAAACAAAAATACACCCTATAAAATTTCAAAATACACTAGGAGAGTTGTACTGCTGTCCTTGAGAACTGCTGCCATCAAGTTCTCAAGCACTGCGTCTGCTTCCCCTACGAATGTACAGTCATAGCAGCTGAGAGTTGGAAGGGGTCTAAGAGTAGGCAGACAGCTCCTTAATTGAACCAGTATTTCCCAACGATCAGCCATTTCTGCATCACCTGAAGGATGTTTGTTATATATACAAAATACTATTATTTAATATTTTTCTTTTAACAGACACTTCTATAAAGATTCCACTTGAAAAAAAAATCACTTGCCATCTTAAATGGAAAATAAGAATCGCTTACGATAAATGAAATGCAAACTTAACAGTAACAATGAATAAACCAAACACAAAACATCAAACAAATGATGATGTTATTAAATTCTAGCTAGATTCAGTTACCATCCAGAGACTCAGCCGGATGTCTATTGCCTTTTGGCTAATCACCGGATTAAGCCTAAATTTATCTCCTCAGAACTTTAGCACTCCTGTTCTTGGTCTGGTTTCCAGAAGAACACAAGAAGAATCTATTCTCTTTACTTCATGATAACTCAGCTGCCATTATTCTCCTCTCTCCAGGATAAACAAGGTATTTCTTTTTTCTTACAGAGAAAATACTTTTTTTCCTGACTATATTACCCCCTTATATCAGGATTTATTCTTTTTTTATAAGGCAAAAATATTGTGAAGTATCTGTTACTTGGTACTAATATAGAATTTAAAATATATTTTTTTCTAATCTTTTATAAATACAATATGCCAAGGTATACCTCAACACTCCCATTTTACAGATAAGAAAAGGTATAGTGCGTTTGCATTTGACTAATTTGCCCTAAATCTCACAGCTGGTTAGTGGCAAAGCCAGGATTCCAGCTCAGAGCTGATTACACAGCTTGGAGAATTCATACCATTTCTTATGTTAATTGGCCATGGAATTAAAAGCCAGAGTAAGATGGAGTTGTCTAATGATACAGAAATAAGGATTTAAGCTGATTTAAACTTGTAACTACCTAAGAGAGAGCTTTAACCTACTGGTGCCTTAATATCATCTAAAGGGTTTTATTTTAAGCCTCCTCCCAATACTTAAGAGGGTAACTGAGAAGACCTACATGAACCCATCATGAAAGCTCTATTGTTTCCCAGTTCCTCTAAAATGTTCTACAAGTGCTGCTTCAAAAGCCAGCTGAAGTCTAGAAGTGAATAAAAACAAATGTTAGATGCTCTGGAAGGTGGTGTGATCACTAGACAATACACCATAACGGTGGCTGGATCCTCTTGGGGGCTGCGCAAGGCACGAGATGGTTAAATTATGTGTCAACTGGGCCACGAGATGCTCACATATATGATTAAACATTACTTCTCAGTGTGTCTGTAGTATGTTTCTGGAAGAGGTTAACATTTGAATTGGAGGACTGCGTAAAGCAGATGGCCCTCTCCCATGTGGATGGGCATGATCCAATCCATTGAGGGCCTGAATCGAACAAAACCGGGGAGGAAGGCTGGATTTGTTCCCTCTGTGCCTGACTGCAGAGCTGGGACATCTGGGTCCTCCTGCGCTCCACGCTCCTGATTCTCAGGCCATCAGACTCCATCTAGAATCTACACCGTCAACTCTCCAGCTCTCATCACTGGCTTTCCTGGGTCTCCAGCTTCAGACAGCAGATCATGAGACTTCTCAGTCTCATAATCATGTAAGCCAATAGCTTATAATAAATAAATATCTATACTCTCCATATCTATATCCCAGATATAGATACCTGTATCTATATCCATACCTGTATCTATATCCATACCTGTATCTATATCCATATCTGCATCTATATCCATATCTGTATCTTTATCCATATCTATATCTGTATCTTTATCCATATCTATATCTGTATCTGTATCATCTATCTCTTCCCAGTGGCTCTGTTTTTCTGGATACCGCTGGCTGATGCAAGGCAGATGTTAAAATCATGGAACACAGGATGTACAGGTGCATTAACATCTTTCATTCTCTCCTGTCATTCTCTACTTCACATGCCAGTCACCCTGAAATTTTGATGTGCTTTTCCCCTCTTACCCTAACCAGGTCCCACACACTACCTTGGAACACTTTTACTTCAAATGTCCATTTTTCTTTTCAGACCTCTGACCCTTCAAACGTTCCCCTCTCAAGCTTAGTACATCACCTGGCCTCTTATTCCCTGAGAAAATATGAGTTGCGGCACATACATTTCACCTGGATCTGTATCTGTACTTTCCTCGTTCCCTTTGTCACAACAGACGGTTGGTTCTTCACTATCTAAAGCTAATCTGCTCCGTACCTTATGGATTTTAGCCCCTTCTTAGGGATCTTGCTTCAGTGATTTGACCCCACTATCCCTGTTTGTTTTCCTTTACCATTAGTTCTTTTTAATTTTTTAATTAATTTTTAAAACTTGAAATATAGTTGATTTACAATGTTGTGTTAGTTTCAGGTGTATAGCAAAGTGATCCACATATATATACACATATGTATATATATATATATATATATATATTCTTTTTCAGATTCTTTTCCATCATAAGTTGTTACAAGATACTGAATATAGTTCCCTATGCTACACAGAAGGTCTTTTTTGTTTATCTATTTTATGTATAGTAGTATGTATCTGCTAATCTCAAACTCCTGACTTATCCTTCCCCCTCCCCGCTTTCTCCTTTGGTAACCATAGGTTTGTTTTCTATGTCTGTGAGTCTGTTTCTGTTTTGTAAATAAGTTCATTTGTATCATTTTTTTTTAGATTCCACATATAAGTGATATCATATATTTGTGTTTCTCTGTCTGACTTATATCCCTTAGTATGATAATCTCTAGGTCCATCCATGTTTCTGCAAATGGCATTATTTCATTCTTTTTTATGGCTGAGTAATATTCCTACGATCCTTGTTTATCCTCAACTTCTTCACCTCTTTTGGTACCTTCCCATCGTCATTTATACATGCCAAGTTTCCTCTTCTCTCTGCATTCTCCGTCCTCTCTCTGGGTTACTCCGTCAGTCACATGGCTTTAATGACCATCTATTTACTAATTACACCTAAGTATTTATATCAAGGCCAGACGCTTCTTAACTCCAGACCCATCCATGGAACTGCTTTTAGGTGCACATCCCTAATTGGGTGTCTCCCAGGCATCCCATCCATCTTCCTCATCACAGTGTTGTTCATTCTGACATGGCCATCCGCCATTGCCCAAAGCAGAACCTAGACTAGGGCAATCTCAACTGCTTCCCCTTCCTCTGCTCTGCCAACTGCAGATGGTCAGTTCTCAAGCTGCAGAGACTCCTAACCTTTCACTCCCTGTCTTGACTTCTCCACCACCATGACCTTGGCTCCAGTAGAGAAAACTAATTTGAGAATATTATTGTCTGCCTTTAACCTGCAAGATAAAATGCTGATTAGTGGGCATGACACTTAAGTCGCCTCACTCTCACCTACCTCTCTCTCTATCCTGTTCCGCTTTTCCTCACGATAACAGGATCTCCATTCTTGTTCCTGGCAAAAGCCTCTCATCTTCTCAGGAGACTTACACTGTTGATCAACCCTCCTCTCTCTTCATTCAGTGTGTACTTCCCTACCAGATACAATGCATAGGTTTGCAAAAATGCACAAATTTTCCCACTACAAGAAATAAATACATCATTAAAGAAGTAACACAGATTGTCCTCTGTACTCTATGCTTCAGGAACACTTATATGTTTTTTGTATCTCAAATGTGTCATCATCTTTACCATTCTTCTGCATCTTTGTTCATGCCCCTGCCTATAAATTCTGTCCTCTGCCCCTATACCGTTTCTCTTCACCTATGGGTAGTGCCCATAAGGAAAGAAGAAGGAAGTGAGTGGAACTATGAAAATTTGAAAGAAAAGACAAGGCACAAACATCCAGAGCTTATAACAGTGAAGAAATGAAATAAAGTGCAATTATTGTGAAAGAACTGATTTGCACTGCTGTGCAAAAGTCATTCGGGAACCCTACGTGTCTATGTTCGGGCTACATATCTGGGTAACATATAGATATGTGCTCTAGCACATTTCGTAAGAAATACCTTTTTAATATTTAGATATTAACATGCTAAATATTTATTTAAGTATAAATAATAAAATTATTAATAGTTTATTGAATTAACAATTAATATTTAATAGTGGTGATAATGCTAATGGTAATAATAACAACACCATTTATTAAGTGCTTACTATTTGTCAAACACTTTGCTTAGTGATTTGTGCCTCATTTAATCCTCAAAACGCCCAATGAAATGGACTAGTATTATCATTCTTATGAATGTTCAATGACTTGCCTAAGGTCACATAGCTAATAAATAAAAAAACAGGATTCAACTGAATGAAGTCGGACTCCAAAACCTGCACTCACAATAAATATATTGTACTGCAGTTTCTAAAAGACGAGATGGAAACAAAAGGGAAAACATTTAAATATATATATATAATATGCAACATATTATATATAATTTATAACCTATAATGCATAACATGTAGCATTTTATAGTTTTGGTATTATATATTTGTATATAATATAAATATTATATGTATATCAGTTAATAATATTGAGTGCTAACCAATATTTATTAAGTGTTTACCGTTAAGTACCATGCTAAGCATTTAATATATGTTATTTAATTTTGACACATTAGGTGTCATTATACTATTATTATACATGATGAAACATAGGCTGAGCTAAATTGAATAGGATTTTGTTTGTTCATTTGTTTGTTTTTAACATCTTTAGCAGCGTATAATTGCTTTACAATGGTGTGTTAGTTTCTGCTTTATAACAAAGTGAATCAGCTATACATATACACACATCCCCATATCTCCTCCCTCTTGCATCTCGCTCCCTCCCACCCTCCCTATCCCACCCCTCTAGGTGGTCACAGAGCACCTGTCTGAGAGCTTTGGGGCATGGCAGAACTGGCATTTAAAGCCTGGGGTATTATCAAAGACAATGATTAACCACAATGTAATATAGACTATTTCATCCATTACTATGCTATGAGTCAAAATCCCAGACAAGAGATTTTATGCACCAAGTAGAGTGATTCAGGTGATCCAGTTCATAGTGTTCCTTAAGGTTGAACTGAATTTTTAGGTAGAGGACGTGGTACGGACTTGGCTTTGATGTGATGGTAGAACGTCCTTCACAATGCTCTAGGCTGGCCCCCGAAAGCCTCGAAGAAGATGGACCAACATGGATGATAGTATCATGCAGCGGCTAAGAACTTGGGCTTTGGAACCAGAGCTGAAGCTGAATCTTAGCTGAGTCACAACTACATGACCTGGGACAAGTTGCTTTACCCCTGTGGGTGCCAGTTTTTTTTCATTCTTAAAACGGAGATAACAACACCCACAATGCAAGATTGTTTTGTAGATTGATTACAATAATGTTGAGAAAATATTCAGCTACGATCTGGAACGTATTAGGTGCTTAATGAGAATTAGTATTGCTTCACAAGGTAGCATAAAATTAGCCTTCACAGCCTCATCTCTAAGGCTATGAAGGCTATGATTTCCTCCTGTCTTGCCATGATGAACTCCTTTAAGTCAAAAAAAGGAAAATATTTTCTTTTTCCTAAAACATCACCATCTATCCATCCATTCATTCATTTCAATGTTCCAGGCATTCCTCAAAGGACTAAGAATAAGTAACAGCAAAGGATTTATGGGCCCAAATGACCCCCAGAATAACAGAGGTAGGAAGCTACATGCACAAGTTAATATAGGACGGTATGAAAATCACTGCACGTCAGTGCTCCATACGGCAATTTCTAACTAACCCTTCAAAATGGGTAAGTGTGGAGTTCACGTCCCACCTGAAGTCTTCTTTGATTTACCCATGACAAACCATTTTTCTATCTCAGCTGTCACCATCACCTCATTTATTCACTACAACCACAATATTTTATAATTTTTCAACATTAAATAAAGGGGTATTTGAAGGATGGGTCCTACTGTTTTTGTTTGTTTGTTTTTACCCTTTTTAGAGCCTTAAAATTTTGGGCGGTGCCTAGAATGTTGGGTGATGGATGGATGGAGAGAGGGATAGAAGGAGGGAGGAATGAAGGGAGGGAAAGAGGGAGGAAGGGAAGGATGGAGAAGAGGAGGGATGGATACACGGATGCATAAATGACTTCAAGGGAAACATAGGGGAGGAAGACATAAATTCTGGCTGAAAGTAAGACAAAGAAGGAAGACTTCATAGTTAGGGAGGGTTTGAGTTATATCTAAATGACAAGTGAGATTTCACCATAAACACAGAAGTCTGTATGTGATGGTGGAAGGCTGGGGAGAGAAAGGCATCCTAGATAGAGGGAAAAGTATAATAAAAGCACAGAGGTATGGAATTTAATGATGTATTAATTGAGCGGTGAGTAGATCAGGGGAAATAGAACTGAGATTGGAAGTCGGAGAAGAAAGGCAGAAGGATGGTGATAAAATAGGTTTCAGACCTTGAAGAGCCTTGGAAACCATGCTAATGAATTTGGACCTTCAAACCATAGCGATTCCTCAATAGGTAAACTTGCCTGTCGTGCTTAAAGACTTAACCATGACTGAAGATATTATTTCCTCAGTTTCAGCTAAGTACTAATGTACTTGATTATCAAGACTGAGAGCAGGTAGGTAGCTCCAGTGGTGTTTCCTGGGAGCCGAAATCACAGGGTTTTGGCATCTCCGAATTTAAAGGGAAGTTGAAATCGCTTCAACACTTATTCAGGCTGAACCTACTTTTACAATTTCCAAGAAGAACAATTGAAAACGCAAATCTGTCTCCTAACAATACTTAGGCTTTGGGATTCTGCCTGCGTTTATTCTGTTGAATGAGACAGAATGGTATGAATAATAATACCTGACGTGCCCTTACATTATATTCGTAGAGCACTCTCACAAAATGATCTCATTTGATCTTCATAAAAACGCTGTAAGCTAAGCACTATTACCTTCATTCAACAGCAAAGCACACAGCACAGAAATAGTAAGGCAGGCAAGTCTTGATTCCCTCACCTCTTTCTCTGACCTTCCCAGCTGGGGCAAGTTCTGAGGACCTTCACATGCAGATAAAGTCCCCTTCTGGTGTTACAAAAGAGGCAGAAGATAAAAGGGTATGTAATATGTATTGAAAATCGACTCTGACACTTGCCGTGATTATCATTATATAATCCTCATACCACTCCTGGAGGTAAGTGTAACTGGGTCTACTCTGTAGAAAAGCACACTGAAGCTCAGAGAAATTCATGAATTTGCTCAAATTGGTCCAGGGACAAAATGGAAGGACCAGATTTGAATCTCCATCGCTAGCCTCCAACGTACACACCCTTTCCACCACCTCTCGTTGCCAAGATATTAGAGTGTGGGCTCAGAGCTCAGATTACCACGTTCGACCACTGATTGGAGTTATGACCTTGGGACTGGCTTTATGACCTTAAGAATCTGTTTCAGGTTCTATTCTCTAAAATGGAGACGATATTAGCACTTACCCTTAGGAGTTGCTCTGCAAATAAACTGTGGCAATACATCTTGAAGTGCTTCAACAGTTCCTAGGACAGAATCCATATGACAACAGTTAAGTGTTGTCTACAGTTATCAAGTATCTTATGGGTCTTAGAATCAATTCCTTTCCCCAGACCCACACTAGATCCCCTTTTTCCACAAGGATTAGCTTCTCTGGTGCTAGGGTATAGATGTCAACTAGACTTGACACCAGATTCTCTGGAATGAGTTGTCCTGGGAGCCCCCCTGGTTCCCAACCAGGTCTCCCTACAATTCTCACTGTGTGAGTCCAATCTAAAGGACAGAATTACCATCTGAATATTTCCTGTTTGTCCTTCAGTCCCTCTGAATCCCATCTCATTGGATTGGAGCTCTAGAAACACAACTTCCTTTTGCTAGACCCCTTTCCCAGAATGACGACCTAATACCATGTCCCTAGCATGCAGGCCAGTGTTCCTCTGTGTCCTTACTCTTGGTACAATAAGTCCTGCCCTGTGTAGCATTTACATTACTGCACATTGACTCTGTTACCTCCTGGTTTGTTCTTTCTTTCTGTTGGAATTTTGCATCGGACTTCTATTTTACGTCAGGAGCTCTGCAAGGTCATAGAGAAAAAACTCCAATCAACCAAGCATGGTTTCTGTCCTCGGAGAGGATAGCCAGATTTTAAGCCATCAATTATACAAATAATTATCTAATTATAGTTGCGAAAATTTCTTGAAACAGAAATAGAGAAAGCTGTGAACAAATATAACAGGAAGATTCCCAACCAGTCTGAAGATTCAGGGAAATCTTAAGGAAGTGAAAACATAAGTGACCTAGCACTCCCAAGGATAAGGTCTTTCTTATTCCCCCTTTATTTATTCAGATGCTACTATGTGATTTAGAGGTAATGAAGAAAAGAGTAATCACCTCTGACAGTTTTTCAAAGCTGTGATAGACTTTTCAATTTATACATGAGTCATAGTTACAACATGATTTTTTTATAAAACGCTTTTTATTAAGTACATGTCAGGTGTGTTGTTAAAGACATTACATCAATCTTGTTTCCTCAGTCCGATTAAATCATGTGTCAGCCACTCTTCTAGGCTCTGCACAAACAAAGCCTTTAAGGAACAATGTCTGCTTTCAAAAAAATTCACAGTAGAATGGTCCTCACCACAAATTTGAATTGTGTGTCAGTTTGGGTTAGCTAAGTTATGGTGCTGTAATGTACCAGTTTTCTATTGTTGCATAGAAACATGTGAACAGCGTAAAGCTCATTCATTTATCAGCTTTGAGTTCTGTAGGTCAGAAATCTGTGCGACTTTAAGTTCTCTGTGTAGGGTCTCACAGGTTGAAGCCGAGGTTGAGCAAATGCTTGAATAATGAGGAGCTTTTCCACTAGGCAAGAGAAGGGAGGTAATTCCAGAAATGAGAAAATATCTCACGTGCGAAGACAGAAGAGGAAGGAAGGGGTCACGGTCAGCTGGGTATCTGTCTTCACGTGTAAAGGGATGCAGCTTGAAATGCACTTGACTAGTAATAAATCGGATAGGGCTGTGTATGCTCTGCTGAGGAGTTTGAACTTCATCCTGTAGCAGCCACAGAAGGATTTATGAGAGACTATGTTAATCCGGGTCTTCTGAGAAGTAGATGCCAAAATGCAATGCCACATGTGAGGATCTAATTAGGAGAAATGGCTGTGAAAGGAAAGGGGGAGGGAAGGGGCCAGGGGAGGTGGGGGGAGTCTGATACCCAGTAAAGGAAAGAGGGAAAGCAGGTGGGATGGAAATGGCTTAGAGTTCAAAGTCAACTGAATGTGTCTCAAAGTGGTAACAACAGTATAGGCATATCTGAAGACAGCTAACGATTAAAAATATATATATATGTATATAGAAAGGTAAAGTAATTAAAAGTGCTTATTTATGTGGAGCTGGATGGGGGTTGGTGAAAAGTGTGGGGCAAAGAGCCCTTGCTCACTGTTCTCAACCACAAGTGTGTGTGTGTGTGTGTGTGTGTATTTAAACCTCATAATGCATTACTTTGGTAAAAATGAAATATAGATATGTATGTGTGTATATATGTGTGTGTGTAATTAAAAACAGTGTTCTTTTTCTAACCTGTAGAGAAGAGGGTATCATTCCTAGTTGGCTTTGGGGTGTCTTCCAGGTAAGATAGGCTCTGCCTGAGATTCCTGGCCATTTTTTCCTTGGGCCATTTTCCCTTTCCTAGAGCTGCCTGGGCCTTTGTGAACTCTACAAAAGAAGGTGTCTAATGTAACCTTTCCAGTTGTGCCTTTTAATCACTGACCTTTCTTCCTGATGACTCTTCACCCATTTCAGCCTTTGTGGGCAATTTTGGGAAGAAAAGAAGTTGCCTGAGATGGCATTCAAAAGGAGGAATAAGAAATTTGTAGTAAAATTGGACTGGATGCTAGAACATGGATCTTGAAAATGTGTGCCAAAGCAAAGGTGCTGGTGTCCACGGAGATAAATAAACGGGTCTCCAGGAGAAGGGAAGAGGGAAGTACTCTTAAGGGGCAAAAAGTACGCAAGTACAAACGGAATGGGAATAGATTGTCTGAGAAAACAAATGAACAAAGCAAGTAAGTAAGTGAGAGTCCAAAGCAGCAGTGATCTCCCAATAGAAAATTATTACCAGATATGCCACCCACATGGACTTTGCTCTCACATTCACACAGGTGTATGCGTGAGCGTGTGCACGCACGCACACACACCACCTGCTATGCATACCTTGCACACGGTGCTCTCGCAGTTGATTCTGACCACATCATATTACATCTGAACTCCCCAGGGCCCTGAATTGAAGACCCAGAGCTCTGCCCAGACATGGAAGCCTCTCCCATCCATTCATCCGGTTCTTAAGCCAAAGGCATCAGAGCCTCAGTGCCCGTTTTCCATTGTTAATTCAAGAAAAGGCACCTTCCTATCTCAGCTTATGTGTCCTCTCATCGCTCCTGGTGACGCCTCATATACAGGCTGTGCGCGGGTTGTCCTTTCGTTATACGATCACGGTTTTACACTGCAGTGAAATGAAAATTTGTTTTGCTCATATTCCTGTTTCTACCTTTTAGGACCTTGACGGAAGGGCAGGAGCTGTGTCTAAGTTCCCTTTTATGCTTGACACCAAGTCTGAGGCCTGGCACTCGGTAAGTTTCCGGTTAATATTTCTTCAGTGAATAATTAGACTATACGTGAGTAGGGTTGGAGGGCAGCTGGGTGCAAAATGGGAGGGAAAAGATCAAGGCTTTCCTCATAATCTTCCTTCAGATCTACTTTTCTTTTTCTAACTCAAGTCACATTCTCATTCTTAGATTTATTTCCTTTTCATCCTGCTTATTAGAGAAAAAAGAAATAAGAACCAGGAGTAGGAGACTGGTTCCATTTAATTTATTTATTAATTTTGTTTTGGCCGCGTGGCATGTGGGATCTTATTTTCCCGACTAGGGATTGAACCCTGCACCCGCTGCTGTGGAAGATGGAGTCTTAACCACTGGACCATCAGGTAAGCCCCTGGTTCCACTTCAATGTGCCAGTGATTACATTACATGATCACATCCCAAGCTTTTGCCTTCTCCCTCTTCATTCTTCTTGCTCTCACGAGCTTCTTGTTTTGAGGGAAAGACAAGAAAACCAGGTGGATTGCTCATATTTTCCAGGAGTTTCGCTGGGCATTTTCAACACTTTTTTTTTTTTTTTTTGCGGTATGCGGGCCTCTCACTGTTGTGGCCTCTCCCGCTGCGGGGCACAGGCTCCGGACATGCAGGCTCAGCGGCCATGGCTCACGGGCCTAGCCGCTCTGCGGCATGTGGGATCTTCCCGGACTGGGGCACGAACCCGCGTCCCCTGCATCAGCAGGCGGACTCTCAACCACTGCGCCACCAGGGAAGCCCAGGGTAGGTACTTTTACTCTTATTTTAAAGTTGAGGAAACAGGGAATTCCCTCGCAGTCCAGTGGTTAGGACTCTGAGCTCTCACTGCCGAGGGCCCAGGTTCAATCCCTGGTAGGGGAACTAAAATCCCACAAGCCACACAGCCAAAAAATAAAAAAAAAGAAGTGAATTGAAATGAAATGAAATAAAATACTTGAGGAAACGAAGACACAGAGAGACACGCAGAGCTCAAATGGCAGAGCTGGGAGAGAGCTCATTCACAGGAGACTTAGCATTGGTGCCCACGTTCCCTCACCTGGGTGCCTCTCAAGGACATTTCCTTGAGAAGACCTTAGCAAACTTCTTGTGAAATCCCCTTGTACACATGGGAGGGCTGAGGTCCAGGGGAAGGAGGTGACTTGCTTAATGTAGATTATTTTTCATACACACTTTGCTTTTTCATAGTTCTTCCCTTGCCTCACTCAGGAATATACTCATGATGCTTTTAATAGTGAAACGAATAGGTCAGAGGACTGTGGAAAACAAATGCCCGTGAATGACCCTTAGGTGACTTGTTTAATGGGACATGTGAATTTTGAGTGCAGAACTCTAATGTCAGGAAGGCTCAAGTTCAAATCCCAGCCCTGCCACTTAATCAGCTGTGAGAGGAAGCAGTTAACTTCATTGGCTATCAGTTTCCTCCTAGGGTATTGTAAGTGTTAAATGAGATGAAGTATGTAAAGCACTTAGTATATTGTCTGGGGCATGGTATGAGCATCATATAAAAGTGTTGTTATCTTTATAGTTAAGCTTGCCAAGTGCAGAGGTGTGGTAAATGTGTCATCGATGGTGAACACCATGGAGAACGGTCCTTGTTTTCTTTCTTCCACTTCCCACCGTGGGAACATGAGTACATCCATTATACATTTTCCAAATCTCCATCTAACATTCTGGGTGAGTTAGACTTTATAATTCTTGCATTCTTGGTATTTAATGTCAGTTTTCTTTTTCAAAATTACACTTTGAAAAAGAAGTTGCTCTGTTCTGATATGCCACTTTGTTCTTTCCAAGTGGCTTT
Organism: Globicephala melas; assembly: GCF_963455315.2. NCBI lineage: Eukaryota > Metazoa > Chordata > Mammalia > Artiodactyla > Delphinidae > Globicephala > Globicephala melas. The sequence goes on from NC_083330.1 coordinate 70,384,251, forward strand.
AATCTTTATTCACTCACGAGAGCTAGAACTTAAGGGAGTATTGCTATGGAGAAAATTATGATATCATTAATAATAGAAATGTTTTGAAGTCACACACATGGCTGGGGCATTGGCTTTAAGCGTTCCAAGTTGCCAGAAGTACTTGCAATTTCAGAAAGGAGAGCTCTGGTCTTCAATGACAATTTGCCTGTTGAAATAGAGTACGTGCAAGGGTGGGAGTACTGGGTGAAAAGTGCGTATGCTTTGGAGCCAGGGATGCCAGCTTTCAAATCGTGGGAGCATCACTTACAATTGTGTGACCTTGACAAAGCTTGGCAAGCCCTCTGCATCTCATATTTCTCACCATAAAGGAGGGATTTCAATTCCTACTTTTCTATGTGGTTATAAACCTTAAACGTGAGTTAAGTATCCAGGGTCCTTCACATTGCGCGTGCTCTCAAATATTAATAATAATTCTTTATTTTATTATTTGAAGCCATAGTGCCCTGCATTTGCATCCAACTCTTCTACGTGGTAACTATGTGATCGAGTTACTCTTTGAACCTAAGTATCTGTAAGTAAAATGGAGATAATATCTACCTTATGAGTCTGTCATGAATATCAAATGAACTAACTTACTTAATAGTGTCTGGTATGGAGTAATGATTCAATACTGTCTCCCTGTCTCTTTCCTTCCTCTTTCTTTTCCTTTCTCCATTTCTCCTTGCCCAGTGATAGCTATTAATATGCACAGACATAGTCCTTTTGCTCAAGGATGCCTTGCTGCAATACTGCAGCTGTCTCCTGTTCTCTAGTTCCCAGTATCAAGGTCACTAGGAGCCTGTCACCTTCATTTCCAAGAGCAAAGGTCATGCAGCCAATAAAGGAAACTGGTGACAAGCCACTGACTCTCTCTGTGTCGTGCTTCTCTCTCTGGAGAGAAACCTCGCGGTTTAGGGCCAGACTCGCAACAACTCTCATAGGGTTTTGCACTGGCTGCACTTTGTTGTTCATTCTTCTTCTGCCTATACATGCACAGTAGCCAAACATGCACAATCTAAGTGCCCAAATTTTCAAGTATTGCAGAAATAACATTGAGATGATTGAATGAGGATATATTGCATGAGACTGTAGCCCTAGCGATAGAGTGTGAAATGGTTCAGTAGTAATACCTACCCCTAATGTACTGCAGCAGTAAGATAACTGGTGTTGGGACATAGGACGTAGCATTTCTTTTAGCACAGGGGAAGCCTCAAACAGGGAGTAGTACTTCCTACCAAAAGGAGATCCACATGCCAGTCTCCACAGGTACAGACTTAGAAGAAAAAGCCCCAAATAGACCACATATTCAGACTCAAGTGTTTGGATTAGAGATGATAAAACAACAACCTAATTAATAGTGGTTAATAATAACTGGGTGCTTATGACATACATACAAATGAAAATTTCCTTCAATTACTTCATGTAACCCTCAGACAATCTATGTAAATGGCAATTAAAAGTTCCACAAAAGAGTTGTTTCCTATTTTTATTCATTTTCTAAATTCAGTGAATTTTCAATAAGGAAATGAAAATCAATTTCAATAATGATTTTCAGAAGCCAAAGCTTTTGCTTAGAGGAGAAGGATGGTTCCACTCCTACTCGCTGAATTTCAACATTTCTCCAAATATTTGGAATACATTAATACCTTAGAAACAATTTCTCATCACAGTGTTTTCCACTTAATTTCTAAAACATCAATTGTTTGGAACTAAGTCAGTATGTTCCTAATTTCTTCCACTTGACTCAGTGCTGAGGCTCTGATAAAGGAAATGGATGCCCAGAATACCTGGCGAAACTAAGACTTGCTAATGTTTCCCGATTTAAAGCATTGCTACTTTCCATATTTTAAACCAACCCTATGATGTTGATACAACGAATGCCCCCTCTCCCATTGTACAGAAGGGAAAATCAAGGTTCAAAGCGGGTGCTGAAATGTGCCTGACCCCTCACAGTTAAGTCTAGATATTCTATCACTGAATCACCACCAGCTCTGCTTTTATCTCCATTTGATAAACAGAGAAACTGAGGGCCAGAGAGATAAGAAACTGGGCCAGAATCACAGTTTATCAGCCAGGAATCCCTTTTTTTTTTAATTTATTTTTTATTTTTTTTAGGAATCCCATATTTAAACTCAGGTCTTAACACCTCGGAGTCCAGCCCTCATTTCTATGCCCATCACTGCCTAAAGAAGATGGGGTTCTGTAGTGAGTTCATTGTCACTGGAGGAATTCAAGCAGAGGCCGAAGCATTGTCGTGTTGGGGATAATGTAGAGCTGGGGCAGTGCTGGGCTGGGCTTGGCGTTAGATAACCTTCAAAGTGTCTTCAGTAGCCGGGACTTTGTGTTTGTCGGGTTGAGCCTCAGGCATTCCTACCTTCAGAGGGCGGGAGAAACAAGAAGTGTCTGCGATGAAGAAGCCGCTTTCCCTAGTGTGGTCTGTCTCGACCCCACTGCTGCTCAGCCTTCTCCTGGCTGCTCTCAGCACTTGAGCCTGGCAGGTGCCCTGAAAAAGGAGCCCAGAGGAACATAATTGCTGAGCCTTTCAGCTTTGCAGCTCTAAATGTCCACTCACCCTCTAGTTTCCTTGTTAAATCTGTTCAAGTGGAAATCTTTTGACAGGTGTAATTAAGGTCATTTCAAGAGCAAGTAAACACTTGTTTATCTCAAAGCCACTTATTCCGTAGTTTCCCTAGACATTTACTAAGCTGCATCCAGCCCCAGAAGCGGCACAGAGCAGTCAGTAGCTGAAAAGAGAATGCCAGGTGCTCACCACAGGGTCGTAATTTATTGTCCAGGGCTCAGTGCAGCCCGTGAAGTTATGGTTGGGGATTCTTCAGAGACAAGCAAATGCCCTCTCCATGTACTGTCCCCACTCCACCAATTGTCGCGATTTAGGGAGAAAATAAAACACTCATGGAAACGTCAGGAGACTCCATCTCAGACACCAGACGGCCACGTGATAGTAGCTAAGTCACTTCCCCTATCCAGGTCTCCGTTTCCTCATTTGTCGTGCATCAGATAAGTTCTTAAAACGGGTGCCTACTAATCCTTTTCATGTCTGTGCTGTCTGGAGGACCAAGGCAATGGTCTAGGGCTCTGTTTTCTCACAGATGGGAAAGACAGTAACTAGTGGAAGAGAGCGTGATACAGTGAGCTCAGTATCTGAGTGACAAAGATGTGGCTTCCAGCTCTGTCACTTACTGGCTGTGTTGCATTGGGGAAGTTCCCTCTGAGCATCTGGCCCATGTAGAAACAGGAATAGTGTTAGCTACATCACTCTGTTATGGTGAGAAGTAAATGGTGGAAACAGCCTCTAGCTCAGTGTTTGGCCAGACACGTTACACATGTTAATATGCCCCCATTCTCGTCCTCCTCAAAATGCCAGGAAATAAGACGACCCCTCAGTATCCTCAGGAGTGGATCTCATGGGTCAAAACTATCCAGGGGCCCAGGCTGCTCTGGACAGTGGTTGAAAGGGAAAAGTACTTTTGAGCACCGCCCAATTAACAGCTCTTAAATTTTCCTCTGTCGTAACCGACTCTCATTTTAACACTCCCTCATCAGAATTATGGAAAGCTAGCTCTAATGGAGATAAGAAAAAAGACAGCTCCAGTGTCAAAAAAAATGAACCCAGGTTTCGGAGGGCACAAGTCAGCAGTGCAGGCCTGTAACAGTGGATTCCCAAGCTGATTCCCAAGATGAGAAATTTCCCTCATCTTGATCCAGTGCAGAGGTTTCTCGGGACCCAGCTGGGAGAGCAGGAAATATATCTGCAGGAACCTGTTGACACTCATCCCAAGCTGGGAGCAGCAGAGGGGAAAGGCAACGTATGCATATCTGGCTGCCATTGGGAGTATAAGTGAGTTGCTCCAAGTGGACTTAACTTCCAAGTCCATTCATGTAAGATTTGGGGAGTGGCTAGGGCTCAGCAATTTAGCTGTTGAGGGCTAGAAGTTAATTATCTTTTTGATGCTATTTTTACTATTTTGTTTCAACCTCAGTGCACACCTTCATCCCTCCAGTGCCAGCAAACCACTGCAGCCCGGGGAATACTGAGTGCTCATGAAGTGTCAAACATTCTCCTAGTACTTCAGTGCAAAGGCCCTGAGGTCAGGTGGGCCTAGGAATATTTGAGGAGTCAGCTGCCTTGACAAGAGGGAGAAGAACAAGATATGAGGCTGGGCTGTGTTGAGTTTCATGAAAAAGTAGAAGCCAAGAATCATTTGTGTTCTGCACCTCAAAAAGAATTGAATCTTCCTTCAGGTAGAATCAGAGTCATTTTATTCTTTTCTAGTCCTGTCAATATGTCTCATGGCAATATTTTTAATTGAATTTAGCCTTCTCTATCCCAACACGATACCTACAGTATCCAAAGAACAGGGGGATGTTTATGAAAATACAGAGATGCAAAGTAAGAAACCATAATATAAACATTGACCACAAAATTGGTGATAGCTACAATTGTAATGATTCCCAACATCATTGTTATTATAGTATTAGCAAACACTCTTAGGTTTTTACATGACAGAAACCCTACTCAAACTGGCTTAACCAAAGGACAATTTATTATAAATGGTCTTGTGATTGCATGAGATAGGAATGTGCTTGTACCTTATCAGAAGTCAGAACCAGAAACTTGAATAGTATTGACACAAAGATCCTTGATCAATTATATTTGCTCCTTTTTTTGAATCTGATTTATTTCCCTACTTTTTTTCTCTCTTTTTAAGCTAGGTATCCTTCACTCTCACCCCTGCTTTATTTCTCAGGTTCACCTTGTACGATAAATGACAAATGACAGCTCCAAAGTTTTTCATATATTTCCCAAGGTTAGTGTTGATAACATGAGTCCCTCCTTTCCAAATCCAAAAATCCCAGGGAAGGGACCATTGGTCCAACCCCTGGACCAATCAAATGTACTCAGAGGGTGAGCTCATGTAAGGGAGCTCCTCCTACTTCAGGCGTGTGAATAAGATGGGAGAGGAAGTAATCTCAAAAGAACCAGGAGGAGTAGAGATGTCCTCCTTAGAAGGCAGGATGCTGAGAAGAAAACAATAGTTGCCCACTATAATCATCATATTTATTTTTATTTAGCATCATTATTACATTTCTGACAAAATTTTTTAGTATTTATAAATTTATAGGTTCTTAGAAGGAGTAGACTGGAAGGGACTTTATCGCATCAGTAATTCTTTACAACCTGACACAGAACTATTGCTAATCCCTTCCAAGAGTTTGATGAATAATGTTTCTCCCAGCAAGACTTCATCACGTCCCCATGCTTTGTCCACCTCCTTTGCTATGAAGATTGGAAGCGCTGCCTTTTCTCCATTTCTGGCTTTTAATGTAGATTCCTCTGCTGTTATTCTTAGAGATGATAAGGAACAGCTGGTCACCATCTTCAGCCTAATAATGTTTGATATGTCTGAAGACTGCTCTCAAGTCAATCCCTTTGCCTCCCTGCAGACTAAATATACCCAGCTGCCCCCACCATGTGTCTGAGCCCCATCGTTGTGGTCACTATCCTCTTGATTGTGCCAGCTTCTCCTTTTCAGAAGGCGGGCCTCTACTTTGGCTATTGGTCATTGGCATCTCATTGCTTCGTCAAGGACAGTTCGTCCCTGGAATATTGCAGGGAAGGGAATCAGTAGCTGCACAGGGAGTCGCCTTCTGATGTGGATGAGCTGTGTGGCCCAAAGTCTCTGTGTGATTTTCCTAGTTGCTCTTGGTGGGATGCCAGTGTCTACTGTGTAGAGTTTCGTGAGCATGGATTCAAATCCTGACTCTAATGCTTATTGATCATGTGCAAGTGATTCAATTCTCTGCCTCATTTTCTTCATCTGTGCTGTGGAGATAAGAACACCAATAATATTTAGAGGATTAAATAGGATGATTCATGGAAATGGCTGAGTAGTGTGCCAGATACATAAGAATTGCCCCATAAATCTTCGTTCTGTTCTTTTCTCCTTGCCTGCACGGAGAAACCAGCAGACGATAGCAGCCAGATTAATGAACAGAAGAAAACTCAGGTTCTGGCGCCAGCTCTACAGGGAGGTGTGGGACCTTGGGAAAGTTTCTTTACTGTAGGACACTCATCTCTAAAATAGAGAGCTGGAAGTAGAGATGAAATTGATTCCTAGAGTTGCTGACAACTCTAAAAATACAAAACCTTAAGACTACGAGTTTCCTTATATAGTTTGGCAATTTTCAATTTCAAGAACACCTCCTAACCACACACGCATTGGCCACAAAAGCAACACTGAACAGAACAGGATACCTTTAATTCACAGAATAATATTTTCTGCAGCTTTAATTGTATTAAATATCCCCACTGAAGCAATACTGTATCCTCAAGAACTCTGGCTGTTTCTTGTATCCTATCAAGGGGCAGAGCCAGGGAGTGAGATAAGAGTGGGAAAAATCAGAAGTCCAAGGTGGCTGTGATCAATTCTGGAGAAGAGAGGTCAGAGCTGATCCCCATAGTGACCACCAATAATGAGGGAAGATCTTGGCGCCAAGATCCAGAACCTCAAGCAGGGGCAACTCATTCTTTAAGAACGAGTCTGAGAGGCACGCACACCTGGCCTGGAGTCCTGTCTGTGCCGCTGCTTATAACATGAAGATAATAGCAATTATCTAGAAGGGCTGTTGACAGCATTAATGAGATCATATATGCAAAGTATTTAGCATACGGTGAGAGTTCCATCAACTGTAGCTTGTGCTATTAACAGAATCTACAACAGGAGCTTGGTGGGACTGTATCAATAGGGCCTAGAAAGACATGCTGGGGGCCCCTCTGGTTCTCCAGTTGGTGTGTGTTTATCCTTAATACACAATCCTTTCTTTTGTGGAAGTTCTTGATCCCAATAAACCAAGAATTGTCTGACGTTGTTTCGAGTGTGGAGAGAAACAAAACGTACTACATTTGCCTTTTAGAAGGAATTTTATTAGATGCTTATTTTGGGCGCACAGTTTGCTCTTGACTGATATGTCCTAGCGCTCTAAGTTAACAATATTATTAAACGAGTTTGCTTTCCTCAGACGTATGCCAATGGATGTAGGGGGAGACAGTCTTGAAGTCTGGGGTTAAGGTTTTATCACAGACAATCTTTGAAGGAGAAAAAGCACATTGAGATAAACATTCATGAGATTAGCATAGTTAATTACATCAAAATTAAAAGCTTCCATTAAGTGACAACGAAAGCAGAATGCTTAACTAAAATAATAAGATAAATGACGGGCTCAAGAAACTACATTCAATGAAAAGTTGGGACTCTTCTGACTGATAATTTAAAGAGAATAAACAAGATGCTAAGAGCCTAATACACACACAGGCAAAAAACATAAACAGATGTGTCCCAGAGAGAAAACAAACAGAAAAGTTACTGTTGCAAATAATCCTGAGATATGCGAAGTACAACACCAAAGTGCTTGATTCACCCATTAATTATTACCCCTTTCTCGAATAATTAGACTCAATGGTAAGGACAAGGAGATGAATGGAATAATCTTATATATTGTGGATAACAGTTTGAACTCGTACAATAGTTTGAAAAAGCCTTTTGATAATTTGACTCAGGAGACACTTCTGGGATATTGACCTAAAGAAACAGTCCAAAATACAAAAAATGACCTCGGCACAAAAATGTCCATGTCTAATAGCAAAAAGCTAGAGGCAACACAAATGCTCAAATAATATACAAACGACCACAAATTCATTCAATGTGACATTATATAGCCATTAAAAATGATCCGTGTACAGAATCTATAATAACTTGGTAAGCTGATGCCATCATATGTCATGGGAAAAGTAAGGTGCAAAATAGTTTGTCAAACTTGGACATATTTTAAAAATGAGTAGTAAATGTACTAAAATCTGATTATTATTGCAGTGGTCGAATCATCTACCTGAAACAAACAGCTTTCCTGTTTCCTTCTTCCTTGAATAATTACAGGCCCATTTCTTTACTCTTCTTCCCAGCACAACTTTTCACATCCCATGGGCCCTGTCCCCACAGTTCTTGTCAAGGCTTTCATATATTTTATTCTTTGGTAACTTTTCTATTCTCATATTACTTGACTTCTCATCAGCCTTTGACAGAGTTGACCGTCAGCTCCTTTTCTGAACTCTCTTCCTTGGGTTCCCCTGACACTACACCCCCTGATACTCTTCCTGCCCCCCTGACTGCTCTTTCTCTAATTCCTTGCTATCTCTTCTTCTTTTCCTTGACCTCTAAATATTGTAGTGCCCCAGACATCCATTTCTGGGCTCTATTGTCTTCTCTTTGCGCCCTTTCTCCTAAAATTAGTATCATCCAGTATCATAGCTTTAGGTATCATCCATATGGTAATGATTTCCAAATCAGCATTTCGGGTCCAGTCTTGACCTCTTACTGAGCTCCAGGCTCATACATCTAACTACTTCTTTGCCACCTCCACTTGCATATCTCTCATGCATCACAAACACAACATGACCAAACCAAAAGATTGATTCTCATTTTCCCCTGTCCCAACCTGTATCAATCCCTGTCTTCCTATATCAGAGAATGGCATGACTACCCACCTAGTTGCTCAAATTAAAGACCTCAGGGTATTCTTTCACTCTACACATGTGATCCACCAGCATGTCTTGTCAGCTTTATTCTCTGAATCAGTATAATTCTCTTCATCTCTATGTACATCACCTTAATCTCTAACATTGCAGTTTCTCTTCTGAACCACTGCTATAGCATCTAAATGTTCTTCCTACTTCCCCCCATATGTCCCATCATTTATTCTTCACAAGCAGCCAATGTGATCTTATAAAACATAAGTGAGGTCATATTACTCCCGCCTAAGATTCTCCAATGACCGTCCATTGGCCTCGGGATAGAATCCAAAGTCCAAGACAGCATGTTTTTGTCTCTGTCTGAACTCATCTCTCATTCATCTTTGTTTTGAAATCACATTGCTTCCGACTCTCTAACTTCTTTCAGACTGAGCTCATGCAAACCTTAGAGTCTTTGCATTAGTATTCTTTGACCGGGCAATACAGATGATATACACCTAACTACAGATGATACTAAACTTCCTGTCATCTAGATTTCACCTTAAATACCACCTCCTCAACAACATCTTTCCTGACCTCCTCAATCCATTTTTTTCTCCCACTAGATTAACCTGTTTATTATCATTCCATTTCCATCACATTGTATACCATTATAGATTTATTTGTTGAGTTGCTTATTGCTTTTCTACATCCCTCAAGAATGTGAGCTTCAGGGATCAGGGGACTTGTCTGTTTGGATCATCACTCTGTTCTCAACATCTAGACCAGTGCCTGACACATAGAAGAGTAGATGCTCAATGAATATATTTTGCATAATTGTGGGATTTCTTCCCCAAACTTTCCATATTTTTTCTGTCAATTTTAGAGTTAAAAATAAACTTCTATGTATAAAAAGAAATGTAAACGTGCATGCCATTATATTTTAAGATTCTAGTAAAGAAATCATCGCCATTAGATTACTTAGTTGCTCCCTTACTTCTCTGTGTCTAAATTATTTAAATTCTCTAAAACTCAGTATACCAGTCTGTAAAATAGGGCTAATAATTATACTGGACTTGCCTTCCTTGATGATTTGCTAATAGGAGACAAATGAGACAAGGCACAGGAAAGCACTTATTGAGTTGTTAAATGATTCAGAAACATCTAGTGTTATTTGCTTTTATTATCCTGTTCGCTCTTTTCCAGCTCCCATTCTTCTATAGGGTAAAATATATTCAGGAAATTCCCAAGGGTCCTCAGACTGAGTAGAGGCTGGTGGGGAAGGCGGAGAGATTGGTTATAATTATAAAATCAAATGTAAATCAGTCTTCAGATGGCTAATCTCCTCTATCTGCAAGCATCTTTTCCTTGATTTGAGGGAAAATTCCATGCATGAAAGAAGTCTGATTCGAGCCTTTTGGATGCATTATCTGCATTACCATCTACCATTTCTCTTTGTTCCTGAATGTATTTCACTCTGTGTATTTTAACTACCAGCAGTGCTTATAACCACCCAGAGAGATGCCAATTGGTTGTGCCACCAGAGTAGACATTTGACAGTAGAACAATGAATCGAATGGCTATAAACCAAATTGCCACTGCAGCTTCCCATGGTTTTCTAGAGGTAATTCTGCACAGGTCCCAAAAGGAAAAAGGCTTAAGGAAATCAACAAGACTGAAGCCTACCATGAAAGGCAGAGTTTGGCGTCTTGAGTTTAATTTTCAACTCTGTCTGTTTACCAGCTGTGTGACTTTAGGGAATGAAAATAGGGACACTGAGTGATTATAAGACATAATTTGAACAATATTTGTGAAAATATCATTTGTAAACTATAGCATGCTAGGTAAAGGGAAGATATTAACAGACGCAATCGCTCTAATCCACTGAATGGGCATCTTGGCTGTCAAAGGAAATAGATTTAAAGTAGCAACACAAATCCATCTCTCCACTTAATGCTGGACTGTGCAAGTTTGGAAAGCTCAGATCTCTCTGAGTCAAACCCTGTAACTTGGTCTGTAAAATATGAAAAGTGGGACCCATTCATCCCTATCTTTTCCTTGAACTTTTTTTTGTGTGTGTGTGAGGATGTGATGTCTGGAACTGTGCAGCCATCCTTTTTTTTGGTAACTTTATTTAGTTATTTATTTTTATACAGCAGGTTCTTAGTTATCTATTTTATACACATCAGTTTATATATGTCAATCCCAATCTCCCAATTCATCCCTCCCTCCACTTTCCCCACTTGGTGTCCATACGTTTGTTCTCTATATCCATGTCTCCACCCCTGCCCTGGAAACCGGTTCATCTGTATCATTCTTCTAGATTCCACATATATGCGTTAATATACGATATTTGTTTTTCTCTTTCTGACTTACTTCACTCTGTATGACAGTCTCTAGGTCCATCCATGTCTCTACAAATGACCCAGTTTCATTCCTTTTTACGGCTGAGTAATATTCCATTGTATACTCATACCACATCTTCTTTATTCATTCATCTGTCAATGGGCATTTAGGTTGCTTCCGTGACCTGGCTATTGTAAATAGTGCTGCAATGAACATTGGGGTGCATGTGTCTTTTTGAATTATGGTTTTCTCTGGGTGTATGCCCAGTAGTGGGATTGCTGGGTCATATGGTAACTCTATTTTTAGATTTTTAAGGAACCTCCATACTGTTCTCCATAGTGGTTGTATCAATTTACATTCCCACCAACAGTGCAAGAGGGTTCCCTTTTCTCCACACCCTCTCCAGCATTTGTTGTTTGTAGATTTTCTGATGATGCCCATTCTAACTGGTGTGAGGTGATACCTCATTGTAGTTCAATTCTTATTTCATTTTTTCTAAGGATACAGTGGCAGAAACTCCAGGTTCCTGTGTCTTCTTCCAGTAGGTGGCGTCTTTGAGCACCAAATTTTCTCAGAAGTAACATTTTGTAATTTTTTTCTTTTTTTTTTCATGAAAAGAGAGGGAAAGATTCATCGATGTCGATTTTTACTATCTGTGAACCATTTCCCAGAATATATCCACTAGGCCTGAAACTATCAGAAATATAAAAATTGAAACACATAATATGCTTCTTGTTACAATCATGAAAAGGATACAAGTTTGTTAAACAAATTTTCTTACTTTTTGAAAGCCTTGTAATTTTGTGTGAGACCAAGGACATATACTGAAACTTGATTATACTCTCTGCCATGGAAAGAAATAGGCAAGTTCGTTTTTCCTCTATTGGAAAGTTTTACATTTATTTAAAAATGGGCATGATGCATGGTGTCCAATAGCATTTTCCCAAGGATCTCATGAAGGTGGATGAAATGGGATGATAATTAGGAAAGAAGGGCTATTAACACTTTAAAAATACCTACTATTTATTATCTTCATATATTATTTTTTAAAAATATTAATTAATTATTTTGGCTGTACCGGATCTTAGTTGTGGCACACGGGATCCTTTTATTTTTTTTTTTTAGTTGCGGCATGCATGCGGGATCTAGTTCCCCCACCAGGGCTTGACCCGTCCCCCCTGCACTGGGAGCGTGGAGTCTTACCCACTGGACCACCAGGGAAGTCCCTGTCATATTTTATATACAGCTACAGTAACAATGATTAGAGTTAAATATTCTCCCCTATATTTTATTACATGGAAACACGAGGCTGAAAGACGTTAAGAGATTTGCCACTAAGAAGAAGTAAGTGAACACTTAAATGTAAATCCACTCTGGCTAGCCTCAGAGTCAGAGCATTTGCAGACTACAGAGCTGTCGCCCTGCGGAGCAAACGTGGTGATACAGATTTGGGACAAGGGAATATTTTCAAGCCTTCCTCAAAGGTATACACTGAAGCTTCTCTGTTTTCTTGATGAAAAAAGTTTGGAGAGGGTATAGATTGGACTAAATCAAGGTTTATTGTCCATTTTCACCAGGAGACACTCACCAGAGAAAGAATAGCCAGACACTTGGAGTCTCTACCGTAAAACAAAGAATGTTGCCCACCACCTACAAGACTCAAGTCATTAGCCACTGCGGTCACTGACCTACAGAGAACTCTGAAAAGAATTCAGGAGGAAAAGCAGGATAAGGCACTCTGTGCTTTGGAAAAACAGGCCCTGAGATAGTTAGATATTTCTCAGGAAATATTGTAATGAACTTAGATTCTTGCATCTGTCCATACATAAAGCAGCACTAAAATCATTGACTGGGGTATCTGTTCCTTGTGATGAGCAGTAATCTTTTACCGAGTTGTAGACTTGCCTGCACACATTCCCTAGCCAAAATCATATATACACTGTTTTTTCCCCCTTCTTCTTCAGAGCAGTTCCTCAGAGCTATCGGAGAGGCTGTCTCCTGGAATACGGTCCTCAGTAAGACCCTGAATAAAACTCAACTCACAGCTCCTACATCGTGCATTTTTATTACAGCTGGCACTACCTCCTGTCATATTGCATTTATCTATGAAGGGGAGTAAAATATAGTATCCGGAAAGACGCTACCTGGACATATTGATCATTGTGAATAACTTACTGAAGAAATAGCAGGTGCAAGAAGAACATTCTGACCATCCTTTGTCCCCCTCAAAGCAGGAACTAAACCTCCCATGTGAAACATACCTTCTCTGTACCAGGGGGTAAAGAGACATCCTTCTTACCAGGAATAGGAAGTTCAGGTCTAAGAAGTCTGTATAAACAAACCTTGTTACTTCTTCACTACTTACCTACCCCAAGCCCTTTGTTTTGCAAATTCTTCCCAAATTTTGTTTCTTTGTCCAAAAAGTATAAAAACTGCTGCTTTGGTCACTTCTTTGAGCCTCATATCTTTGGGGATCCCGTACATATGAAATTAAAATTTTTTTCCTGTTAATCTGTTGTATGTCAATTTAATTATTAGACCAGCCAAAGAACCTAGAAGGGGAAAAGTTTTCTTTCCTTACACCTACATCATCCCAACCCCAGGAAAAACAGGGGACAAGAAAGAGTCAATGTGCTCAGGGTTGGAATAAAGTTAAAAACCCCAGGGGAAACTGAGGCAGAATCCCAGGTATGTACGTTAGGGCAAATAGTGGGGAACCAGTTGACCATGACCGTGAATACGTATGTGCAAAGGCTGACTTGAAGCATATTGGATGCCAGGTTCATGAAAGAAAGTCTCATTCTCAAGTGTGATTTTTAAGTGGTTATGTGGATGGACTCTGGCATGACTGTCCTGATTTCAACTTCTGTCTCAAGATGCTCTGAATGTACTGACTCAGCAAGACGTTACAAGCATACTGTAAGCAAATAGGGTGAGGGGTCCCCGGAGAAAGAGAACCAGACATGGCTTTCTCGACAGAAGAGAAATTCCTCCTCCCAACTCTCCCAAGTCTTTCTCCTCCACCATTCCGCTCACTCACTCTTCTTTAAAACCTTAAAGAAAATATTTCCCCCTCCCCCAACTTTCTAGCCTGAAATTCTCAAAGAAATCTGAGAATTTCCTCCTCAGACTAGAATTCATTCTGCTTCCTCCTACCTTTATATTCTTTACCCTGGGCAGTGCATTTCTGCTGTTGATGATTCCCCCAGAGGAAACTATTATTTCTCCTGTCACCTGTTCCCTCACCTACTTTTTTTTTGCATTAGGTGTGTTCTTCAGAACGCATGGATAGCCTGATCAGATGTTGAGGAGTTCATAAAACATATTTTTTCAACATATTTGTTTAAACATATTTTTTAAACTCTGTTTACAATTTTTTTTTAATTTTTAAATTTTTTTTTTTAAAATTTTCCCTCTACTCTCCTAGGTTTTTGCCTGTGACCCCCCTGTAATAAAAGACATTAATAGGAGAAAAAAAGAAGTTCACTAACATGTATACCTCCTACATACATGGGAGATACTCAGGAAAAATGAGTAACTCCTGAAATGGTCCAAGCCATCACCTTAACTACCATCTTCAGCTAAAGACAAATGAAAGATGTTAGGTGGGGGAAGGACAGCTATGGGAAATTACCAGGAAAAGTGCAGTAAGCAAGAGCATGACTGCAGTGCAGATCTGAGTGAATGCCTTTCTCCAATGAAAAGAGTGTTGAGAGATTTAGGAGCAACGTCCTCTTTCAGGTACAGAGAAGGAGACACTCTTACAAATGAAGATTTCCTTTATGAATGCAAATGTCTTTTACATAAGGGTAACATCTTTTTTAGAGCTTTTCCTGTGGTTGCTGTTTCTTAAAATTAATCAGTTCAAGATGAGCCTCATGCCAAAGAGACATATTCTGGGGTGGCAGATTTTGCTCCTTTTCAAGTGGAAAATATACATATCACTCTCCTAATCCTCAGAAATCCCTTAGGAGCTCACAGTAGGACAGCTGCCACTGCTTAAGGTCTGAGCACTTCCTGCTCAGAGAGCCTGGAGGAGCTTAGCAGAAGTCTTCCTGCATATCAGACTCCATATCACAAAGGTGGGTGTTGGAAGGATCTCTTGACAAAAATGCTCTCCCCCTGGTCCAAGCTAAAATTCTCCCAACAGCTATTTCTTCGTGTGTGGGTATTAAAATATGACGGGAATGAGCAGAGAAGAAACTAATAGCTAAATTGGGTGCCTGCTTTTCCGCAGGTGTTTGCACATCCATTACTTCATTTAATCCTTACATAATTGTATGAGCTGTTGTTATTACCATTTTTTAGATGAGGAACCTATGAACAAAAAAAGAACAAGGAGCATCACTCGTCATCCAGTTATACAAGGGTTAAATTGCGACCCACTGCAGTTGTTCAGCATGAAAAACAGGACGAGGCACTCTGTGCTTTGAATAAACAGGTCCCTAGATAGTCAGATGCATGTCTCAGGAAGAAGGTCAACGACCCCAGATTCTTGCACCTTTTCCCATATATAGAAAAGCACTGAAATCATCCAATTGGGAGATATCTGTTCCTTATGATTATCAGTAATCAGTAATATTTTACCAAAATGTATGCTTGACTGTGTGTATTTCCTAGCCCCAAAATTCATACACATGATGCCTCTTTCCCTACCTCTTCAGAGCAGTTCCTCAGAGCTGTCTCCCAGGCTACAGTCTTCAGGAGGACCCTGAACAGAACTTAAACTCGCAACTCTTATGTTGTGTATTTTTCCTTATGTTGGCAAACCTGAATAATGGCTTTTGTGTCACAGCTGATGTTCTCTGCATTGCATTTGTCTTGACTTAGGTTTCCTCCAAAACAGAGTCTGAAACAAGAACTCATGTGAAGGTACTTTCTTTGGGAAGTGATTACAAGGAACAAGGAGGAGAGTCAAGGAGAATGAGATAGGAAAGAAGGAATAGCAGATTTAAGGATGCATCATGGAATTGGTCACTGCCAAAGGCAACTTGGGATCACTCCTTAAAGGTCATTCCGAGGGGCTTATAAAATGCTTCTCAAAATTTTCTACCTGAATATGTGGACACAAAGTGTCCAATGATAAAGGGAAGACAAGGGAAAAAAAGGAATAATTATTAACGATTTAGACATTATAGGGGAATTTTATAAATACATTTTTACTCTTTGAAAAATTGTCTAGAATAAAAGAATATTTTTTGTAATCAGAAAGAGCAAACAAAATAAAAATGTTTAAATAAGGACTGAAAAAAAAATTTTCTACCTGAGCAGAATGGAGAATTCTTTTCCCCAGGAGCTTAGTCCCCACTGGTTGAGATCATCACTAGCGGTGTCAAACCCTCCACTCTTCAGACCTGCACAAGCTTGCCTCAAATAAGACTCCCACTGGTGTTCCATACCGTGCAGTGTCCATAAAGCCCTGGATTAAAAATGAAAGGCATAAGGCTCATGCTTTAGGTGGAGATGTTATGAGATGTTATGAGCAGAAAGTGAGCCCAAATTAGCACAGGATGACTTGGCATCGGCATTGCTGGAATCAGACATGAGGACAAGAGGATGGTAGTGCTGACCTAAAAGAGATAGACTGCCAGTCTTCTTTGGCAAAGATGAATTTATTTGGGATCAGCAGAGAATTGCAGTTCAGGGTCTGCAACCCTGGTGAGCTATGTGCAAGTCCCTGCAAGGCAAGGGAAGAACTCTTTTTTTTTTTTTTTTTAAATTGGAGTACAATGCTGTGTTAGTTTCTGCTATACAGCAAAGTAAATCAGCTATACATATACATATATCCCCTCTTTTTTGGATTTCCTTTGCATTTAGGTCACCACAGAGCACTGAGCAGAGTTATCTGTGCTATACTGTAGGTTCTCATCAGTTACCTATTTTATATATAGTAGTGCATATATGTGAATCGCAATTTCCCAAGGAGAACTCTTTATAGAGAGGAAAAGGAAGTTGAGAGGGCTATCCTAAATAAAGATTCCATAGTTTTTCATTGGTTGAGTTTTTGCCAGGAAAGAAGAGGAGTCTGATTTTCTTGTTAGGCTTTGCTATACACACAGGGCATGAGAGCTCCCTCGTTTTGGTCCCCTGACTCTATTTAATTGAGATTTCTGTTTATCAGTTTTTTATAGGAATAAAAAAGAGCACAAGAGGTGTCTGAAAGAACATCTTGCTCTGCCATGTTAACCCTTCCGTGTTATCGCCAGTTGGTGGAGGATGGGCATGGGAGGCTCTGACATTATACATCTATCCATCATTAACAATTTAGCCAGAATATATCTCACAGTTAGTCTTAAATGGCTGCAAGCAGTGAAGCTGATTAGAAAGTATGGACTCTGGATTTGGATCCTGTATTCTAAACTGTGAGACTCTAGACAGATGATTGCACAGCCAGTCTGTGTGCCATTTTTGCCCAGGATGGAAACTGCAGGCAGTGATAGCACAAGCGTCTTATGATCCTGGTTAGAGTGTGGGGGGGAAACAGAGAAGTGGATAAATGAAAGACGAAGAAGCTGATTCAAGATGGACAAAACCATCCTCCAGTTTCCATTTTGTTTCTGGTCAATCTGTAACCCAGTAGTCCCTGCTTCCCAAGTCAATGAAGATCCAGGAGCTGGTGCTGTCTGCTGCCAGCTGTTGTAGCCTTGGCACAAGGAGATGTTCCTTCTCTCCTCTGCTGAGACTGTTCACCCCTGATTCAGGCAATATAGTTGGGAAACTTCAGAGGAAACACCTTCTCTATCCCCATTGTATTTTTAGCTGTGCATTGCGATGCAAACGCAAAATATTGTGAACTGTAAATTAGCACCAAATCAACGCATGCCCAAGAAAATCTATTGCATTTATACCACTACTAGTTTTGAAGGTTTTGCTTTTGAAACAGAACTGACTCCCTCTACATTTGTAATCCAGTTTAGGACACTTTTTTTAATCTAGCTAGACTCCTTTGGGGGTATCAATTTCCCACAGAATTACCCAGCCTCTGTCTCTTCAGTTTATTTTCTTTAAATATCCTTAAGAAATACTATTTTTATTTTTATTATTATTATTTTTTTTGCAGTACGCGGGCCTCTCACTGTTGTGGCCTCTCGTGTTGCGGAGCACAGGCTCCAGATGCGCAGGCTCAGCGGCCATGGCTCACGGGCCCAGCCGCTCCGCGGCATGTGGGATCCTCCCGGACCGGGGCATGAACCCGCGTGCCCTGCATCGGCAGGCGGACTCTCAACCACTGTGTCACCAGGGAAGCCCAAGAAATACTATTTAGTATCTTCCTGTTGGCCATGGGGTCAGAATGGTGAACTCTTCTAGGAGTGGGGATACAGCAGGTTATACGTGGGCCATGACAGAGAGTGAGGGTGGGCATAGATATCATTTGGTCCTTTGGGATTGAAAAATAACACCTCAGTGTTTAAGACTGAATTATAGGAGAGCACCTAGTCCTTAGTAAATCCACCATGTTGGGCAAATGACTGTCCTTCTCTGAAGGCCTTAATGGGCATCCCCATTACTGTCATGGCTGAGGTATTGTCACCGACTTAAATGGGAGCTCAGTGCCTGAAGAGGAGACAGGTGGCCAAGAACCCCCTTTATTCCCTTATGATGCAAAGAATTTGGCAGGAGTGAGGCAAAAAAAGGCTATTTTAATACCTGCTTATATTTGGGGAGTTAAGCAGTTACGGCTCTATTTGTGGCAGAAAAGATCATTTGTCAGCATCTGGAATTGGTCTTTGCCCTGTATTAGTAGAATGGACTGACTAATATAAGAGAAAGAAACTGCAAATTTCAGGGGCTCCTACAGACTGAATGTTTGCCCCCCCCCATTCATATGTTGAAACTTAGTCCCTGATATGATGGTATTTGGAGGTGGAGACTTCGGGAGGTGATTAGGTCATGAGTGTGAACCCCTCATGAGCGGATCTGTGCCCTTTTTATAAAGAGACCCCAGAGGGCTGCCTTCCTCCTTCTGCCACGTGAGGGCATAGCAAAAAGTCGGCCGTCTATGAACTAGGAGGATGGCTCTCACCAGACACAAAATCTGCCTGCACCTGGATCTTGGACTTCCCAGGTTGCAGAACTGCAACATATAAATGGTTGCTGTTTATAAGCCACCCAGTCTATGGAACTCTGTATAGAGTGTGCAAGTGAACTAAGAGAGGAGAATAAGAGAATAAACTTTTTCTTCTCATCCACATGAAGTTTAGAGCGAGGTCAGTGGCCCTCTGCCATCTTGTAACTCTACTGTCTATCACACTGGGCCTCCAAGGGCAACATGGCAGCCAACAAGTGATGGAAGAAGCATAGGACTCTTCACCTTCTTGGACAGAATGTGACATTTGTGGTCTATTGACCAGAACTAGTCACATGGCTCCAACTTTAGGGCAGGGGTCTGGGTAATGAAGGGCACACAGAGAATATTTGGTGATTACTGTTTCTGCACCACCATTTCATGTCTTTCTCACATGCAGACATGTTACCAAGGGGATATGGTCCATCATCCTGGAACATGACTAAGATTCTGCACCCAATTACAAAATGTGGGTTTCTTTCCCCATTGGTTTGCAAACTGGTCCCCATAGACAAAGGGCAAGGAGGAACTGAAGAAAGAGGCAGACCATCCGGAATGGTAGGTGTCAGTTTTAATAAGTAAGGGAACTTACACAGGAGGCTTGTCTTGGGCGGCTGCAAAATGAGTAGATCTCTGCACCCACCACTGTAAATATTAGGTTCTCATTTATAAATTGATAAAGCATTTCATAGGCAAGGAATTTTGTTCCCATTTTACAATGAAGGCACTAAGACTCAGAAAGGTACTGTGACTTATTCAGAGTCACATAGCTAGCAAGGAGAAGAGTAGGGGTTTGACTTCTTGTTTTCTGACACCAAGCCCCATGCTTGGTTATATCATAAGCTATAAGTTATGTCATAAGTTATAAGTTATATCATAAAAGTTATATCATAAGTTCCCTAAGTTTGGAGATCCCTAGCTGTGAAAGAATTAGCAGTGGATTATAAAAGTTGAGTAGCATCAGAAGAGCAACTAAAGCATTTTCTACAGGAAAATTGAGGCGGCCTCATGAAGATTAAATCCATTTTTTTCAATTGCCTTAATAGTCAGCTAACAATTACAGTTTTAAATGGTTGCTAGAAGTATTAAGTGAGCAAAGTAATTGGGTCGATCATTTGTGTACCAGTTATTTTGGTCATTAAGTGTGGCCTGTGTGAAATGAATTTGTTTATCTGCAAATAACTTCATACTCAAGCTCTCCAGATCCAGCCAGTCTTTAGAGCTGAGCAAAGCAGAGTTTCCACAGCTGCACTGATTACATGTGTTTCCCAAGGCATCCCAGAGACCCAGACAAAGGACCCAAAATAGATACTCAGACGGATCCCGGTCTGATTTGCTTCCTTCTCCCAAGAGAGGATTCTTTTATCATGATTCTAAGTTGATGAAACTTCTCCAGAGGTCAGCACAAATTAGAAACGCCAGCTTCTACTTTAACTACTGATAGCCTACTTAACCCTGAGTATCTTAAGTTCTACTCTCGTAAAATATATTTAGGTTGGAGAGAATTAAAAATCAGAGACAATATTTTATTAGAGTAACTGAAATATACTAAGTTCTACGGCAGATGAAAATAACGATAAATTATGTAAGTATCCTACCCTAAATGAAAGGAACCATTCTTTGAGTGTGGGGTTAGTGAACCCCTTTCAATGAGTACAGTGTGGAAAGTGGAAAAAAAGAATAACTTCACAGTGGCGAAACCTGACAGACACTGTTTCAACCAGGTGGTCCAGGTCAACTCCCACAGCCATACATCATCTGGATGATATATGCCCCTGATATTCTGTAATGAAAATGGTACTTCTGGGATCTTCCTTCTCAAACCTACAGCTCCTACCTAATCAGAAGAAAAACATCAGGAAAATTCCAGTAGAGAGACATCTTACAAAACACCTGACCAGATCTCCTCAAAACTGTCAAGGTCTTAAAAAACAAGGTGGGTGTGAGAAAATGTCACAGCCAATTGGAGCTCAGGAGACAGGACAACTAATTGTAACATGGTTATTGGATGTGGATTCTAGAGCAGAAAAACACCGTTAGGTAAAAACTAAGGCAACAGGACTAAACCATGGACGTTATTATTAATGATGATCATGGTGATGATGGTGGTATTGTTGATGGGATTATGATGCTTAAGGTGATGATGGGGGGGGTGTGCTGGAGCTAACAGAAAAGTGAGAGCAATTAACATGCACTTGTGTGGAGTTCAGATGATAGCTAGAATCAGAGCCTGTAGCTCCAGCCTCCTCCTTCCCTGTACCCCTACAAATCTGAACTACTGATTACTTGCATCTTACCAAATGTAAAAAATAATAAGCAGAAACCTCAGTTAAATAGAGCTGAAAGCCTAGACGGGGGAGATCTCACACTCTGTGATCATGGTAGAGCCCAACAGGAAGAAGAAAAATTCCTCTTCTTTCCTGGCAACAATTCAGCCAATGAAAATCCACAGACTGTTTGGGTTTTTTTTTTATTAATCAATTTTTATTGCAGTACAGTTGCTTTACAATGTTGTGTTAGCTTCTACTGCACAGCAAAATGAATCAGCCATACATTATACATATATCCCCTCCCTTTTGGATTTCCCTCCCATTTAGGACACCACAGAGCATTAAGTAGAGTTCCCTGTGCTATACAGTATGTTCCCATCGGTTGTCTGTTTTATACATAGTATCAATAGTATATATGTGTCACACCATTGTAAAGCAATTATACTCTAATAAAGATGTTAAAAAAATAGTATATATGTGTCACTTCCAATCTCCCAATCACAGACTCTTTGTTTACAATAGCCCTTCCACTTTCCCTTGCTCCTTTTTAAAAGAATTCTCCTTCTCTTGCCATGCAGGGACTTGCACATGGCTCGCCATGGCTGCAGACCCTGAATTGCTATCCTCTGCTGATCACGGATAAACCCATCTTTGCTGGAGAAATACTGGCAGTCTGTTTGTTTCAGGTCGACACAAATATAACTAGTGTATTCATTCATGCTTCTGCGCCTTTTCTCTTGCTCTTTCCTTTCTGTGGAAAACTGACTTCACCCCTTTCATCATCTGACAACACTCACTTTTCGTAACTCAGTTCAAGGGTCACTTCCTTATAATATTCTTCGTGACAATTATTTTCCATCTGGCGTAAAATTGGTTTCTACCAGCTATATACACACAGCTCTCACAGTACCTCCAGCCTTTTATCTGATCATTTATGTATCTTCCTCCTTCTCGAGACTGAGATTTTTGCAGGCTGAAGGTGCATCTTATTTGCATTTGTGCTCTTCCACTAATCATAATGTCTGCCATGTAGCAGAACCACCAGACATTCGCTGAATGAATGTAAGTTAATGATGAACTAGTATTCCATCTGTAGTAAGCTAGGGAGGATCTGGGTAATGTCTTCTGGCCATTTCATCCTACTGAAGTTACTGAGGAAATTCATGGAGGATCCCTGATTTACATTTTTTATCCCCTTATTAGAACATATGGTTCTCAAGGGCACCTATATAAATGGTCCCCAAAGTGTGGTTCTCAGACCAGCAACATCGGCATTACCTGGGAACTTGTTAGGAATGCAAATACGCAGGCTCCAGCTGAAACTGCTGAATCAGCAACGGGGTGTGAGGCCCAGCAGTCTGTGCTTTAACGAGTCCTCTAGGTGATTCTGATGCACATTCAAGTTTGAGAACTACAGACATATATCATTCATTGCTGTATTGTAGGCATTAAGAACTATAAAGTAGAAACTGTTGTTAATCTTACCAAAGCCTTCTAGTTACCCGTTGTTGATTCCTATCGCAACTCAGCAGCAACTACCCTAAACCACTGTCATACTCTTGAAGTCCCTGATTCCTCTCCATACTCCCTTGTCTCAGCAGAAGGCCTGGTCATTTACCAGCTGGAGAAACTAGAGGTTACCCAAATGAACCTTTTTCCATTTCTCTCCCATTCATTCCAGTAGTTCTCAGTTTCAGCACCAGGTAAAATTTAAACTCTTAAACACTGATGACCAGACTTTTCATGTCATACGGTGTCTCCATCCTCATTCTTTACCACTTGTCCAGTTATACAATGTGCCCCGGCCACGCACAAAGATAGGTCAGTTTCTTGGTATTAAGACCATAAGCATTGTCTCATGGAAAAAAATCTACTCTTCTCTTGCCTCACTTCAAAACAACACACACACACACACACACACACACACACACACACACCTTCTTGGGTCATAGTTGGAATTCTGAATATGTTTGTTGAATCAAGAAATAGGACAGGTGCAAGTTAGAGCCCTTGATTGTAAGGAAAAGAAGCTTATTTTACCTAAATTAAGCTAAGAAGAGTTTTTTGGGAAAAAAATCTATTTGACCTCACATACTTGAAGGAAAAGTTGGATCATCAAACCCTGGAAAGGACAACTATCTAGACCAATCTTCAGGTTTTGGAAGCAGCAAACACAGAGCAGTGTCTGATGGGAAATAATGTTATTCAACCATCTCCAACTGTCTCACATCTTTGTATCATTGCTCCAGATTTAAATTCATGAGAGAGGTTCTAAACTGGCTAAATATGGACTTCTCCAATAGCAGATCCAGACTCAAAGGGTTGGGTGCTTATAGCTTATTTGGAAGGAGATGCCAGGAACTACACATAAGAGAGAAAATAAGGATATGGAGGGAGAAAAAGTAGAAAACAGCTTCTAATAAACCACATAGAACAACTTCTGAATCATCCTTTTGGAGGATGGGAAGCTGAACAATTTATTCCCAGGCTGCCAGGCCCCATTTGAGATTTTTCCCAAGTGCATTAATATCCCATACTTCTGGATTGCTCTGGTTTGCAAACAAATGAGTTTCCACGGTAGGAAAACCACAAGGGTCATGGGGGCGTTGAGCAGGAACATCTGTAGAATCCGCTTCAAGAGCTTAGCATGTCTCTTTTCAAGAATCCCACTAGGGCTTCCCTGGTGGCGCAGTGGTTGAGAGTCTGCCTGCCGATGCAGGGGACACGGGTTCGTGCCCCGGTCTGGGAAGATCCCACATGCCGTGGAGCGGCTGGGCCCGTGAGCCATGGCCGCTGAGCCTGCGCGTCGGGAGCCTGTGCTGCGCAACGGGAGAAGCCACAGCAGTGAGAGTCCCGCGTACTGCAAAAAAAAAAAAAAAAATCCCACTAAGACTACATGAATTAACCAGGGCTAGTTCTCCAGAATAAAATTAAAATGCTGTTACCAAAATAAGGGAGAATAGATTCTGAGCGGACAAGATTAACAGATACACACTACAGGGGAGGTGATCAATGGATAAGAGAGGTTCAGAAGAAAAGTGCTTAGGGAGGTCCGTAGGGTGAAAGATTTTTATCCAGTAGGGGGAAATCATGGAAAAGTTCATGAAGAAGTTGGTTTTTGTTGACCAAATGCACCCTCCTGATCCAAGATAACAAAGTCTGCCTTTCTGGTCTCTCCTTTTCAAGCATCCAATACAAGTTACACTAGATTACCACGACCACTGCATGGTTCAAAAATAATTTATGTGAACTTAACAAATCATTAGTGCCGTGTGTTTGCTTAGATCTCCTTGATGCTATTTTCGGGTGAATAATTGCTAATTTAATTCTTGCTTGGAGAATAACATTACACTCAAATTCCTGTGTGAAAAAAAAAAAAAGGTGCTAATGACTAGACAGCCTTAGGTTTCCATGGCAACATATTGCTCTCAAAGATCAAGTGGAATATTAAAATAGTGGCTTATTAGGGGGCACAGGTTTACTTTTAATGTATTACATATGTAACATATAACAACAGTTATATGTTGTTAATGTGGTCCATGAATTAGGGTCTCTGATATACCCTCTAGAGCAATGAGAGAGTTTTTTTTTAAGGACTTTCACTTTGTAAAGAATTACTTCCAAAGCTGTAGGTATGTCATTTTTTATCTATTCATATTCTTTTACCTCTGTGCAGATGAATATACATATATACAATGGATATCTGCCCTGCTCGTCAAAAACCAGCAAAAGCCTGAGAAGAAGGGAGCAACGCTGTGTGAGTCTGCGAAAGTGTCATTGAAATATTCTCTGGGCTTAACATTTGAAAGTCTCTGGGATCTGACATCTTGTTATTCTATTCCTTACATCCAAATAGGGTTATTCAAGCCTCTTTAAGAATGTTCTTTGCTTTTCACTTTCTAAACCTTTGATTAAGTTGTACCCGCTTCCATTCCTACATTGCTTGGTAGGAGTTTACCATCTTCAAGGGCCAGTGGAAATGTTCCATTCTCTGTCCTCCCAGGTCTTCTTCAAAGACCTGATGAGAAATAACTTACCACCTTGCTGCACTGTACAGACCTTGATTTGTACTTCTCTGACGGCCTTATTAGGTTGATCTATTGGTCCCAATGTTAATCAATGTTAGTGATGCTTCTGAAACATTTGATCTCATAGTTTAAGTCTTTCCTCCCACCTATAATATAGCATTATAATGAATAGCGTTAAAGTCAGAATGACCTGCTGTGAATCCTAGGTTCTCCTCCATTCATTATCTATGCCTCCCTGAGAAAGACATATAACCTTCCTAAGCCTCCATTTTCTCACCTATAAAGTGGGGTTAATAATAGTTCCTATTTCATAAGGTTGCAAAGATAAAATGAAATACTTATTGTTGATGATGATGACAGTGACAATGGAGAGGGTACTATAATTAGATGGCTTTAGATGTGTGTAAGTATCTATACAAACTTTAGATTGTATAAATGAGGAATACAGTAGGGGCCCATGTGGCTTGAAAGAGCAGTAAATAGTACATTAATGCCTGTAAGAATGAATGCATCTTCTGAAACCCATTTCCATATTATGGCCTCTAGGGAAAACGATAAACACAGTGGGTGCTTAAAATCCTGTAGTAATGCCCCAATCTATCAAAATTAAATTATTTCCTAATTTAGAATGTAAGCATGACCTGAGTCCTACTACCATCTCTAGAACTTCTTTTCTATCATTTTCTTCTATCATTTTTTTCTGTCATTTTCCTAGATTTTTCAGTTCTCTTATACTTCCATATTTTTTCCACATATAGTTTCTCTTTCCTGGAAAGCTTTTTTTTCTCTTCCTTTTTTTTCGGTCTTCTTCACCATTCTCTCTTCTAATGTTCCCTCAAGATTTAGCTCAGAGATAGATTACGATTCACCTCCTCTGGCCAAGTTTCTCTGATCCACCTTCCTCTAAGGCTGGGCAAAAAGTCTCTTTTTGTTTTTGTAGCTGCCTATGTATATCTGTCAGTACACTTTTTTCTTTCTGGATTTTAATTAATCTGTTACTTAACCTTTCACGCAAATAAATTGTAATTACTTCTTTGTCTCTATAGCCTCAACATTTAGTACTGTACCTGGCACTTAAAATGAACTCAATAAAAAACATGTACATAGATGAATGTAGTAGTCATTAGTATTATTTGACAAATGTGACAAATATGTCTATATTGTTCAGTAAATTTCCACTCCCACCTCTCTCACCCTCATGGAGGAAATGTATTTTCTTGCCTCAGTTACAGTAGGTTTGGCAATACAACTTACATTGGATGTTAGTTGGCACGGCACAAGCAAAGACTAGAAATGTGTTTGTGTGATCTGGCTCTTATCTTGCATTCCTGCCTTTTATGAGAAAAACGTGGCTTAGGTAATCATTAGCTCCAAGGAGGAAGAGAAGGATATAGAGTGGGTCTATGCTTAATCAATAACTTGAAGCTGACCCCCATCAAAGGCAGCCTAGATCAGCCATCTGCCATCTGACCTACAGACACATGAAGATAACTACATTCTTCTTGTTGTATGTCACTGAGTTTGGGGTTGGTTGATTAGACAGCATTTTTGTGGATATAGTAAACTGAGAAGAAAATTGATAGCAAACTGTGTAGCACTGCCATGACAAAAACCTAAGCTATGTGAAATTGGCTTTGGAACTGATTCGCAGGAAGGAGGCTGGAAAAATGTCAATTTATGTTATATAGGGGGGACCATTAGGTAAAACTGTTGCTCGTGGTAAGTGGAAGATAGGAAGATGTACCTAATTTATTTTAGCACCAGGCAAATACATTTCAGAAAACAATGTTGATGCTGTAAATTGACTCTTGCTAGCTGCATTTTATCAGATATTATAAAAAGAGATGATTTCTGAAAAGTATAAGCTAGATTACAAACATAATTTAAAGGGAAAATAGAAGTACCAGGAATTGCGTGGTTAGAAATTAAAATGGTTTCTTACCAAATATGGCCTTAGAACAAAGAGTCCTGCCACTGTGTTATGCTCTACAAAAAGCAAATCAATGGTGTGGCTGTAACATGTTTTATTAAGTCCTCTGAAGGGATTGATGTAATGTTCAGTAGATCTTTTTAGGTAGAAAAAGGAGCTTCTAGAAAGCTTGAGAGCATGGTCCAGAGTACCTTGATATTATAAGAATGAATGAGAGAGAGAGAGAGACAGAGTGAGGTCGGGTGAGGGAGAGAGGGAATAAGAAGGATAAGAAGGAGGAGGGGGCTTCCCTGGTGGCGCAATGGGTGAGAGTCCGCCTGCCGATGCGGGGGACGCGGGCTCGTGCCCCGGTCCGGAAAGATCCCACATGAAGATTCTGTTCTGAATCTGCTTCTTTTTGGAACAACTCCAATGTTTCACTTATACAAACAGATAAAACAATAAAGTTATTTCCATTTCAGAAAGAAAAATCTCCTACACGTATTTGGTCCTTTGTGAATTGGGATTTCAGTGTTATAGAAGCCTGGAGATTAGGTACAACTAGCAAAGCTACTTGAAATGAAACAAATGCTGAATGAGGTTCTCAAAAACCCCAGTTTATTAAATCAGTGTTCATGTCTACCTGTGTCCAGGTGTGATTTCTGATTGACCTTGGTCTCTGTTACAACAGTCTGTTTCATGTGTACAGCTTCTTCAGTTTACAAGGTCCTTTTCCTTATCTCTTCTTTCAACACAAACACCCTCTGTATAAGGAAGAAGGCCAGGAATTCCTTTTTTTCCATATTTAGGTCAAGGAAGTGAGATTCAGAGAGGTTAAGTGACTTGTCAAGTCACACACTAAGTCGAATGATGGAGTGCTGAGGAGCGTTGAGAGAGGGTCAGTAAAGGCTCATAACTACTGTCTTTGTAATTTGTTTTATTTTCTCAGACTTCCCCCCAGTAGAATTATATACTCCCTCCTCTAATAAATATTGCACATACCTGTCAACCTAATATAGCGTTTGTTTACATGTGTCTTCTTGAGGGAAGACAGCATTTCAGTTCCATAGTGCTTATCTCAATATCTGGCATGCAGCAAGTTCTCAACAAATGTTTATTGAATTAATATGTGTCTCATATCCTGGAGGCCTTCAATGCAAAAGCAATTATGAAAAAGAAATGCAGGCTATACCTCAGAGATATTATGAGTTTGATTCCAAACCACCGTAATAAAGCAAATACCACAGTAAAGCAAGCCACACAATTTTTTGTTTTCCCAATGCATATACACCACACATAGTCTATTAAGTATGAAATAGCATTATGGCTAAAAATATATATACTTAATTGAAAATACTTCATTGCTAAAAAGTGCTGTCATCTGAGCCTTTAGCAGGTTGTAATCCTTGTGCTGGTGGAGGGTTTTGCCTCTGTTGGTGGCTTCTGGTTGCTCAGGATGGGGGTTGCTGAAGCTGGGATGGCTGCGGCAGTTTTTAAAAATAAGACAACAATGAAATTTGCTGCATCTCTTCACGAACTTGACTCTGTTCACGAATGATTTCTCTGTAGCATACAGTGCTCTTTGATAGGATTTTACCTATGGTAGATCTTCTTTCAAAATTAAAGTCGATCCTCTCAAACCTTGCTACTGCTTTATTAACTAAGTTCATGTAATATTCTAAATCCTTTGTTGTCATTTCAACACTCTTCACAGCATTTTCACCAGGAATAGATTTCATCTCAAGAAACCACTTTCTTTGCCTACTCATAAGAAATAACTCCTCATCCGCTCAAGTTTTATCCTGAGATTGCAGCAATTCAGTTACATCTTCGAGCTCCACTTCTCATTCTAGTTTTCTTGCTGTTTCTACCACATCTACAGCTCCTTCCTCCCCTGAAGTCTTAAACCCCTCAAAATCATCTATGAGGGTTGGAATCAACTTCTTCTAAACTCCTGTCAATATTAGTGTTTTGACTCCCTCTTCCCAAGAATCACAAATGTTCTTAATGGCATCTAAGATGGTGAATCCTTTCCAGAAGGTTTCAATTTACTCTGTCCAAATCCACCAGAGGAATCTTTGTAGCCATTGCCTTATGAAATGTATTTCTTCAATAATAAGACTTGAAAGTCAAAATAACTCTTTGATCTATGGGCTGTAGAATAGACTTTTCATTCTGAAAAGCATTGGATTGAACTTAGTCACCAGCTGCTTTAGCCCCTAACAAGAGGAAAAGCCTCTTTGAACATATGAAGCCATACGTTGACTTTTCCTCTCTAGCTATGAAAGTTCTAGATGACATCTTCATCCATTGTGAGGCTGCTTCATCTACACTGAAAATCTGTTGCTTAGCATAGCCATGTTCATCAATTACCTTCACTAGATCTTCTGGATAACTTGCTGCAGCTTCTACATCAGCACTTTCTGCTTCACCTTGCAGTTTTATGTTATGGAGACGGCTTCTTTCCTTAAACCTCATGAACCAACTTCTGCTGTAAGTGATAGAGATGGGACATAATCCAGGACTGTTTGGCTTCAGAGCAGGGGTTCTCTAAATAGTATTGATCATGGAGCTGATGATGGCGATGGCAGGGAAAATCATGTTACCTCTCTGGTAATACGGCTCTTCGTGCAGACAGGGTCTCAGAGAAAATGAGCAGGTTGTTTTCAGTTTCCTTCAAGTTACACAGTCAGAAAGTCAAGAGAAAGAAAAAGTCAAGAAAAAGTCAAGGAAAAGAAAGTCAAGTTACACAGTCAGAAGTCATAAAACCAGTGGAGGTAGAGATCATGATAGAACTCAAATCTCTCCTTGCATCCTTAGACCTTCTTCTACAGCTTTCCTCTCAGAAGGATATGTCTGTGTCACACAGCCACTTGGATTGCTGGTCTGTTCATTCAGAAAAAAAAAAGGGGGGGAAAAAGACATAAGCTGGCTAAGACTTAGGAGTCATGAACTAGGGGCTATGATTTCTAATCATTCACTGTTTGGTCTTAGGTCCCCCTCCCCTCCTTTCCTGGTGTGCTTTGGGGAATAGACTGAACAATTCCCACAGTGCCTTTCAGAACTAATATTATATTCTAAGTTTAGCTGAGTAAATATAGTTTGCTGAGAAAGAGTCTACAGCTTTGGATGGCAAAGAGCTTTATGACAGGAGATTTGAGGGAATTAAGAAATCAGCTGAGCGTCATGGAGTGGGCCATGAATAGAAGAATACTGGCAGATCCTTTGAGACACTGTAAGTAGACCAGAAGCAGATTAAAGTTCTTCTAAAAGGATGTCAGCAAAAAAAGCAGTGGATGCGCCTAGAGCCTCTAAGGGACCTCCCTAAAGGTTTATAGGTAAGAGAAACAGTGCCAGATCCTAGAAGATGGAGACCTACTCTAGAGCAATTACTGTGCAAGAAAAATAGTGAAAGAGGGCCACATCAATACAATGAAGCAATGCTAGAGAACACTAAAATCAGGTGGAGACCTTCGTTCACCTGGAGTTATCAGTTATGAGGAACACATGAGACTTAGGGGAAACCCTCATGGTCTTTGCTGAACCTCCATCCCAGTAATGGTGATAGAACTTCAGGTTTGGAGGTGCTGTATTTTTCAGTTTATAATAGACTGGAACCACCACTTTACAACTTTGCCATCACTTGTTTGACGTGGGGGGTGACAGAACCTGAGAATGAATCTAATACAGAGGAAAGTTGGAGCAAAAATCAAGCAAGACTTACAGCATTATTTGAGGTCCTAGATCTAGCCATTCCTAAAGGCATACTTCATCTTACAAGGGCTCCTCAATACCCCTAACTTCTTTTATGACTTAAGCCTTTGGGGTTAGTTGTCCTTCATTTGCAATCAGAAGAGTCCTAGTACCTAGTATAAACTCATGATTTTATGTAAGTAGATATCCATACTTGTGTATAT
The DNA here is from genome assembly GCF_963455315.2 of Globicephala melas. Lineage (NCBI taxonomy): Eukaryota > Metazoa > Chordata > Mammalia > Artiodactyla > Delphinidae > Globicephala > Globicephala melas. The sequence continues at coordinate 70,415,334 of NC_083330.1, forward strand.
TGAAGAAGCCCCCAAAATTGTACTGCATAGTAATGAGCACTGTATTGCCAAGATCTTGATTTCTAAATACCATCATTCAACAAAGAGCCAGAGGTCCTTGCAGAAATGGCTTATTCCAGGTCTGAGACAGGAAAAGTACAAGGCAAGCCTGTGATATCTTGCGTCAGAAAGCAAGAAAGAACTCAAAGATCAGAGGACCGTGTCCAAAGAACACAGGGACAGAGGGAAGAGGCTCCCACTGGCCAATTTTTGGAAGTTTAAGCATCCAAAAGAATAATGACTATAACTGATTGTAGTCATTAAATTTTTAAAAAACCCATAAATCTATAATGACGACAAAGAGAGAGAGAGAGGAAAACAAAAGGGAAAGAACTCTTCTATAGGGAAGGATATCAGTTTGAATATGTAGAAGGAATTGCAGAATTAGGAAAAAACAGTCATTTTCATTGATTTAGACACTGAATCAGAATTTACCAACAGAAGCCAAAACCATTACATGGAAAGTTGGAGGGAAACCAGATATTCCAAGATGCCAAAAGACTCCTGCTTTCAGTGTCTTCCCAAGAGCAGAAGGAAATGTTTACCATCTTAAACGTTGACCACCATCTTAACCAAATGGTCACACTTTGCCTCACTAACAGCAAGAAAACCCAACATTATTTTTCTCCTTTTGTGATATAAATATCCTTGTCAAAAATGTTTATCTTGAATCTCATCAAGCCTTTTATAACTAATGCTCAATTTACAGAAAATGTAGGAGGCAGGAAAAACAATGTTTAGTGATGCCAGACGGAAACACTTTGATAAACACAGATGTGTAATATTCTCCAAGATCACTGGCATGGACTCTTCCATAAGGCAATATTAATTGGGAAAAAAAAGAGAAAAAAAGAAGGTTGGTAGGTTTGTTTTAGATCAAAGAGATGGAAGAAATGTAATAACCAGTAGAGACACATACAATCTGATAGAGTATTGATGAAAATAAATTAAAAAGCTATAGAAAGATTCTGAGGACAATTGAGGAATTATGAATAAGAGCTGTCTATTAGATGGCAATTATGAAATAATAGTTTATTTGTGTGGTAGCATATGGCTTAATAGAAGAGTGCCTTTTATTCTTATCAGAGGCAAGCTGAAGTGCTCTGAGAGGAAAGGTCATGATATCTGCTGCATACTTACATACAGATCAGGAAAATATACATATACGTGAAAACAGAGAGAGAGAAGAACCATGATGAAATCTTAACAATTGTTGACAGTTGTTAGAAGATATACAAGTGTTCATTGTGCCAGTCCTGGTGTTGGCAAGCTGTCTCAGTAAAAGGTAAATACTACCTTGTAGATAGTATTTAAAGGTAAATACTACGCTTTACATGAAAGAGTGAATACAGTAAATAGTAGACATTTTTCTGCTTTGGGGGTCCATAGGTCTCAGCTCCTCAGAGCTGCCCTTGTAGTGCCCAAGCAGCTGTAGACAACACGAAGAGAAGTGGGCAATTGGATTTAGCCCTCAGACGTAGTTTGCCAATCCTTGTGTTACTCTAACTGTGTATGTGGTTGTAAATTCTCATCATATAAAGTTAGGAGAAAAAAGGAAGTCCTGATGTCCATATCATAATACTCATCAAGTTTGAAGTTTGCAATACACACAATAGAATAGTGATGGACAGTGGTTGGGAGGAAGGTACCTTGTGGTCTCTGCTAAGGGCCTTGAGCTTTGGGTATAGGTAAAGGAGAGCCAGTGAGAACATTCTCTATTCTCCTTTCAACTGCTTGTTTTCAGAGCTTGAGCTCCAAATCACGGTGTGTTTTCACATTTGATCCTTTCTGATTTTCCTTGGCTTCTTTATCTGTTATCGTTATTTCCTACTTGCCTCCAGATGCTTCTTATATTATGGAATAAGACTCAGAAGTACCCAGATTTTCTCAAGTCTCTGCCTTTCTTGATTTCCCCACTTAGTGACTGTGTAAAACGAAAGGAAAAGCTTTGACAATATGTGAACTGGTTGTAGGAGATTACTTCACTCCTAAAGACCTTATCTCAATGTTTCCTCCTTCAGCAAGACTTAACTACTTTGGCAGCTGGGGACTTTGGGACTTCCTCCTGCCTGCTGTGAACCACAAATAGACATGGAGCTATTAAGAGAGTTCATTGGTTTGGAAGAGAGCACTCCAAGGTCTCAGATAAATGGACAGGAAGTGCTGAAATTCTCTCCCTTCAGGATTAATCAGCTCTTAGGTAGCATCTTATCCAAGTAAGCATGGCAAAGAGAGTTTGAGGTTCTTCTGTTTAGTAAAGATGCTGTTTTCAAAGATCTCCACACACCTCTGCTTGGGCAATGACTTCACACGTGCTCTCTCTGGAGTAAGACAGTCTTATCAGACAGATAGTCTCTTGGAAAGAGTCAGTTGGTCTCATCTGGCAATTAGGCTGAAGATAAGCTATTCATCTCTTTTGCATTTGCAGATAAAGTCATGCTTCTCTTTCAAGGGGTTAACTCTTCAGGTAGATGACCTTTCTGACAACAGAGCTTTGGCATTGGCACTGGACTGGAAATTGAGAGATCTATCCATGGCTAAACAGCTTACCATTCACTGACCTTGGTAAGTCACTCCTCTTTCCTGAACTGAGATTATTTCAGTAGGATCATGGGGGTAGACCTGATGACTTCCAGTTCACACCTACCTAGTACCAGTCTATTGACATGTCTAATTTTTGGTTTGTTTTGTTTTCTACTCATGAAGCTAATTTTTTATATCTCAAATAAGAATCAATTGCAGAGGACGAGTTTAACTATTAATTCAACCGTGTAGTTTAACACATGAGGAAAAATGGTGACTAAAGTGAATACACACACACACACACACACACACACACGCACGCACGCACAAACATGCCCCTGAAGGGTTTGGAAATAATACCTTCTGACAATAAATATGTCAGAACTTGAGCACAGATTTTATTAAATTGTTGTGCCATTGTTGTATTCAACCAAGTAAAAAGACAGAAGGAAAACTAACATGATTTCTTATTTAATCTGTGGCATGTCTATCAAAATGTTTACCCGTTGTATAATGCATGCATTTTATTGTGAGCAATCTTTGTGTGTTGCTTTTGTTCTTCTTGTTTGTCTCTCTTATTAAACTTTAAGCTGAACAAAGGTAGGGAATCTCTCAGACACCGCTGTATCTTCAGTGTCCTGTCAGTTTACAGTACATGTGCTCAATAACTGTTCAATTAGATGAAGTTGAATTAAATCAACGTCTTCAGGGATTCTTGGAGTTTGCCATTTACAAATAAAGAAAGTGAGAATCAATTATTAGAAAGAGACGCAGTTAGGATCTCAAGCTAAATGTTCCTGATTCTAGTCTACTTTCATTCCACTAAACCATTTTCTCTCGTAAGGTTATTATTTAGTGTAGCCAAGTTAGTGAATTTGAAGGACCTTATTTATTTTTATTTTGGGGGGCACGTGGCATGTGGGATCTTAGTTCCCCTACCAGGGATCGAACCCATGCCCGCTGCATTGGAAATCCAGAGTCCTAACCACTGGACTGCCAGGGAAGTTCCCAATTTGAGGGACTTTAAACTGCACACAGAAAATCCCTCATTTGCCCCAACTGCTCCCACCAGGAAGCCCATTTCAAACACTTGCTTATATCAGCAATTCTACCACGATGTCATAATTTCATCCTGTGAGTTTAAGGCTTTGATCGCTTTAATGCTAATAACTTTGGGGCATCTCACAAGTAAATTATCAGACATTCTTTTATTTAAATGAAACCCCTTATTTCAGCAGCACATGTCTCTTTTCTTTGAAGAGTTTAAATACCAATCGCTATGGAGAAACAGATGGGGGAATGAAAATCAGGAATAAGAAGAAATTAAGAAATGGAGAACAATCTGACACAGTTCTCACAGTGACAGCACTTTCGTCTCCCTCTTAGCACCCTTCTCCTGGTGTCACTGGTATGCAAGTCATTAGCTGGTAAAGCTAAGCACCCCACCGAGGGTGTGCATTACTTCACTCTTCAAGACACAAAAGTTGTCACCACCTAAAGGAAATCAACCTCTGATGGGAACAAAAGGATTGCTGTTTTGGGATTTGGGGTTCTGCCCAGCAAGCCCCAAGTCACCTTTTAAAAAAAATTGTGGATATGAGCTCATTGGAGTTACATATACAAATGCTTATGTGTAATTAAATTATTTAAGACAAAAGGAAATTGTTTTTCCCCAGAGGAAAACATTTATGTAAAGATATACTTCTCATTAGGTTCATTTGATTTTTAAAATTATTCCTTTTTTCTCATTTTTTTACATTGAAGTATAGTTGATTTACAATGTTGTGTGCTAATTTTTGCTGTACAGCAAAGTGACTCTGTTATGTGTATATATATATAAGTATACACACACACACATTCTTTTTTATATTCTTTTCCATTATGGTTTATCCCAGGAGATTGGATATAGTGAAAGGGAATGGAAAACACTTTATAATTCTGTAATCATAATATTCTGTGACTCAATGATTCCATTTTATACTGGGCATATTGGTAGTCAAAATATAGAAATCTATTTTTTAGAAGAGTTGTTGCCAAATGAAATGGATTCACCATGTGGGGTAGAGATTTTAGCATTCCTAGAGGTGTTCAATCATAAACTAGATCATTATTTGGCAAATAGATCATAGAGGTCATTCAGTGGTTCTCAAAGTGTGATCCCTGGTTCATAGACTTGAGAATCGCCTAGGTGTTTGTTAAAAAGTAATAATTAAAACCTCTGGTGATACTGTTCAGAAATGTGTATTTTAAATAATTTAACAGGGAAATTCTGATGTAGTCTAAAATCTGAGAACTCTTGGTGAAGGGAATTGAATATGATGATAATTCATCCGATTTTAGGCCATATTTCCCTTCTTCTTTTATGTTTTCCTTCAAATAATTCTGTTCTTTTGAAAGAAGTAAGGGTGGAGTGTTACATCAACTAAGGCTCCTTTAAAAGTTAAAGAACTACCATAGAACCTAGCAATACATAGACAGTTGACCCTTGAACAATGAAGAGGTTAGGGGTGCTGACCCTCCACGCAGTTGAAAATATAACTTTACAGTCAACCCTCTGCATCCACAGTTCTGCATCTGTGAATTCAACCAGCCAAGGATCATGCGGTACCTACTGTGATAGGTACTTCATACTTTTTTTTTATAAAAAAAAAGAATCCACGTATAAGTGGATCATGGAGTTCAAACCTGTGTTGTCCAGAGTCAACTATATTCGTGTATATATTCAAAAGCATTGAGAGGAGGGATTCAAACAGATATCTGTACACCAATGTTCATAGCACCATTATTCACCAAGACAAAGGTGGAAAAACCCAAGTGATGATCAACGAATTAATGGGTAAACGAATTGTGTTACATGCAGACTATGGAATATTATTCATTCATAAACCGGAATGGAAATTTTATATAGGCTGCAACACAGATGAACCTTGAGAACATATGCTAGGTGAAATAAGCCAGACACAAAAGGCCAAATACTATAGGACTCCGCTTATATGAGGTGCCTAGAATAGGCAAACCCAGAGAGACAGAAAAGTAGAATAGAGGTTACCAGGGGCTGGAAGGAGTGAAGAATGTGGAGTTATTATTCAATGAGAACAGAGTTTCAGTTTGGGATGATGAAAACCTTTGGGTGTGGGTAGTGGTGACGATTTTACAATATTGTGAATGTACTCAATACTACTAAACCATACACTTACAAATGGTTAAAGTGATAAATATTATGCTATATATATTTTACCACAATAAAAAAAGGGGGAGAAAATACCTTAGGAGAAAGAATGCTATTATTAGCCTACCGTCGGATGCTACGCCCACTCCGTGGCTGGGAATAGGTGTTGCAGGGTGGGGATCAGGGCAGGGGAGCAAAGTACAACCTGACTGTGGATCCCCTTTGGACTGCCACATTGGGGAAGGATTATTGCCCCAAAGAAAACTCAGGAGGGGGTATAGGAAGCTGAAGCAAATGATGTTCACTGCAGAGGTATCTGAAGGGACATGAATTCTCTATATCCACAAACTATTCATCTCTCAAATTCTCATCTGTATAACAAAAGAATGATTTGTCTGGCTCCAGCAAACGTAATTTGTAACGGCTGCTCTAAAGATTTCTTACATTCCTAGCAATTTAACACACATCTCAAGTCATTCACTTAAGCATCAAAGACTTCTTACAGAAGGGATCAAAATGATTGTCCCAAACAGGAGTGATTTATGAATAATCATATTTGAATTTGTTTATTTGAAGCAGATAATATCCAGTACATGTCAGACCTCACAGCACCTCTCATGTCTTATACTTCACTCAACTCATTCATTAGTGGTAACTGTCTGGTCCACGTAGATATTTAAATTGAAACCCTGGGCTTCCAGTGAGTTGGCAAGTATGTGTGAGAAAGACTATATTGGCTTAATCAGCTTTGATTCCAAAAGAAGGGTAATGTGACCACTCTAGCTCCAGATAACCTGATGGGTTGAACACACCTGCAGGCAAGTTTGCATCTTCAAAGCATTGGAGGAGAGAGTGAGGCAGGCAGAAAGGTGTCCCAAGGACCATTCCCCGCACTGCCTCTCTTTCTGTAACACTCTTCCAGATCTTCTTTTAGCTTTTATGTATTATATATTTATTTGTTTACTGTCCGTTTCCTCATTTACCATGTGCCTGGAATGAGGAAAAGAGCTTTGTTTAGTTCACCGCCTTACTTAAAGCACCTAATAGTGTGGTCACATTTTACTAGCAGAAAGTAGGCAGACTATACCTGTTAGGTGAAAGAATAAATGCAAATTCATATTCTTAAAGGTCAACTTTCTTAAGTTCCTCCAGCCCTCCCTCTCTCACAAAAATAAAAAATATGCCTGACTTAGAGGTTGTCGTATAGCCATACCTACTACCTTCTATCCTAGGAAATATGCAGATGCTATAATAAAAGATACTATGTTTGTTCATTTGCTTGTCTTCTCACTGGATTCTCAACTCCTCAAAAATAGGGACTGTGCAAACCATTCATTGGACAGTTATGGAATGAATGAAATAAAGCATGATTTGGGAAGTGAAATTTAACCAAGAGTAAACACTAGCAAGTGAACTTAAGGTGTAACGCTTCTCTTCTCTTACTATCAGTCGAATTCAAGACAGTATATTTGTTCTGATTTGTTGTCCTAGTTATTTAAGCTTCTTGCTTCTAGCAGAGAATATCTAGATTAAAAGATAAAGGTTGAGATAAAGGTGGATTGTAGAAGGCTAAAAATATCTGTTATTGTCTTTTGAACAGTGTCAGTATAGTAGGATCTAAATTAATCCTGGATTACTAATATTTCATGGTAAATCATATGAGAGACAAATCAAAGGCCACAGTAAAATTTTTTATCTTTATAAACTAGCTCCCAAGGTTCAAGTAAGTTCAAGAATGTATGAATACAAAAATCTGAACACATTTTAGAAAACTATACATTGAGAAAGTTAATTTTTGTTAATTGTCACAATAAATTTAGAAAATATGAATTTAGAAAACATGGCTAATAAATATATGTATTCTTCTATATGTACATATCACCATATACTTATATGTGTATATATGTGTACATTAATATTTTGTGTATTTAATTTTACACATGGTATTTTCTGCCATTTAATTATTCTTTAAAATTTCAATAGCTGTTTATTATTTCAATAGTTGGATCATTCACTTATTCAATCCCTTATTGTAGAGCACTTATGTACTGATTGCAAAAAATGGCAACACTTCTCTGTAACCTTGCAATGCTACTTTGAAAGTCCTTCAATAAAAAGGTGAAATCTGGGCTTCCCTGGTGGCGCAGTGGTTGAGAGTCTGCCTGCCAATGCCGGGGACTCGGGTTCGTGCCCCGGTCCGCGAAGATCCCACATGCCGCGGAGCGGCTGGGCCTGTGGGCCATGGCCGCTGAGCCTGCGCGTCCGGAGCCTGTGCCTGGCAGCGGGAGAGGCCACGACAGTGAGAGGCCCGCGTACCGCAAAAAAAAAAAAAAAAGGTGAAATCTGTTTCCCCATAGGTCTCAATGTCTTGCTTTGACCAACAGAATGTAGTGGAAGTGAGTGTGTTCTCTCTGAGCCTGCATATTCAGAGGGTTTGCCACCTTCCACTCCTTTCCTTGGAACCCTGACAAGCCTGGGATAAGCTTCTGATGACAGTTACATGGAAATCATGAGAAACATGGGCCCAGTTCCCGGATTCCCCCAGCTGACAGCCAGCTAATATTCAGAGGCAGAGATGCCCAACTAATGCCAGTTGACCACAGATGAATGAGCCAGCCCAGCCAAATAGAGGAGTTAACAACCAGCAGACCCATGAACAATGTTTTGTAATCATCATTTATTTACATGACTTCCATTTTGTTTCATTCTAATTTTTCTAATGGGAGTAGGACTATTTTTTCTTATTGTGGTAAAATATACATGATGCAAAATTTTACCTTTTTAACTGTAAAATTCAGTGGCATTAAGTATATTCACAATGTTATGCAATGTTCACAGTATTTCCAGAAATTTTCATCTCAAACAGAAACTCTATACCTATTAAGCAATAACTCCTGATTCTCTCTACCCCTAGCCTTGGTAATCTCTTTTCCTCTTTCTGTTTCTATGAAGTTCCCTCCTTTAGATACTTTATATAAGTGTAATCATGCAATATTTGGCCTTTTGCTTCCAGCTTATTTCACTTAGCATAATGTTTCCAAGATTCACCCATGTAACAAGTATCGAAACTTCATTTCTTTTTTTAGCTGAATAATACGTGCTCATATACATACATTTTGTTTATCTATTCGTTTTTTTGTGTGTGTGGTCCACGGGCCTCTCACTGTTGTGGCCTCTCCCGTTGCGGAGCACAGGCTCCGGACGCGCAGGCTCAGCGGCCATGGCTCACGCGCAGCATGTGGGATCTTCCCGGACTGGGGCACGAACCCGCGTCCCCTGCATCGGCAGGCGGACTCTCAACCACTGAGCCACCAGGGAAGCTCTATCTATTCATTTGTTGATGGACACTTAGGTTGTTTCCACCTTTTGGCTATTGTGAATAATGCTGCTATGAACACTGGTGTATAAGTACCTGGCGGAGTGCCTGTGTTCAACTCTTTTGGGTATATACCTAAAAGTAGAATTGCTGAGTCAAATGGTAATTCTATGTTTAACATTTTGAGGAACTACCAAACTGCTTTTCATAGTGGTTACACCATTTGACATTCTCACCAGAAATTCACAAAAGGTCTTATTTCTCTACATCTTTGTCATATTTCTTATTTTCCGTTTTTTTTTTTAAATAATAGCAATCCTGTGAGTGTGAAGTGGTATCTCGCAGTTTTGATTTGCATTTTCTTAATGACTAATGCATCTTTTTATGTATTTATTGACCATTTGTATATCTTTGGAGAAACGTCTGTTCAAGTCCTTTGCCCACTTTTAAGTTTGGTTATCTTTTTGCTATTGAGTTGTAGGAATTTTTTATGTATTCTGGATATTAATCTCTTTTTAGATAATGTTTACAAATATTTTTTCCCATTTTGTAGGTTGTCTTCTTTGTCATGATAGGTCTTTTGATGCTCAAATTGTTTTTGAATTTTGATGAATCCAATATATTGAATTTTTATTGTGTGTAGTTTTGTGTCATAGTTAAGAGACCATTCCAAATCTAAGGTCATGAATATTTTGTTTCTTTTATTTCCTATATTTCCTTCTAAGAGTATTATAGTTTTAGCTTTAAATTTAAGTGTGTGACTCTTCCAAACTATTTTCGCAAGGTGTGTATTCCTTGCTGTGTGTCGTCACTGAAGTCTCTGCCCCATCATCTCTGTTATCAGCCAGTGACCTGAAAAATATTTCCTTAGGTGTCTGGCTCTAAAAAGGGAAAGAAAATAAGAAGAGGTCCTGTCTCTTCAGGTCTCCTGATAGTTGCTGCTGAGGGATGTTACATATGCTGAAAAGCCGAAACCAAGGTAAGCATCTGCACAGGTCTCTTTGGGTGCTGCCAGGCCAACCTAAAGACACAGCCCTATGATTCTGGAGGACAAAGTTCCACTGCCTGCCACTCCAGCATATGAAATGCTATTCCCATACTGAGGAATGAGAAATGTAGTTGGTTCTAGGGTTTTTACTTTGCCATTGTGTATCATCATTCCTCTCTGATTTTTTATTATTTTATTTTATTTTATTCTTTAAAATTTATTTATTTTTGCTGTGTTGGGTCTTCGTTTCTGTGCGAGGGCTTTCTCTAGTTGTGGCAAGCAGGGGCCGCTCTTCATCGTAGTGCGCGGGCCTCTCACTGTCGCGGCCTCTCTTGTTGCGGAGCACAGGCTCCGGACGCGCATGCTCAGTAGTTGTGGCTCTCGGGCCTAGTTGCTCCGCGGCATGTGGGATCCTCCCATACCAGGGCTCGAACCCGTGTACCCTGCATTAGCAGGCAGATTCTCAACCACTGCGCCACCAAGGAAGCCCCTCTCTCATTTTTTAAATTAAACATCTTATTTTGAGAAAATTGTTGATTCGCATGCAGTTGAAAGAAATAATGCAGGTAAATCCCATGTATTCTTGACCTACATCACCTTTTTGAAAACTTTCCCCTTGTGCCTGTCATGCTAGGATTTTTAAAAATCCCTAATCTCATTAGTTCTTGGAATGTTCACAAGCTCGTATCTACCTGTTGAAGCTCTGTGCTTGCCTCACATCCTAACTCAAGATCCAACTGTAAGAAAACACTGTCCATTCTCAGTATCCTTATATATATTTTTTTAACCTATCTACACTGGTGTTTTCCAGCTTTGCAAAATTAATAACACTTTTATGTAAACCTCTCCTAATAAACCATGAATCCAGAGAGTGCCAACCATTTACTACTAGTGCAAATGTAGAATTTTGCAAATAGCAGGCTCTCAACATATATTGGATAAATTAAATTCATTACCAAATCATGATAACTGCACGTGACTACCAGATATGCTGACAGTTCCTTTTAAACTGGAGTGCATTCACCTCCGTGATAGAAGCTAAGTGCTTCTAACCTTTGTAAACACTGTGCATAACACTGGGCTATACAATAAACATTTATTAATCAATTTGGGGGCCTTAGAATATTCTTTAATTTAAATTAGTATTCTGATCAAAAGAAAAAACCGAAAGATTGAGGAAAAGGAAAGAAAGAAGGAATAACAAAAAATGAAGACTTCTAGGCCTATCTAGTAAGAAAATATCTAGCAATCTCAGGTATTTTTTGCAGCAAAGAAAGGGAATGTTAGAGCATATTCAGTTTTGAGAAAAGGCTCACAAAAAAACATAGGTATGTTGGAATTCATATGAACAGAAAAGTGATGGAGAGAGACTGAAAATGACACACTGGTCCTCCTGTGCTGCTCCTTATCTGATGATCTGAGGTTGAGGGAACCAAGGACAACAAAGGAAATTAGGTCTTCCACAATTTTCATTAAATGCTCAAGGAGTCTGGCTACTGCTGAGCTGAGCACTTCAAGGGCTTTGGAAAAGGATAGTGTGGTTACTTATTTCACCACCTTCATTTTGCTGAAGGAAATAAGAAGTAGCTCTGAGGCTAATAATAATAGAAATGGCATCCGAAGCAGCAGAGCACAGTGGCACTTCCTAAAGGCAGTATAAATAATTCAGCATCTCTACAGGCAAACCACTAGGAATATAGGAAAAAGAGTTGCAAACTGCTGATGCCCTTTCAACTCAGTTCTGCCCGTATTCCTTAAAGGGAAAGGGAGTTGGGGTGCCAGTTATAAAGTCTTGGAGTTGGAAAGAACATTTGTTTGCTCATTGATTTATTCATTTATTCAGTCGTTACTGAGTACTTATCATCAGAGACCAGTCATTATGCGCCAGCTAGGAGCTTTGATATCATCTATTCCTACTTCTTCGTTCTTTGGATGAAGAACCATCCTAACTGTGAACCCAGATGTGAAGTGCTATGAACAATCTGACAAGCTGGTTTGTCCAAACCTAGAACTACAACCTAGTTTTCCAGTGCCCCAGTGAATATGTTTTTAATTACACTCCACTTTATTTTTTTAAAATGTGACTTGTGAATTACTTTATGAAAGATTTTATTTTCTTGACCATATTAAGCACTAAAATAAATAAATAAATAAATAGACCTCTCCAAGGTGCTCCTTCTGAAAATGACTTCATGGCTGTTTTATCTATTTGAAACATTTAGTTTCTTTGGCCTTTAGGTCCAACTCTGGATTCACCTCTTACCTGATGCCTGTCCCTTCTCTGTTACCTGTGCCTTATCTTCTCTAACTTTCTGACCTCTAGATTTTTTTTTCTAGGCTCAGCCCTCTGACCCTCTTTGGCATCTCTACACACACTCTAAATATACCCATCCAAGCAGCATCTTTAAAGAACATCAATATTCAGATGTTTCCTAAATTTATATATTTTAATTGTCAGTGTTATCTAGAGAAACAGGATCAATGGGGTATAGACAGATAGACAAAAGGAGTTATTATAAGGAATTGGCTCACAAAATTTTAGAGACCAAGAAGTTGCATGCTCTACTGTTTGCAAACTGGAGACCCAGGAAAGCCAGTGATGTGCTTCCAGTCCAAGTCCAAAGGCCTTTTAACTAGAGAGTTGATGGTGTAAGTTCTAGTCTGAGAGCAGAAGACCAAGACCAATGTCCAGATCAGGTAATCAGAAACAGAATTCTCCATTCTCCACCTGTTTTAAATGGTTCAGGCTCTCAGTGGATAAATGAATGATGTTCACTCACATTGGGGAGGGTGATTTCCTTCAGTCAATCTACAGAGTCAAATGCTAATCTCATCTAGAAACACCCTCACAGACACACCTAGAAATATATTTAGTCAAATATCTTGGCATTCCTTGATCAGGTCAAGTTGACACAGTCCCTTCAGGGGAAATGGCCAAGATGGCAGAATAAGAAGACCCTGATCTCACCTCTCCCATAGGCATACCAAAATTACAACAGTTTACAGAGCAACTATCCATGAGAATGACCTGAAGACTAGCAGAAAAGATTTTCCAAAACTATAGATATAAAGTAGGAATCACAATGAGATGGCCCAGAGGGGCAGAGATGCAGTATAGTCAAGACAAATACTCCTGAGTGGTGATCTACAAAAGGGAGGATAATTAAAATTGCATAGGTTCTCCCCAAGAAGCGAGGGGTCCAAGCCCCACATTGGGCTCCCCAGCCTGGAGGGCCCTGCACTGGGAAGATGAGCTCCCAGAACACTTGGCTTTGAAGGCCAGTGCAGCTTACTTTCAGGAGAGCCAGAGGGCTGTAGGAAATAGAGACTCCACTCTTAAAGGGTGCACACAAAATCTCACACACTCCAAGACCCAGGGCAGAAAGAGTAATTTGAAAGGAGCCTTGGTCAGACCCACTTGCTGATCATGGAGAGCTGCCCAGAGGGGCAGGAGGCAACTGGGACTCACCCTGCAGATATAAACACTGGCAGAAGCCATTTTTAAGAGCTTGTTCTACCATGAGGACATTGGTGCTAGAAACCACCATCCCTTTAGCTTATTAGCACTGGGACCTGGCCCTACCCATCAGCCTGTTGGCATCTGTCACAGGATGCCCCAGGCCAAGCAGCTAACCAGACAGGGAGACAGCCCTACCCACCAGCAGGCTGGCTACCATAGCAAACTCTCAGAAAGAGAAATTAAGAAAGCAATCCCATTTACAATTGAGTCCCAAATAATTAAATACCTGGGAACCAACAAGTAAAAGACCCATACTCAGAAAAGTATGGGACATTGATGAAAGAAACTGAAGGTAACAGAAACAAATGAAAAGATGTTTTGTGCTCATTGACTGGAAAAATTAATATTGTTAAAATGATCATACTACCCAAGGCAATCTACAGATTCAATGCAATTCCTATCAAAAGACTAATGGCATTTTTCACAGAGCTAGACCAAATAATTCTAAAATTTGTACAGAAACACAAAACATCCCGAAAGGCTGAAGAAATCTTGAGAAAGAAGAACAAAGGTGGAGATATCATGCTCCCTGATTTCAAACTGTACTACAAAGCCACAGTAATCCAAACAGTACAGTGCCGGCACAAAAACAGAAACATAGATCAATGGCACAGAATAGAGAGCCCAGAAATGAACCCACACTTATATGAGTGATTAATCTACAAAAAATGGAGGCAAGAATATTCAATGGGGAAAAGAGAGCTTCTTCATTAATGGTATTGGGAAAATTGGACAACTACATGCAAAAGAATCAATCTGGACCACTTTTTAACACCATATGCAAAAATAAACAAAAAATGGATTAAAGACTTAAATGTAAGACCTGAAACCATAAAACTTCTAGGAGAAAACAGAGGCAGTAATCTCTTTGACCTCAGTCTTAGCAATATTTTTTTGTATACGTCCTCTCAGGCAAGGGAAACAAAAGCAAAAATAAATGGGGCTATATCAAACTGAACATCTTTTGTAAAGTGGAGGAAACTATCAACAAAAAGAAAAAACTGCCTACTGAATGGGAGAAGTAATTTGCAAATGATAATTACTGATAAGGGGTTAGTATCGAAAGTATAGAAGGAACTCATACAACACGTCATCAAGAAAACCAAACAACCCAATTTAAAAATGGGCAGAGGACCTGAATAGATATTTTTTCAAAGAAGACATATAGGGAAACTCAACATCACTAATCATCAGGGAAATGCAAATCAAAATCACAATGAGATATCACTTCACACATGTCAGAATGGTTATTATCAAAAAGACAACAAACAATAAATGCTGGAGAGGGTGTGGAGAAAAGGGAATCCACATGCACTGTTGGTGGGAATGTAAATTGGTGCAGCCATTATGGAAAACAGTATTGAGATTCCTCAAATAATTAAAAATAGTACTACCGTATGATCCAGCAATTCTACTTTGGGTATTTATCTGAAGAAAATGAAAACACTACTTAGAAAATATATATGCACCCCTATGTTCATTGAAGCATTATTTACAATAGCCAAGATATGGAAGCAACCTAAGTGCCCATCAATAGATGAATGGATAAAAAGATATAGTGTATATATAACAAAATACTCATCTACACAAAAGAATGAAATCTTGCCATTTGTGAAAACATGGATGGACCTAGAGGGTATGCTGCAAAGTGAAATAAATTAGACAAAGAAAGATAAATACTGCATGATTTCAGTTATATGTGGAATCCATAAAACCAAATGACCAAATATAACATAACAGAAACAGAATCAGATGCAGAGAACAAACAGGTGGTTGCCAGACAGGAGGGTGTCAGGGGAGGAGAGATATAGGCGAGGGAGATTAAGTGGTACACACTTCTAGTCACAGAATAAATGTCATGCATATGCAATGTACAGTGTGGTGAACATAGTCAATAATTATGAAACATCTTTGTATGGTGACAGATGGTAACCAGACTTATTGTGATCATTTTGAAATTATAGAAATATCAAATCACTATGTTGTGTACCAGGAACTAACATAGTGTTGTAGGTCAGTTATAGTTCAAAACGAACAAACAAACTCACAGAAAAAGAGATCAAATTTGTGAATACCAGAGGCGGGGGTTCGGTGAGGTGGAGGAGGGATAATTGGATGAAACTAGTCCAAAGGTACAAACTTCCAGTTATAAGACAAACAAGTACTAGGGATGTAATGTACAACATGATAGATATACTTAAGACTGCTGTGTGTTATATATGAAAGTTGTTAAGAGGGTAAATCCTAAGTGTTCTCATCACAAGGAAAAAAATTTTTTTTCTATTTCTTTTATTTTGTATCTATATGAGATGACGGATGTTCACTAAACCTATTGCGGTAGTTATTTCATGATGTATGTAAGTCAAAGCTTTATACTGTGTACCTTAAACTTATACGATGCTGTATGTCAATTATATCTAAATAAAACTGGAGGAAAAAAAGAAAGCTGAAAACAAACTATCACATATACTCCTCTCTGACCTCTCCCTTTAATTTACACTGATATCAGATTATTTCTCTGATATTCCTACAGTGACGTCCAACTAGCATCATAACCTTAACATGTTTAAAATAAACTCTGTGCATGTCCCTGTCTGCATCCCCCATGCGTACAACTCAAATCTGTTCCTCCTGTGACCCTCCCCCCATCTCAGGAAAACACTTGCTCAGGTAAAACACTTTTAGTAACTACTCTCATCTCTTCATTCTCCACATTCAATCCATCATCAAATTTTCTTGGCTCTAACTTCAGAATATACGTGGAATCCAAACACCTCTCTCCATCTCTACCATTGCCACTCTGAAACCACCATCTTGTTTCATCTGAATTATTGCAGCAACCTCCCAAGTGGTTTTTCTGCATCTCCTTTTGCTTCACTCCAATCTACTCTCCACATAGCAGCCTAAATCACTCCTCTGCTCAAAATGCTCCAGTGGCTACCCACCACACTCAGACTAATAACCGAAGCCCTAACTGTGGATTAAGTGACCCGTCATTACCTGGACCCCTCTTTCAGGTCACATCTCTGTACCTTCTCCAACTGAGAATCCAATTGAGCAGTAGAGTTGACATAAAACGTTATGTTAGTTTCAGGTGCACAACATAGTGATTCAACATTTAAATACATTAAGAAATAAGCACCATGATAAGTCTAGTAACTGTGTCATCACACATAATTATTACAGTATCAAAACTATATTTCTTATGCTGCATAATACATCCTTGTGATTTATTTATTTCATAACTGGAAGTTTATACCCCTTAATCTTCTTCACTCATCTTGTCCAACCTCCTACCTTCCTCCCCTCTGACAAACACACAAACGTTCTCATATCTATGAGTCTGTTCTGTTTTGTTTGTTTTCTTTTGTTTTTAGATTCCACATGTATTTGTCTTTCTCTGTTTGACTTATTTCACTTATATAATATATATAATAGTATATATATATATTCCATTGTGTATACATATATCTATATATCTTTTTTAATCCATCTATGGATAAACACTTAAGTTACTTCCATATTGTGACTATGGTAAATAATGCAATGAATATAAAGGTGTGTATATTTATTTATTTATTTATTTATTTATTTATTTATTTATTTTTTCTAATCAGTGTTTTTTTTCCCCTTTGGCTAAATACCCAGAATTTCTGGATCACATGGTATTTCTATTTTCAATTTTTTGAGAAACCTCCATATTGTTTTCTATAGTGGCTTCACCAAGTTACATTTCCCTTATTTTAATATTATTATCAAAAATAAGGAAAAAAAAGGCAAGGATAAATGGATTACCACTTTTGGTAAATAGGTCCTGGAAATTTTCTGCCAAAGACATGAAATAGACATAGAGTTATACCTATTTGAAAGCATGATAACTAAATTATTATTATTATTATTTATAGGCAATGAGATGAGCGAACTCAAGTCATCTGAAAACTATTAGAACCAATGAAGCATTCAAGGCAGTGGCTTTATGAAGAATAGAAATGCCCAAAGTTTTCCTACACTACAGCTACAACCAGATAGAAATTTCTATGAATAAAACCACATTCTCATAACACTAACATTGATTTAAAGGAATGCGTGGTAATATACTTAAAAAATATTCAGGACTTATATGCAGAAATTTTCAAAGGGGAAATATAGCTTGAGTAAATGCCATAAAAAAGCTATATCATTGAAAGGAAAGACTCATTATTGACATAATATCAGATCTTTCTTAGTTAGTATACTCATTGATGCGTTTTAGGTAATGAGTCTATAATTTCCCTATAATAAACTTGTATGCTTTTGTAAAGAGAAAAACATATTTAAATATTAGAATTATTGAAGATACCTGAAAGGTTAGTCAACACTTAATCATATGTCCCATGACTGATAGAATAGACAGCTTACAGAAAAATGATACAGGGAAAAATTATTTTATAGAAAATCAGGGGTAAATAAGGACTGAATTTTAGTAACTATAATTTCAAACAAAAGAGTCTTCCTTAGATAACACATTTTGCTTTAGAAACAGATCATTTGTGACCATTGATGAGTGAAAGAGTTTAAATCTCATACATGTACTACTCATCTTTGCTAGAGCAATACACAGTCCATAATCTCAGGAGCTTCTAACAAGGAGCCTCATTTCTCACTCAGATTACATGTCAACACCTGCAGGGTGGCTGCTACTGCCCTTCTCTATTATCTTCTCATTTGGGGGGCCCAGGCTGAAAGAGAAGTCCCTCTTTGAAGAGTACCATTATCCCGGGAGCAGGAAACAAAAGCCTAATAGGAAATGACACTAACCTTCAGGTTGGACTAACAAAGGTCCCATCCACTCACAACTATTGTCCAAAGCAGGTCACAAGGCCAAGCCCAACGCCAGGGGGTCGCGGATAAATAGTCCTCCCATGGTGAGGGTGGACATTGGAAGTCACATGGCAACAAGAGCAGATGTGTCATACTTTTCCAAGGAAGAGGGGGTGGAGTAGGATAATTGGGAGCAATAATATAAGCTCAGTACATGTTTCCTGTCTGAGTGAAGAGGTCAATTTCTAGGCGGGTAAACAAGCTGCTCTCTCCTTCAGTCCTTCCTCTGCCCCTGTCCCTCACCTTTTGGTCAAAGAATAATTTACGCTGAAAAGAGTTGCTTTACTGAGCTACTTTTTTACAACCTGAACCCTATAGACATTTATTTATAAGTCAATGATTTATCAAATTCAGTGTATATGTATTTAGGGTAAAACATACGTGGGGCATCATGGTAAATAGCAAATTTTTTTTTCATCGTCTGCTTAATTAAACCCACTTGACTAGAATATGAAAGCAGTCACACATACACATATGATTACATAGATAATCACAGTGGGTTCCTTGGTGTCACAGAAATACATTTCCTCCTGAAAACTAACTAGCTAGAGGAGAAGTAATATAGACTGAGTAAAAAAATAAAAAAACAATATTAAATAAGAGAAACATGATAAGGTGTTTTTCAGATGAGCACACGTTATTGAACCTGATTTATTTCAAGTATCTATAGTTAAAGGAAATTGAGATAAACATTGATGAATTGGTGAGCTAGCCTTTGAATCATTAAGAAAATGGAATTGGCAAAGATATGTAATATGCTTTTAAAAAGATGAAACTTTGATGACTTCAGGGTTCATGGCTTGGGTAACTGCCCAAGTATTTCTTCTAGAAACTGGCTCTCTGACCTTGAGTATGTCTCTTTCCCTCTTTGCATCGCAGTTTCCACATTTGTAAGATTACCAAGTTGAATGTTCTTTAAGATTTCTTCCAGCTCTCTTTTCGTTATTTGTAAATCTTTTCTTTATACGGTTTTAAATTTCTTTCTGCCTCCAGAAACTTCTGTCGTTCAACCTGCCTGTTTCGCTGGCCCTGAGTCCAGACACCGGCAGCAATGTGGTCAATGTGACATGGCTATCACCTGAGCGCTGGCCCCTCCCAGCTTTGTTGGTAGCACTGTGACATATCGTGCATCTTGACCACAGGAAATGATGTGTTTTCATAATCAGACCCATTTGAAAGCAATTAAATCCAAGTTCAATGATAAGGCTTTGTATTATTTCTGTCAGGGTTGGGGACAGTGGGTGAACATATCATGTTCAGTTGACACAAAGAATAAATAATTGTAAGGGGAATGTTAAAAAAAAAGTGGTAGTGAGTACACATAATCAAACCAAAGAGTGCAGTTGTCACAAGGATCACTCCCCCATATGAGGGCCAACTGTTTTACATAAGAAACTTGAGCATCTGCAGATTTTGGTGTCCTGGGGGGCCCTAGAACCAACTCCCTGGGGTACCAAGGGAGGACTGTATTAATGCCACAACTTGGAGAATTCTAGGGGATTTTGCTGAGTGAAAAAAAGCCAATCCCAAAGGTCACAAACCTATATGACTCCATTTATATAACATTCTTAAAATGAAAATTTAAAAATACATAGCATATTCATTCACCAGAGGTCAGGGATTGGGTGAGGCAGAGGAGAAGGTGATAGTGGCTAAGAAGAGCAGCACAAAGGGCTTTCCCAGACTCCTCCCCACACTCCAGTTGCCAGGTGAAAATAAAGCATAATGTGTAAGAGGCATCTTTGTGTACGTTGGGGTGACAGGCATTTTTGATAACATGTGCAATCCTTCTCCCTTATTTCCATTTATATGATTTCCTGTAAAGTCAGTGATTGACTCTGATTGGAGACACTGATGAGAGAAAACATGAATGTCTAAAATATGGGCTGTCGCTTAGAGGAGGTTAATCCATGGAAGATAAAAAAAGGACTTTACTAATTTATACATTTAGGTCCCCTCTAGCATGAAGTGTCTTCCTGAAATTTCAACAATTGCCAAAGGAGGCATTGTTTGACAGGATCAGAGAGGTTAAGGAATTTGCTCACAGTCACACAGCTGGGAAGTATTGAAAGTGGAATTTGAGCCCAGGGATAAATAGACCAAGCCTTTACTCACTCAGGATGACTCTTGTTCTACCTCTTACTAATTGAGCAAGGTCACTCATTGCATCTCTGTTGCATTAACCATGGGATGGAAATAAAACCCCCTACCTCTTGAGGACACTGTGAGTTTTAAATGAGACAGTGTAGTTAAAGGGACTGCATACATTTTAACATTGTCTATAAATATTAGGAAGTGAGCCTATTTTACCTAGTACCAAATGTGTGAGAGCAATGTTTAATAAAATCTTCAATAGACTGAAACCAAGCTAACCTGTTTCCTTAATTAGCGGGATAATATGCTTCTAATTTGCAGAGAAAAAGGAAAATCACAAGAAAATGAGCTGACATCTAGCACGCATTAAAAAAAAGTCTAAGAAAAATACCCTGGGGCAATATTAATTCAATTGCATCCAAAATATCTTTGTATTTCTTCCTGACCTTGATAATGAGGATTATCATTTACAATCCACAGGGCCAAAATGTTAAAAAAAAAAAAAAAAAGTGTGTGTTTGTATGCTGGTTGGGGGTTGTTTGCTGGCATCCAGCTAAGATCAGTTACCAGCGTGCAGTTGTCGGTAGGAAAGGGGGAGGGGAGGCATGGTAAAATGAGAGAGCAAATAAGAAGGGCAAAGGGCCTGTAAGTTGTAGCAGCAGACACTAACATCTGCTTACCAGGTGCCACCCGCTGCTCTGTTTCCATATGTAAATTCATTTAATCCTCAAAATAATTCTAGGAGGTGTGTACTATTATTATCCATTTTACAGATTAGAAATAAAGGTACAGGAAAGATAGGTATCTTGCCTAAGACCACACAGCTAGAAGTTTCTCGGGCCAGGGCTTGAGCTCGGGCAGTCTGGCTCCAGCGACCATGACCCACACATTTTGCACTCTTTGCAGTTTCATTCAGTATTAACTCTGAGTTTGGTGATAAAACTTAGGTGAGAACCAATATTGATTTGTTATCTACTATACTCCAGATACTTTCCCTACTTCCTAATACTCCTATATTTCCTAATCATTCTCCCAATTGACGGTTGATTTAGGACCCTTTTACTCCCATCCCCATTTGGGGAATAATTTAATGTTCCGAGATCCGTTATAGTTCCCCAAATCACACAGCCCAAAAGACAAAGACAGAATTTGACCTCATATCTTTATGACCTTATTCCACTCCCTTGGAATATGAAACCAAATATTCCAGGTACATAAGAAACAGAAAGAATATTTTCCCCAGCTTTGACGTACTGATTGTGACTTTTGAATGCTATACTTTGTGTCAGTTTCAGGTCTCTGAGAAATATACACCAAAATGGAATTAGATGAGCAAAGATACATATTGAGGGAAATGCCTGTGAAGGGCAAATGGGAAAGAGAGCAGGAATAGACAGAGAGGCCCTTCAGAGGTAGGTATGACACCTGTAAAAGGAGAGAGGGACATAAGGATGATCAGGAAGGTGTGGCCTCAATCTGCAGGGCCATCCTGAGAGTCTTGGTCAGGCCAATGGAAAGATCTCTAGCAAAGACTGACCATTAGAGGAGTGCTGTGTTGGGCAGGAATGGCCCAGCTCTAGTAATCCCATCATGCTGGGTCATTGTCTGGGAGCTGGGAGCAACCCAGACATCTCATGGCACTGGTATGAAGATTGCAGCAGAGTCAAAGGTGCAACAGCAGGGCTCCCCTGGTGGCGCAGTGATTGAGAGTTCGCCTGCTGATGCAGGGGACACGGGTTCGTGCCCCGGTCCGGGAAGATCCCACATGCCGCGGAGCGGCTAGACCCGTGAGCCATGGCCGCTGAGCCTGCGCGTCCGGAGCCTGTGCTCTGCAACGGGAGAGGCCACAACAGTGAGAGGCCCGCGTACCGCAAAAAAAACAACAACAACAACAGCAACAAAAGTGTTGGCATGCGAATGACTTGAGATTGGAGACATTGGTAATAAAGAAGCCAGGAAATAAGAACTGAGTTTCAGCTCTACTGCGGATTGGCTACACTGACTTGGCCGGTTAGTCACCCCAAGCCTCAATTTTCTTGTCCGTATGACATGAGGAATTTGTTAGATGATCTCTAAGCACCTCTGTACCACTATGGTGCTGCAGACAAAACAGAAAATCATCTTGGATAAGAAACCTGGAGTCTTCCATTCCTTGAAAGACAATAGTCTGAGTGTGGTCTATATTATCCTGCTCATCAGAATATTTGATTATCTGGATCCCCTTCTTTTTTCCCCAGATAACTTCTGACATGCTGGGTATTACAGATATCGGGCGTGTTCTGGGTGGTATGGCCGTAGACCATGCTGGGTGTTACAGAATCTGCAGTTTCACAGTCCTCATTGTCTCAAATGGATACTATTTCCAGATTTACCACAGTCCCAACCCCATTGCACACCATATAATAGAATTCTTGAAAAACAATCAGAAGAGAAAACCTAAAGCAGTTAGAGAAATAAGATGTTACGCCCAGGGGGACAAAATTCAGAAGTCCACTGACTTATCAGAAATAATGCAAGCTAGGCGATGCTGGAAGGGACTGATGTTTTTAAAGTGCTATTTTAAAATAAAAGTAAAATCATCATCCTAGAATTCTATAATCAGATAAGACATCCTTCAAAACTGTAGGCTAAAAAAATATTTACAGTAAAAGGCTTAAAGAATTTGTCACCATAGATCTTCACTGAAAGAAATATTGAAGGAAGTTTTTCAAGCTGGAAGGAAAGTGAAAGTAGATGAAAAATCAAATCTACCAAAGGTATTAAGAGCACTGGAAGTGGTAAATATGTGGGTAGAAATAAATGGAGAAGGGATTGATTGCTACTTATTTAGCAAAAAATTTGATAGTCTACATTCATTTTTAATGATGATAACATCAGATTTGGGGTCTTTTTAGTGAAGAAATGATGTCTGAGGAAGTTCACAACCTACTGCTTGTCGTCTAATTGTGGGTATTACGTATTTGCAATATTCCCTGTTAATTAATTCTAGATCCAGTGGAAATATTTTGCTGAGCATGGGGAAGAAAGTGGGAGACCTGAAGATATATCCAATTATTGAGCTCTTTACTCTGTTCTCGTATAATTTCCCCTGTAATTTGGATAAGTAAGCATCATAACCCCATGATAGAGACAAGAAATTAGGCTCAGAGAGGTTAAGCCATGTGTGCAAGGTATACAGCTATTTGCTTCTCATTTGGTTTTTGAATTACAGGTTCATGTAACACTAAAGTGTTAGTTGCTTTATATGGAGACACCGTGTTTTAAGATGCTTTAAAAGTCCATCTGAGAAAGGGAGATCAAAGAGTAAATAGCATCTCCTAAGTGAGCAAGTGACTACACTCCTCTGGTTTTCAGTTTTTCCATCTATAACGTGGGAAGAAGGGACTGGGATCAAATGGTACGTATTTTCCTTCCCATCTGTATCATCTGTCACTCTAAGCTCAAAGGACTTCCCAGTGGTACCACCATTCACCCGATTGTCTACACAAGACTTCTACCTAAGTATCTACCCTATATCAGTCACTAAGCCCCACTGATTCTATCCCCTATATTTCTCAGATTCATCCATTGCTTTCTAGTGTCATTGTTTTTGTCCAAGCCCAGGGCACTAGCATCTTTATCTGGACCAATACTTCTTCATTAGTTTCCCAATGTTCAGTCCATGCAACAGGTATGTTGGAATTTTTTTAGTCCTTTAAAAAATGTGAGATATTTCAAACATGTAGGAAAATCAGAAAGTAATACAAAATATATGCTGCTACATTCAGAATTAACAAATGAGAATTTTGTCATTTGCTTCAGATAGCTTTGAAAGTAATATATATATATCAATAATTTCTTTATATGTAAAGTTCCAAAGTAAATATTAAAATCCCCATATCACAGTTTTTATTTCCTTCCTTCCTTCACAGAAGCAAACACTACCCTATAGAAGCTGTGCAGCCTCTGAGCTACTATTTCCAATATTGGAACCATGAGACTTAAAACTCATGGTGGGACTTAAAACTTATGCAATTTTTACATAGAAAAAAATACAATATTAAGAATTTAAAATTAGGCACAAAAGTTTATATTTATTTAAAAAGTGAAACATAATTGAAAAAAAGTTAAACTGACAAATGTTACATAAATGACAAAATCCAGAAAAGTAACATAATGTTTTATTAACTAAAGGCTTGACTCACCTCTATAATACTTTTTCCCTACAGTTTTGGCTGCATATTCTTTGACTGACACTTCAAATTGGAATGCTTTAGAATATCATTTTCTATAGAGAGAAGAGAAAGATAATTCAATCTTTTCTCCAACACAGTGGATTACAAGTTGTTTCCTTATTATTGATAGTCTAAAATAACTTGTTTAAGTTTTAATTCATCTTGGGAATGTCTTGTAAACTTGGGGGATAGTTGTCCATTTGGGGAAAATTTAAGTTTTCTTCATATATGAGCTGTAATATTTCAAGGTAAATCAAGTTTTCTTGTGCAGTGACTTAATTACCCTTTGAGCTGATGACACTGACTAATCTACCCATGCCTTCTGGTGCTGGATACCTTTAGGCGACATTCATGTTCACATATGACCTGTGGCCCTACACCTGTATGTGCTGATGCTAGGTGATTTAGCACAGAGGGTGGTAGGAGTGCCCCTGGAAGCCGTTCCTGCTTGGGGATGTTCATAGAAGGGAAGTGACTGAAGTACAAAAACATATTCCCCAGTTGAAATATATCTCCGATTCAACTTTCCCTTAGCAGCTCCTAAAACTCCTCGTGGCCATTCCAATGTCACTGGCACCAGAAGAAATGCAAAGGGAAAAGTAGAGTGGAAAGACTTGGTCTTAACTGATTACCGTTAAAATATCTGAATTTTGCAAGATTTACGAAAACATATGACTATGAGAACAGCAGACTAGGATGCCTCCCAAGACTTTGGAAGGGGTCCATAAGGGAGAAGTCTGCTTCTGAAGTTTCCATTAGTGTCATAGCAAATCTGCCTTTGAGGACCACATATACGACGCCATGTCTGCAGACCACCCCCTTCCCTAGTCTATCATGGTGTCTTTGTGCAAATGGGCAAAAAGCTGCTCCTCTAGGGAGATGCATCTCCATGAGTGAATGGCTTTATGATCAATAGCATCTTCGTACAAGTAACGTGGTGCTGCGTCCTTCAAGCAAGTGAAAACCAGAGAGGGGCCAGGCTTGGCAAGAAGGCTGGGAGTTAGATTTTGTCCCCTGCTCATCCTTTCAGCCTGTTACTCCACATGGGCACGATCCTATGCCCTAACCCTGTATTCACGCACTCATAAGCAGGATGTAGTATATTCTCATGTGATTTAAATTTTTCTTTGAATGGAATCATGCTGACATATCATTCTGCAATTATCTGTCTCATATGGTAGGTTTTCGTGAAATACTCGTGATCATTTGAATAGGTACATGGATAGATATAATTCAGTCATTTTGCTTGGAATACTGTATTCCATTGTTTAAGTATTTCAAATTACATTTATCATTCCCCACTCTACTTAACATTAAATCTATGGTCCCCTCTTTTTTCTTTTCGAAATAGAGCAGCAATGAACATCTTGGACGTATTTCCTTGTGTTAATGAAAGTTTCCATTCTATTTAACTGCAAGTGGGATTGCTGGGTTGTACAGTTAGGTGCATATTTAATTTTACTAGATAGTTCCAAACTCTTCTCCAACGTATTTGAAACTATTTATATTTCCTCCAGTATCATATGAATTCCTGACTCCATACTTTAAAAAAAAATAATTGTTTTTGTAGATTTATACTTTCACCAGTTCAAAGAGGAGTGAAATTGTATCTAATTTTATTGTAAAGTGTGATTTTTGTGAATACAAGAAAAGTTGAAGAATTTAAAAAATATCTATCAATGTTCTAGTTTCCTTTATTGTAACTTGAATATTTGTATGCTTTTTTCCCATTTTTCTATTGAGTTGTTTGATTTAAAATAAAAACCTAAATTGGCAGCATTTAAAAAAATATTTTATGAACTCTAATATTTTGGGGGTATATGGGTTGCAAGTAAATTTTTCCATTCATTGATTGTCTTTCAATTTTGTTATAGGGAATTTTTCACACAGAACATTTTAATGTTAGTGTAGTTATATTTATTAGTTATTTTATTTATGGTTTTCGTTTTTAACATTTTTTTCTTAGGTATTCATTTCTTATCGCAGGTTAGTAAAAAATATTCTATTTTATCTGAATTATCTAAAATAGATTATTATACTTTAAACTATTAGACATTTTAATAGTAATCTTTAATCCACTTAATTTTTTTTTTCTGTGTGGTGTGAGGTAGGAATCTATTTATGTTTGTTTTTACTTAGAAGCATCCAGTTTTTCTCCAATGATGTTTATTGAATTGCTCATCTTTCATCTCTGACCTGCAATCCTAGCTCTGCCACATGCCAAGTTTCCTTGCGTGAGTGGGATGTTTCTGGGCTGTTTATTCTGCCCCACATATTAGTTTGCTTATTCCTATAACATACTGAATATTTTAATGCCAACTTCTTTAAAATATCTTGATACCTGATTAAATAGTCCTCCACCCTCCTCCTTTTTCTCCTTCTGCATCTGCAAAACTGCTTGGCCATTCTTGGCTCTTAACTTTTCCATATACGTTATAGAATTCGTTATTTAAGTTACAGTAACACAACATATTGAATCTCTTGTGATTTTGTTTGAAATTTCATTTTGTGCATTGATTACCTTGGTATAAAATGACACCTTAATGATAGTTTATTCTTCCTACCTGTAAACACAGTCTATACCTCTATTAATTTGGTCCTTGGACCAAAGTAGTATCAGAAGCATTCAGGGACAGATGAATCAAATTAGCCTAGGAGTAGAGTCATTGCTCTATAAGTGGAAACATTCTGGAGGCAGATGACTTTTAAGTGATATCTGGGCACTGACTCAGCTTTCTTTGCCTGGATATTGGACTGTAGCCTAGCGAGAGTTTAATGTTTGTAAACACTGAACACAAGTGCAGAAATTGTTAGTAGAGTTTGTAATTCTAACACTCACTCATGGTATAAGACGAAGAGTGTAGAAGTACAAAGGGTACCACTTCTCCTTCTTTCTCAGGTCCAGCAGGACTTTCTGCACATGGAGAGAGCCATCCGCCTTGTGTGTGCTGTAGGTAACCACGAGCCAAGGGAAAAGCTGAATTCAGAGCCACCTCAATTCCACTAAGTTCTGAATCTTAGCTAAATACAGTTAGAACTTATACCAGAAATAATGGCATACACTTCCACCACTGCATTGATGGTCTGCAGTTTCACAGAAATTAGTGGGGTTTTTTGTTTGTTTGTTTTTTGTTTCTGTTTTGTTTTTAAATCTTTCTCAGGACTTGGTGAACTCATGGAATCTAAGGACTCATGCATATGGAAGTTCTCAAGCATTATATCTTTGAATGTCGTCTCTTCCTCATTCTTTCATTTATTTGACCTAGAATTCCTTTAAGACATATTTGGATCTCCTCAATGTTTCTCACAGTTTCTTTATATCTTTGTAATAACTTTCCTTTCTTTACATCTCCGAGCTATTTTCTGCACAATGTCCTGAGGTTTCCACTTGAAGAGCTGTGACGAATTTGAGATTTTACACTTTTTGCAATCAAGTTACCTTGTCACAATTTTACACAGACACTAGTAGGGAAAGAGAAGTCCTATGGGTCAGAGACAAAGAGGTTCCTCTTCACAGCAAAAGCAACAGCAAGAGTTACATTGTAGCTTTGGATGGACAAGCCTCAACTCCCATGAAGTGTGACGGTGAAGGCCAAGTAATACCTACATACACAGCAAGCGGTGATGTGTTATAGAAGAGAAACCCTGAGTTGAGTAGACTCTGATCTTACATAAAGCCTGCTGGCCAAACTGGCTTTCCTCTTCTCCAGAGAGAGAGACATGAGTTTTATCACCCTTGCAGGAAAGCAATTGTCTCTCAGGAGGATATCTCTAGGTTTATTACCTGAAATATCTCCAGGGAGAGAAATCTCAAAATCTCTCCAGAAGGAGTCACCATCTTTATCTTTACTTACCCAAAATATTAATAAATTCTCCCTAGAGGGAGTTTCTCTATCTTTCTGGGGCTGCCTGCTTGTATAAACATTCCTGAAAAGATAGTCCTGGAACACATGGATTGTTCATTTCTGGATAGAGAATTATCTCCCAATATAGATTATCTTCCCTACATGAGTCCTCTCTCGAGATGTTCTAATTTATTTTTTAACTTATGGGCTAAATTTTAATTTGTTTATGTAATTCTCATTTTTAAAATGTCATTCATTTTCAAATTTTTTAAATATCTTCTTCTGTTCTTGAATTTAAACTACTTTTTAAAACTCTCTTTAAATATTATTTTTAAATCCCTTTCAAATGGTCCTGTTATTCCTAATTCTTGCTTTGCTAATTTTCCTTTTCGTTGGGTTAGTTTACTTATTTTTGCTATTAGTGGTTTTATTTCCTCTTGTGTGTTTCTCGTTTCTATTTGTTTGTTTGTTTTGGTGAAAGCAACACGCGCTTTGAGTTATAGAGGTACCTCCACCCTCTCACGTTTGCATCTACCAGAACTCTAGGGGTTTTCTAATTTCATATCAATTATTCCACTGAATGTTTTGGTTTGGGATTTTCACCCCAAAAGAGTGGGGGTAACTTTAACCCATCCATTTTTATCCACAGTTCCAGCTACATTTTTTAAGTTCTACTGTTTTTTTAGTGCGTAGCACATAGCAACTAAAATATATTGAGCACTTATTATGTGCTGGGTACTGTGCTAAGTACTTCACATATATTATCTTACTTTACCTTTGCTATAACCTTGAAATGTGTACAATTATTCATCTTATTTTATGGATGGAAACGTGAGACTTGCCAAGATGCAATTATTTTCCCATAATCACAAAGCTATTAGTGGTAGAACTAAGATTCAAACACAAGCCATGTGGCCTTAGAGCTCCTACTCTTAACTTCTATATTAAGTATCCCTCGAAGAGGACAAAAAGAATATGTGCTAAGTGAGTGAATGAATGATCTAGTAAAAATTCCTAAATAAAAGCTGCTAGCTCTCCTTCTCCCCATGGCCTCCCACATCCTTCTCCCAAGGTCAGTGTCTGAATGTCCGCAATCCCATCAACTCAACCACAGCAACTGTGATGATTAAGAAAACAAACTAACCTGCAGAACAATCAGAACTACTGCTGTCCTCTCTGAAAGGTGTAAAGGCTTTTCAGAATCTTCCCACTGGTATGTAAAATGCTACTAAAAGACTGTGCTGAGAAGACTCAGAGGACCTGTTCCCAAGAAATTGGGCACCGGCTTTTCTTCTGGTACAGCTCCTCCTAATCATTCCACTTGTATAAGGCCAGGGGGCTTTTAAAATATGTTATCAAAATGGAATTTATCTCAAACCCTCCCCTTTGGCGTCTCTAGAATTGTAACGTTCCCATTCATGATATGTGGATTAGCATTCTCCAATTCTGTCACTATGAATTGTTTTAAATATGTGCATGGTAGACAGATCCATGTTTATGTGAAATGCAGGGAGACAATCAGTGGTTCATGAGTTTAAGCCCTGGATCCACACCTAACTCACTGGGTGATATGAACCTCTGTTTTCCCATCTGTAAACTGCACAAAGGTATTTGTTGAGCAACTAGTAAGTGCCAGGCCTTAAGAATACAGAGATAAAGCAGATCGGACTCACACACTCAAAGTGCTGCTGGATCAATGGGGAGGTAGATATGCAAACAGAAAGATGTGTTAAGTACTAGAGAATGAAAGTGGAGTGTTTGGGGAAAATAACTGCATTTTGACAAGACAATAAAACATATCTTATTCAAGTGTGATTGATAGTGAGCAGGACCCTGTGGGGTTCCTGGGCACAAAAGCCTTTCTGTGTCCCCCATTTCTTGATTACAGGAAATAGGCTTCACTCAGCCTCCATGACCTTCCCTGAGTTCCAACTAGCAGGTTCAAACCGTTGCTAAATAGGGAAGGCAGGGGATGCAGAGACAGGGGAGGAACAGTCAAGAAACCATAGTGCAGCCTTGGGGCAGGGTCCTGGTTCCGCCTCAAGGGTACACATGACAACATCTTTGAGCTGTTTTGCAGGCAATGAAACCTTCACCAGGTGGGAGAAGTTAACTGTCTGCTGCCCACAAGCACGCAGACCCCAGACCCAGTGCAACCAGAAGGTTGGTGATGCCGCCTCCCACTTACCTCACCACCAACCAATCAGAAGAATGTCCACGAGGTGATCACGCCCTCTTTGAACCATTGCTATAAAACTTACTCACTACTCCATCCAGGATGGGACACACAGTTTTGAGGGCATTAGCCTGCCATGGCCCACTTTGCCTGGCAAAACAATAAAGGTATTCTTTTCTACTTCACCCAAAACTCTGCATCTGAGATTTAATTCTGTGTCAGGGTACAGAAGCCTGATTCAGCTTCATGATGATTGTAAACTGGGAGTTAGTAGGGGTATTGTTAAGGTGATCCTGAATGAGAAAATATTCAGAGACTTGCATGAGGTTTCATTAGGGCAAAAAGAGAAGCATTTTCACCAACCTGAGAGTTACAAAGAGGATATTCTGGAAATGCCACTTGAGTAGAGAGTTGAGACATGAGTAGGGTTTTGACAGGTAGGGTGAAGGATAGGGGAGAGAGGGCTGGGTTTATACCTTGAAGGTTCTATGTAGCAGTGTCCTGGCAGACCTTTACAGTAGAAATTTGAACTTTATTTTCACAGTGCGGGTGGTAGGAGAGTGGACTTTGGACTCAGATCATTCGGACTTGAATCTTGACTTCCCACTTATTAGATGTGCCAACCTTGGGCAGGTTGGTTAATAATAGCAACTAATAATAGTATTTATTTCAGTGTTGTTGCAAAGGGTGAACAAAGCAACACAGTAAAATGACGACAACAATGCACTGTGCTTTGAAAGTACTTAATAAATGGTTGTGGACTTCCCTGGTGGCACAGGGGTTGAGGAGATACAGCTCTCCTGAAGAATGACGAGGTCACTGTGCAAAGACAATTATCTCTAATTAGGAACAAAGTTTAAGTCGCAGATTTGTTCAGGTTGGTTTTCCTCACAATGACCCTGGTATTTATTTTGTAGTGGCAATTGTTATGGTGATACAAAGGTGGCTAAGCTGGGAAAGCATTGTGAAAGCATCTGCAATGAAGACAGCGTCTTAACTTAGGTCAACATCTGTCATCTTTGATTCCTTAGATGTGGGTTTAAAACACAGCACAGCATATTTCCATGATGCTGGTAGACATCATTCAGATAACAAAATACCCCACCCAAAGGTCTGTGTGGGAGACGGTCTCTGCCTTCTCTCTGTCCTTGAGCCTTGAAGGGCAGCCCACTGACCAGCAGCATCGGCATCACATGCAAAGCCCCGGGAACCATCCCCAGCTGTCTGAATTAGACTGTGAATCTCTACCAGCTCCCCAGGTGATTGGATTGCATATTCCAATTTAAGAAGCCCTGTTCTATGTCAAGTGTGAATTCCAGATATGGCCAGCCAATAAGGATACAACCCACACGTGGTAACCAGTTAAGGGTTTTTTTTTTTTGGTTTTTTTGCTTTTTTTGTTTTGCGGTACGCGGGCTTCTCACTGTTGTGGCCTCTCCCGTTGTGGAGCACAGGCTCCGGACGTGCAGGCTCAGCGGCCATGGCTTACGGACCCAGCCGCTCCGCGGCATGTGGGATCCTCCCGGACCGGGGCACGAACCCGTGTCCCTTGCATCGGCAGGCGGACTCTCAACCACTGTGCCACCAGGGAAGCCCCAGTTAAGGTTTTAACAAAGTTATTTCAGACTGAATGTGCTAAAAAGGAACTGGAATGCTTGTTCTACACTTTTAAGATGATAAGGCTTGAATGGAACCTAGAAATAACAACCTTTTACTGAGGTATTACTCTTAAAAGTAGCAAAGTCTGGATCAAATCAAGGTCATTTGAATTTAGGTTCATTGTTTTTTTTTGGTGACACACTCAGGAAACATGAACTCTAGGCCTGGTTTCACTTCTTACCTGCTGGGTGACTTAAAACATATCGCTTCACCTCTGGTCTTCAGTTTCCCCACCTGCACAATGACTGATTGGGTGTCCTCTGTTGACCGCCCAGCATTGTTGACTCACTATGTCTGGTCACACTTTGGATCTGCCCATATGTGAGGAGGTGACCATGGTATACTCACAGGTGAAGCTTGCCCTGAAACCAGTTTCCAAATCAGCATGACTAACATATCTGCTTGATTATTTTGGTCACTTTTTCCCATTCATGAGGAAAAATGTCCCTCAGAGAATGACTTCGCATTAATTCATGGCTTTGCTTGGCTGTCAAATTAATTGCAGCTATTTTCATTGCTGATCAGAAGGACACACATGCTTTGGATACAGTCTGATGCTGATTAAAAGTTATTATCTGTTTGGAAATCTGCCTGCCTTTCCCATCCTACCTGCTGTCAAATTTTAATAGTGTTGAATCAGACCCCTAATAAGAATTGTAATGACAACCTACATTTGACAGTGCTTTATATTTTCCAAAGCAGTTTCAAGGGAATTATACACATGCATTATCTCATTGATCCCCCAGGGCAGATAGGGAAAGAGGGAGCACAGTGGATGGTTTGTCTGAAAGCCTGGATTAGCTTCTCTGATTGAACAGTTGACACTCATTTTCACCCTGTAGAGAGAAGAAATTTAGAGTCAAATATGGCTATTACATATTTCAGGACTCTGATCCTTTTGTCCAGACATTATGTCATTTACTGGTCACCACCGTGCTTACAGGTGCTTATCTTGTACCCTGTTTTTCAGATGAAATAAACAAAAGCACACATAGGTGAAGTGCCCTGTGCAAGGTCACCTGATCCAAATAAGAGGGTTCAGAATGTAGATCTCAGGCTTCTGACTCCAGCCAGTCTCCTCCCTTATTCCCGTGGAAATGAAAATACAGAGTGTTGTTCTTGCCTGAGGCTCAGGTCGGGGGAGTGGTGTTGAAGGACAGCCTTTATGACACCTGATTGGTTGAAACTGGGATAATCACACTGTTAATAGGGCTCTTTGGAGAAAAGCTTTCAGGAATATCTTTACTGACATTTTTTTTTGTTTGTCAAAATAACATTATAAGCTTGATATCATTAACCCCACTTTACAGATGGGGAAACAGGAAAATTCTGGTTTCACTCTGGTCTGCTTAGCTGTTTATTGAAAGAGTTAGAAATTTAACCCAAAAGTCTGTGCTTTAACAAGGCACCACCACCCTGCAGTTACATTTATTTTACCAACCTGTCTGTGGTGTCTTCATTGTCTATAAACCCCAGTAGATCATGCTTGCTTTTTCATTTATTTATAAGTATTTATAATGTCACAACCATCAGGATGGCCATTATCCAAAAAAAAAAATGGAAAGTAAGTGTTGGTGAAGATGTGGAGAAATTGAAACCCTTGTATATTTCTGGTGTTAAATGGTATGGCCGCTGTGGAAGACAATATGGAGTTTGCTGAAAATTTTAAACATAGAATTACCATACGAACTAGCAATTCCACTTCTAGGTATATACTCGAAAGGACTGAAAGCAGAGACTCAAACAAGTATTTGTACACCAATGATCATAGCAACGTTTTTCACAATAACCAAAATGTGGAGACAACTTTTTGGTTGTCCATCAATGGATGAATGAGTAACAAATAATAAATAAACAAAATATGGTATACATACAATGGAATATTACTCTGCCTTAAAAAGGAATGGGATTCTGATATATGCTGTGACATGGATGAAATTTAAAGACATTATGCTAAATGAAATAGGCTAGTCACAAAAGGAAAAATATTGTATGATTCCACTTATACGAGGTACCTAGAATAGTCAAATTCATAGAAACACAAAGTAGAATAGTGACCATCATTCTACTTAACAGGTTAGCAGAGGCTAGGGAAAGGAGGTAGAGAGGAGTTATTGTTTATTGGGGACAAAATTTAAGTTTAGTGTGATAAAAATGTTTTTGAGATGGATGGTGGTGAAGGTTGCACAACAATGGGAATGTATTTAATGTCACTGGTTTGTACACTTAAAAATGGTTAAAACCATCAATTTTATATTACGTATATTTTCCACAATTTTAAAAGCAATATTAAAAATCAATATTCATAAAGCATATTATTTTTATTGATGGTGAATGATGCAGTGACGGAGAAGGCATAGCCCATTATCTCAAGAAGCCAACCATATACCTATTTGGAGCAGTAGATGTATAAACAACCAAACATAGTACAGAATCCTAACAGCTCTAATTAGAGATATTCCGAATCAATGAATCCTCCCAAATATTGACAATTTTCCGTTGAAACACCCAGAATGTTTTAAAGGTGATGTAACAACTCATGATAGAAACCTTTCTAAACCATTACCCATTTCCCTGTTTAACTGCATTGAGGAAACTGAGCATTTATTCATTATTCATCTATATATTTCATTCACTGACACAAATTTATTGGACAAATACTATGCAGCAGGCACTGTTCAAAGTTTAGGGACATAGAGATGAATGGGACCTGGCTCTAGTCAACATCTGGGGCTGCAGAGAACAGACACGTCAGAAATGGAAAATATATAATATATATATATAAATATAAGCATATATATGTATATATACAGTAACTCTGGTGAAATCTGCACAGAGTACAGGGGTGAAAGAAGGCACAAAGGTTAAGTGGTTGATATATTTGGGCAAAGGGTAGTCTGAGAAAGCAAATCAAAGTAACAACTGCATGGAATCTTGAAAAGTCACTAGGATTTTGTCAGATGTAAGGTGGAAGGAAGGAATCTTGAGCAGTGGGAAGAATGACCTAAGGCCTAGAGGCCTCAACCACAGGTTGATCCGTGTGACTTAAAGAAATGAATGATGCTTTCTCTAGAGATGAGACTGGACAGGACTTCAGGGGCCAAATCATGAAGGACTTTGTATGCCGGTTTGAAACACACACCATTGGCAGTAGGGTGTCACTAAAGAGTTTTAGGTTAAAAAAAAATGGTGCTGAGTGACAGTTCCATCTTGGAGAGATCAGCTCGGCAGCTTTGAGGAGGATAGATTGGAGTCATGAGCTGTTGGAAAAAGATATGACACGTAAGAAGTTAAGATGATAGGGGTGTGATCGAGGTGGCAGCAGGGGAAATGGAGAGGAAGGTAATCAACACAGAAAATGATGAGGTGTCATTGATAGAACTTGGTCATAAATTAAATGGGGAAAGGAAGCAACGAGAAAAAAATGAGCAGGTTGCAAACCTTCAAACCTTTATGCATATCAATAAATTATATTAGCTGTATTATGGAGATATCTCTGGAAGTTATAAGTTGTACGATCTGTACTTTTCTGGTTGAACATTTCTTTGTCTTTTCCCTATTGTCAGTCGTCATTTTTAGTTTTAACTTCCAGGAGGTGGTTCCCTTCTAATTTGCAGTCTGTTACATCCTAGGAAAAAAATGAGGTCAGTGAAGGTGTTGACTTCTTGACAATGCTGTATAGGTAACCTTAGTATGTGATGCCGGAAGGAAGCCGATGTTAAGGAACATGACTTGTTCACTTCTCTATCTCCCTGAAAAGTGCTTGCGTATAATAGATCTTCAAAAAGATGTTTGTCACATGAATAAATGAACAAGTGAATGAATGAAGTATAGGAAACTGTATTTTTTAAATAGGGGATGTTCTGAGGGCTTGAGAGAGGTTTGATACTGCTTGCATGAAGAATGAAGAATGCTGAGGTGTAGGAGGAGGAAAGAATGATACTCAGGGTCTGATAGAAGTAGAGCAGAGAATGTTTATGAAAATAGGTAACGATTATATATTGCAGTATATTCTAAGCAATGCCTTATGTCTAGTACACATGTGTGAGCACGCTGTGTGGGCTATTAACCTAGACCGAGATGTATTGGTTTGAGTTTGGTTGAAGGTACTGATCACCTGGCACCCCTGTTGAGGTTCCTCGTAGCCTCTGACAGCTTCAGCAACAGTCCCTCCAAGGCAGCATGGATCGGAATCTCTAACATTAGGACAAAGCACTAAGCTAGTCCATTCTTTCCCATCTGCTCTCATCTTCTAGAGGCAAACAACAACCAAAGGATCTGAGGGTGCTGAGAGGATGGGAGGGCTGGATGAAGTTACAGAAGAAGCTGAGGATGCTCACTGCAAAGTTTTGAAAAGGGTCTGACACGTCCTCCCGTTCTTCCCAGGAAGAAACATGAAAGAGAATATTGTAAACAGTGTTCAAAAAGGAACCTTAGCCTGAATTCCATCTCTTGCACCAGCATAAAATGAAGGAGTGGTAAAATTGGCAGGTAGACTGTGTTGAGTTTTTTTTTTTGCGGTACGCGGGCCTCTCACTGTTGTGGCCTCTCCCGTTGCGGAGCACAGGCTCCAGACGCGCAGGCTCAGCGGCCATGGCTCACGGGCCCAGCCGTTCCGCGGCATGTGGGATCTCCCCGGACCGGGGCACGAACCCGTGTCCCCTGCATCGGCAGGCGGACTCTCAACCACTGCGCCACCAGGGAAGCCCTGTGTTGAGTTTTGACTCAGCAAGACTCCCTGGGGGATTTTTCTCACCTGTTTGAAACCTGAACTCTCAGTAGCTGGGTCTCTGTCTCCCGTTATTTCTCCCCCGGGGGGTTTTCTCACAGGCTGCTCTCCAGCTATGGACGCTGCAAAGGTTCCTCAATCCTCGCAGGCTGAAGTACAAACTCCTCGGTTGCCATTCGAAGTCTGTGTGGGACTCTTGTTTCCTCCTTCACCCTTGCCTCCTTGTACTTTAGATTCCAACCAGGTTAGCATGGTAGGGTTCTCCAGATGAGTCACATTAGATATTTTCTCTAAGACTTTTCTGTTTCTAAAATAGCACTCCCTTCTCTACGCAATCCTTACATCTGAGTAACGCAAACCCACCGCTTAGGATTATCAGACACTCCTGTGCCGCCTGCCCTCCTGAGCAGCATGGACTCCCATTGCCGTTGCTTGTTTCTTGCGTGTTCATGTTTGCTTCATACCTTACATTTCACAAGGCTGAGGGCCTTTCCCTTTAACTCTTTGATTCCAGCATAAAAAAGAATGCTTGAGCCAGAATGTGAAGAAATAAGACCCCTAACCTTTGGGAGCTCACTCATCCTGTGTGCCTGCAAGCCCTGTGCGCATGGTCCCTTAGCGAGGATACACTCAAGCGTGGGAGAAAAACATAAACCAATATCCAAAAGGGTGAATATAGAATTGCCGATGGAATCTAGGCTACGGTGAGAGTTACCTACTGTGACGAGCATCTACAAGAGAGTGGATTTTGTCAGGGGTCCAAGGGCTTCCTCAGGGTATTAAAAGTTGAACTGACATCATCTCAACAAAAGCCCTGTGAAGTCAGTTTTAAACTCCGTAAAGCCCCTTTTAAAGTATAAGGAAACTGAGGCTCAGTGAAATTAAATGAATTTACCAGTCCCAGACAGTAAGTAGCCGAGCACGTATTCAAAGCCAGGATTGTCTAATTCTACACTGTATCCTCCTCCCTAAAACCATGGGTGACACCCTAGGACCCCCTTTTCCCAGACCTCTGGTCCCTGTGCTGTCATCCTGAGTGTACTTGTACTCTCTGAGACATAACCAGCATCTTCAGGAAGCACATGAACTTTAGCGTCGGATAAACTTGGATTCAAATTCTATTTCTTTCGCCTGCTGTGTGACCTTGGACAAATCATTTAAACTTTGTAGGCCTCCCTTTCCTTGGTAACAAAGACGGAATAATGCTATGTTTTGCTGTTTCCAAGATTAGAATTTTTGAAGAAGGTTCTCCATAGAATAATAATATTAACATTGAAGGCAACAAACCAAAAGCTATCATTTGCTGAGCGTCTACCATGTGCTAGATACATGAATTATCACATTTATTCCTTATAATAATCCTAGGAGAGAAGCAAAATTATCATCCTCCTTTTAAAGAAGAGAAAACTAGCACATAGTATTAAAATAAGTTGCCCAAAGTCTTAAAGGCAGAGAGTGGCAGAGCTAGGATAAAAGTCCAGGTAGCCTGGCTCCAGAGCCCTTACCCCTGACTGCCACACTGCATCATCTTCCTAAACACTGTCTATATCATGTACAGGAGACTGGGAAGTTGGCTGGGTATATCTGGGTATATTTTCCAGCACAAACTTTGTGATCTGTTTTCCCTGTGGATAGTTTGAAGGCTTCATATGTACACACAGACACACACACACACACACACGCGACACACTTTCCCTTTGGGGCTCCTGGGGCTGGCCCTTCTGTACTGTTTCAAGGTGTTCTATGGAGGTTGCTCTTGGCTTCATTGCCATCTGCTTGGTTTCCTCCAGCTGCAAAGCTGTAGAAAGAGATGAATCTATTTTTAGTAGTATGTATTTTCTGAGCTGAAACCAACGCAGGCTGCTCTCCAGATCCTCTGAAAAATCACGTCAACCAGCTCTGAGAATCGCTCACTCATTTTTCTTTCAAACCTCAATTCAGGAGAATGAATTGAGAGACAGAGAAAGGAAGAGGCACGGGCAGAGTAATTAGAGTGATGGGGGAAAAGGGGAAAGGAGGAAAGTCACATACGAGCCAGGCCAATCGTGTGACAGTTTTGCGTAAAATAATAACTGCGTGATACACACTAAAGACCTACTTATTTAGTGACGTTTGAGATTCAGGTGCCATACTGTTGCCGCTTTCTACATCTGTACATTTGCTGGACCCTTTGTCTTAAAAAAGGCTCCTAGATCTTCTGTCTCCCTGGAGATCTCCTGCCTCAAGACTGCATCTCCCATATCCACCCCCGTAATCCCTCCTTGATGGCCCTCCTTTCCAGGCCAGTTCATTTTTAGATAAAGATTCAGATCTAAAATTCAGAAAGGCTTAAGATCCTAACCCAACTTTACTAATTATTAGCTTCTTTTGAATTGGCAAAAGCTCCCGAACCTTTCTGAGCTTCAATATCCTTCCTTTTTAAAGGAGCATTGCAAAATAATCTGTCTCATGACTTATTATGAAGGTTAATACAAGAAGACGAAGCGAGAAATAATGCAAGTGACGAAGAAATGCCTGTTACTAATCAGGTACTGATTCCCGGCAAATATTTGTTAAATGAATGAATAAAAGAAAGAGACTGACTCAGGGCCTGCACTTAGCAAGCGCTCAGAACGGTTATCCATTAGTAGTGCATTATCCATTCATTCCTCTCACTATGACAAACACCCAGAGGCCAGAAGCCTCTTATCACCATCCTCGTATTTGTAGAGATTAGCATAATACGTGGTATGTGGAAAACTTCCCATCTCACTAATCATTTTTCAAATATTTATCTTGATTATCACATACCTTTGAAGTGATAGGCATTATTACCCTCACTTTACATGTGAAAAAAAACCCTGAAGCATAGGGAATAAAAATCCTTCCTTTAATTCAATGTTAGTAAAAACTAGAATAGAACTTGAGCCCAAGTCTCTGACTCTACACTGGGTACTGTCTGCTTTTCCATGGAGAGAAGTAACCCAGCTTGGGGTGGCAGAGACTTATACCTCATCTAACTTTTCCTCATCTTGATGTACGATGCCCAGAAAGAAGGGACCTGCCCAAGCTCACATGGCCACTTGCAGGTGATTGCATTTCTCAAATGCTCCAGTCGCTCAGAGATGAGAGTCAAGTTTATTTTGATAAATAAATCAAATAGTTATTACTCACCAGTCCAAATGGGTTGTATTCAGAAATACTAAATATTTATGGTCGACAAGGAGAAATTGAATTCATTTACGTCTCTTTTGACAAATTAGTTACCTCCTGTACAATAATTTCTGCTTTTATTCTCAGTACTTAGCTCTACTCCGCACATTCGTGAGTCATAGCTTAGATGATGCCTCATTTCTGTTGGCAACGTACTATTTATGGAAGAAAAGATTGTAACATTTTGGATTTGAACCAGTCTTTTTTTCTTTGAACTTTGCATGCATATCATCGGAGGTGTTGACACCTCTATAGTAATTTCAAGAAACAGAAAACTGATTCATTGAAAAGAGCAGAGTGGCTGGTTGCATGTTTCTCTAGAATGGTGTCCCCACTCAGTGACATGTTTCAGAAAAGCTTGCTTGTCTGTAACTCGATGGGAGACCTCTGTGTTTTTTTCAAAAACTCTTGTTCACAACTCAGAAACTTTGCATGGGGATCATGTTACCCTGTGTAATATCGCCCATTTTGACTGATACACCATCTTCATTCTACCAATTTCTAGCACAGTTACTGGAATACAGTAGTTGTTCAGTACATTTCTGATCTTCCTCTTCTAGCAGTTGAGAGCCTAGGGTCTGGGCAAATAGACTGCAGAGGTGGAATATTGGGTCAGAATCCTGATATGACCACCTGAACGGCAACCAGCAACCAGCCTGAAAGAATTCCTTTATTTATAAAATCCACTTAGGCTATATACTTTGGAGAATCAAATTAGTTAATATACGAAAGTACTTAGCATAAAATCTAGGATGTAGTAAATTCTCAATGTCGGGAATTAAATAACAATTATTAAATAAATAATTAAAATAATGTGCTATATTTAATTATACGATTACAATAATAATTACGATGACGATGATGATGATGATAATGATGATACAACCTCACCTGTCTTATGCGGTCTGAGTTAGCCGTAAAAATTCACACTAGCCAATGGCCCTAAGGTCTTAGTGGCTTAGTACTGTCACGTTTTATTTCTCCCACGTGTCATGGTCCTATAAAAGTCTGGTGGCTCTCCTGGTAGCTATCCTCCACCAGAAGAACAATGGCTGAGGAATCCAGATTCTTTCTTTCACGTGGTTCTGCCCACTAGGAATCCTTTCCTTCCTGCCGCAAGGAAAGTGCAGAAAGCAATATCTTTAATCTGCATTACTCTGACCATAATTCCGTCCCAAGGCCCAACCTTATTGTGATGGAGGTAGAAAATGCAGTCTTTTCTCATGTGGCTGGTACATTCAGCTGCCGCATCATTTAACATATAACAACATTTTAGTTGTACAAAGGCTTACTCCATATTATAGGCCAAAGGGCGTTGCCATCGTTTACAAGTTATCATTCTATACGGTGAATACGTGCTGGATACATAGAAGGATGCAGTGAGAATCTTCAGGCAAAGCATATTTTAAACACACACACACACACACGCACGCACACACAAACAACACAAAACTAAGGAATCAGTGAATTAATGAATTTCCAAAACAGAAGCAACCCAAAAAGAGGCAGAGCTTGTGTTCAGCCTTACAGGATGGGTAAGACAGTAAAACAAGGATAGTAATGACGTCAAACTCATGGACCCCTAAAAACAGGCTTTTAGTCTTACCTTCTAGAGAGGCCATGATGCTTGCTTTATTTACGGTACAAGTTTCAAAGCTTTGAACCTTTGTCTATTTATAGTCAAATAAAAACATACATTTTTTATCATTTGGCTGCAAATACTACCACTTATTTATTTTATATTATTTATCACAGAGACATTTAAAATGGAGGAGAATAACCTGTACAATTCACTTATCTTAAATTGTGAGGAAATAAGACTTTCCATATAAGTGAATATTATACGAAACTGAAGCTTATTATTTTTTATTTTCAAGCTTTCTTCTAATCCCATCTAATTGATATCTCTCTAATGTTAATTTTGAAATATATATTTCCTGCTTTCTCAAAACCAAGAGTTTTTTTTTTTTCTCCAACATGATTTAGCTTCTTAACTTCTGTGTGAATTTCATACAAGAGATGTGTATCAAGCCTGTATTATATAAAAAGAATCGGCCCTATACTCAGTGGCTGGGAGATCAGTTTAGAAGAGAGAGGCCGCAGGCAAACAGATCTTCATCTTGAAGCCTTTCCATCTACATTTATTTTTGCGATGGCATATTACTGTTAGTCTTCTCTCCATGTACTGTGAGCTCTGTGAGGCCAGGAACCAGGTCTGTTTCAACTAGCGATCACCGCCAGACCCCCCAGCACTTGGCAGGGTGCCAGGCCCACAGTTGGGTCTCAGTCATTTATTCCATGTGAATCAATTAATTTGATAATACATTTTACTTCTTCACCTGATGCAAATTATCTTTTTCCTATGGCTCACATTTATGTCTACTATGGCCTAGTAGTTAAAAACACAGACTTGGAATCAAATCCTGGCTTTGTCAATTCCTAGCTCTTGGGAAAGTTATTTAATCTCTTTGTACCTGTGTCTTTATCTGTAGATTAATGATAGCGCTTGTTTTATAAATTTGTTATGGGTATTAAATGAGTTACTGTTTGTAAGGTGTTTACTACATCTTAAGTACCTTATAAAAATTAAAATATTTGCCAAGGAAGATCTGATTGGATTAGATCATCACTATTGTCCGTTTGGGGACAGGTAGTTAATGGAGTTAACTTTTCCCCACTGGTTTACTCATCTGTGGGTCTAAAGAGTTAGGCCACGTGACACAGAACATTGCAACTCATGTGAAAAGACTTCTTGAAAAATGATCATCAAGGAGGAACCACACAAGTGAGTGGTGAATGGCGCAATGGCCTTGCCTAGCAGTCATTATCCTAAGAAAACTGAAACTAAGTGAAGCTAAATAAATCACACACACACATCAGTGGCACAGTCAGGATTTGAACTCAGGTCTCCGGTCTCCAAAAACTGTGCTCTTTGCAGAACATCTGGCCAAACTGATTTATCAAGCAACGATTATGGTCATTACTAATATAATGCTCAGTGAACATCAGTGAATTAGTGAACAGAGCAGTTGCATGGGTTAAACAAGAAATTTATGAAGATGAGGACTCTTTTATCTCACCAATTTTTATTTTCAGAAAAACAACCACCACAAACAACGTTGTTTCTTCTGTTTCGCATAGTTTTATAGCCCCAACTTACTCAGCCTGCATCAAACTATAACTGTGTTTCACAACTAAGTGGATCTTCCAACTCAAAATTTATGGAACTTTGGGGCAAAAGTTTGAAGGTTGTAAAAGTCTAGCGATAAAACCCCCGAAACTGGCAGCTTGAATGAAAATTGCTGAAATTAACATTGTTAAGGTTATAACTCACCTTCCAGATTTTCCATATGAGTTATGGCCCCCACTTAGAGCTTTTATGTTGTTGTTGTGTTTTATATTGCATGGTAATGATGGATGCCTCTGTCATTGTTAATGAGTTCTATATATGTCTGGTGTTGAATGTGATGAAAGGCAATCCTGAGACATCGTATTTTCCTCTGATGTGACATTCAACTTCTTATTACAGATCACTAT
Source organism: Globicephala melas (assembly GCF_963455315.2). NCBI lineage: Eukaryota > Metazoa > Chordata > Mammalia > Artiodactyla > Delphinidae > Globicephala > Globicephala melas. The sequence continues at coordinate 70,459,195 of NC_083330.1, forward strand.
TTCCATTTATAGAATTGTCACGTTTGAACTAGTTCATTCATTAAACAACAAACTTTTATTGGGCATATAATACAATATGTGCCAGATATTGTGCTAGACACTGGGAACATAAACATGAAAAAGAAACATTCCCTTAATTAAAGGAGCACAGAGTCTAGGGGAAGAAACTGTAGTGTCAAAAGCTGTTAGCATTATTACATTAAAAATCTGTTCCTTAGAGTCTAAGACTATATTGTCTCCTGTGTGGCATACATGCTGTAAAGACACAGTATAAACTTTAATTCCACTATATGTTATGGGTTCACTTAAAAAGTTTAGGGCTTTATTTTTTCCCCAAAGGTAGGAAGAGAGATTTATCGCTGGGAGATGGAAATGATTTGAATTTATACAGGTATGACTCTGATTCTAAAACTGTGTCCGCTAAAATGTAAACTCTGTAAGTGTAGACATTTTATGGAATCTATTTTTTCACAGGTGCTTAAAATACATTGCCTGGCTCATAATGGAGGGGCACTAAATATTTGTTGAATGAAGGGACTTACTGCGTGATACTGGCTTAGCTGTTTAACTTCACTGAGCAGAGTCTGTTCTTGCTGTGGGCTATTGGATGATGGCAGAGAATAGGACACAGCCTCACAGGCTGGTGCCTCTAGACATGCAAGGTCGGTGGTCTCCCTAGTGCCCTCAGCCAGTCTGTCTCCCTAGTTCAAGGGTCTCATCGGCCTCTGGATACAGTACCTTCGCACTCCTGCGGTTGTATGCTCTTTCCTCACCCCACATCTGCATATGGTGGAAAGGAAGTCTTTTGTCTCGTCTAAGGGTGACCCTTCCACCTGTGCACCATGACCCATGTCCCCATCCCCACCTGGGGATGCACCCCATTATCTCATCTTATCTTTATAAACTGGCTCCTTCCAACAGCATTCAAACATCTTAAAATCCTCTCTCTCTGTTAAACAAATAAGGGGAAAAAGGGAGAGTGGGAATAGAACCTCCAGCAATCTCTCCTTCCTCTTCAGCTAATTCTTTATCCATCCCTTTCCCTGTATGATCAAACTTGAAGAAATTGTCTGCATTCGCTGGTTCCCCTTGTTGACCTCATGAACCCACCTCAATCTGGCTTCCTCCTTCCTACCTTAGCTTGGTCACCTGTAGTCCCTGATGGTTAGGGATAATAAATGCTTTTCAGTCCTCAGTTTACCTGACATTCAGATTGGCTCCTCTCTTCCTACTTGAAAAACATCTCTCCTTAGTTATAGCTTTGTGTTATCATCACAACACTGAGGACATCACCAGTTGGTTCTATCCAGTTGGCTTTACCGGAGTGTATTCCAATGTCTATCCCTCGTATGTAGAGCATCCTTGGGCTTCTGTTCCAGGCTTGCTCACTTTCTCACTCTACATGTCTCATATGCAATCTCATTCAAAGGCATGGCTTTATTTTATCACCTATTCCCGTAGCCCAAAACTCTGCCTTGAGTTTCAGGCCAATCTAGCAAACATTCCAGAGGCTGCCTCCACTTGAAAGGCCTACAGCCTCCTAAAATAAACACGTAAAATTTGTTGACATTACTATCACCTAGTCCCTCAGCAGTTGGAGCCCTTTTGGCCACAGCTTATCTTAAAATAATTTGGAGACTGACCAGCAGAATCTTAACAGAAGTTTCTTAGCACATATGTAAAGGGAGTTAAGCAACATCTGGCCCAAGCACAATGTAGAAAAAAATGCTTATGCAAAGATTTTACAAGGCAAATTTCCATAATCACCACTTAATTTCTCTCACAAAACAGCTCAATAACCATATGGAGGAGACATGTCAATAACTACTGATCTAAAATTTTATTTACGGCTACATAGTATACTCTTGGGAACACCTTAGTATATTTAACTAATCTCCATTTTTACAGTGAATATAATCTCCAAAAGCTCAAAATAATACAACATACTATAGCATTAGCATCTTTGCTGCCCTTGGACAATTCTCTTCTTGGAATACACTTGGACGAGGGTGAGAGTAGTGTCACAGGGCACGTGCAGTACTTCAGGCGCTTGTGTGTGTGTTACCAAGGTGTCCTTCAGAAACACAGCAGCAGTCCACGTTCGTTCCAGCAGAACTTGAGAGGGACTGTTCCCCCCGAAATATGCTAACACTGGATATTAGCCTTTTATCTTTTGAAACAGTTCATACTCTGTCGCCTACTTCTTCTGGGGAACCACTCCAATTTGCCAGCGCTCCTCACAATGTCGGCTGTTAGTAACTAGTTGTGATATTCTAAGTGTGCTTTGACTACCGTGGAATAAAGTAGAATTAGAATAAAGGAGAATTAAGCTCTCCTTGTTCTAAATCCAATCTCCCTTAAAATATATATTATTACAAAAGTGCGTTTTGGCAGGACCAACAAGCAATTTATCCTGTAAGAACTGAGGTCACTTATAATCATTCTTTGTTCCCTTTTTTCTATACTATACCTTCTGATGTCAATAGTTTCAACCCAAAGCAAGTTAAAGAAATCAACTCCAAAAGCCAGAATGAGAGGAACCTTACTTCCTAAGTAGTTAAAATGAGTATCTGCAGTGTAATTCAAATAACTTGAAAAATTAGCTGGGATGAAACAACCGAAAGGGAACTTCAGATGGAAAACAATTAGCTTTGCTCCTCCAACAGGCAAGAGAATATTGTGGCTTCCAATTTTCTTTTGATTCTATTTAATTCCCTTTCATGGGCAATTATCCTATTAAACTGGCTCTTTTGTTTTGGCATAAGTAATTAAACCCTCAGAGCTCAAGATTGCCTCTTTCAATAGCAAAATTTAGCTCTTAACTTCTTTTTCCCTAGAATTTAGCAGGCTGCAGAGCTCTTTTAAAAGTGCCTGTGCTCCAGGCTTTTCCTGAGACCAGGCTTCCGGAGACTCTGGAAAGCACACGCTGAGGTTTATACTAGGAGAGCAGGGACCTGTATACATGCTGCCATTGCCAGCTGTGGGTTTTTACCACCAGCCCAGATAAGAAATCGGTATCCTCGTTCTGCAACTCAGATTCAGTTCCACCAGTGTTTACTGAGCACTTACTACATGAACAAGATTGAGGACTCAGAGGAGGAATCATTCCTTATCCTGACAAAAAACATAGTTGGCATAATGAACATAATAGGTGAAGAGAAGAGCTCAGTGGTCTTTGGAAGCCAGACAGACCTGCATTCAAATCACAGCTCTGGTACTGCCTGACTGTGTGGCCTTGGAAAAGCCACTTGACCTTCAGAGTCTCAGCTTCTTGATCTAAATTAGACCAAGAAATGAGGATCATGAGGCTTGAGTTAAATGGAAGAACTAATTAAGGGTCTGGCACCTGCCACACGGTTATGATGGCCAGCGGGATATCTATCAGTAGTAGTAATACAGAGAAACCTCATCACAATACAAAATTCGGATTTCAAAATTTAAATTTGATGCTTTATTTTATCTCGAGGAGGTTAAAGAAAGGAGCAAGACAGGCCCATTTAACTAGCTGCTCAGGGGTTCTGCAGGGCCTTCTGTGCTCTCCAAATTCTCTCTTTTCACTGTAGTCTGGTGCCTCCAGGATATGATTATCTACATCAGCTTGACTATTGGTGGGTATGACTGTGGTTCTGTGGCCAGCTGGAGCTCGCAGGACAGACACAGCTTTTCCAGGTATCTCCTGGAAGTCTGCGATCCATTTCAGTGACCCAATCCAGAGAGACATGAATCTAGGGACTACTGGGGATATGAAGATCTTCCTTGCCCTTTCCTGCTCTTCCCCTTGTATTTCCTTGCTGGGTTTTGTTGTCATTTCCATTTCCTCCCTCCCCTATGGAAAGTGAATATTTATCTCACCTTCTTAATTGAGGCTGAGCCAGGACAGTAGCCATTCCCATTACAGCTGAGGAATTTGTGTTGTCCTGGAGACTATTATTAAGGGGATCAGAAGTTGATGTTACTGTGTTTTTGGTAGACAGATCTGTCCAGGATATCTGGCACAGACGATATATATATCTTCTGTGATACATAAGATATTTAGTTGAACAGAGTAGCCTCAAAGGTTTCAGGAATCAGAGTACTGGGAGCGGGACCTCAAATTCCAACTGAAAGGATGTCCTTGGGGAAGGCACCTGGCCAGAGCTAGCTACTCACCTGGGGGGACCCCAGGTATCAGTGAAAAGGTCTTTTCTGGTATGGAGTTGGATTGCTGATGTGAAGATTACAGGATTCTTTCAAGTCAGTGTACTTAATCTGAGTCCAAAGGTGTTAAGCATTTCATGGTTGGGCTTCAGAGAGCTATGAATCCATATATAGCAACACAAAAACAGTTCTTCTGAAAAAGCGTTTGCTACTTGAATGAGGGATGAGATCCTCAAGAGAGTTCGTTGCTCCCAACAAGTAAAACCAAATGCTTGAACTAGAGGATATCCTTTACGCATTAAAATAGAAACTGACTGGCACAGAGTCAGATTCAATGGGATATTGTGAAATTTAACACTGTATTTAGTGAGCTTGTAAGATATTGCCGGCTGCAAACAAGCAGAGGGAAAGTAAGGAGCTGCTGAAAGACACTCAGAATCCTTTAAGAGGGACAATTACTTGGCCTAATAACTGAAACAGGCCCTCTGGGACTGTCAAAGCATTTGCAACTGCCCATCTCATTGGATACATCACCTTGAACACTCCAATCACTCAGAACATAATTGCTATTAAATGAATGAAAGGCCATGTGAGTGAGGGCAGAGCATAATTAATAGAATGTTAGAATGGAGAGGCAGCTTTTTATTTATTTATTTATATTTTTTGTCGGTATGCGGGCCTCTCACTGCTGTGGCCTCTCCCGCCTGTTGCAGAGCACAGGCTCCGGACGCACAGGCCCAGCGGCCATGGCCCACGGGCCCAGCCGCTCCGCGGCATGTGGGATCCTCCCGGACCGAGGCACGAACCCGCGTCCCCTGCACCACGAACCCGCGTCCCCTGCACCGGCAGGCGGACCCCCAACCACTGCGCCACCAGGGAAGCCCAAGAGGCAGCTTTTAAAAGTTAAAGTGTGCAGCCTTTTGCAAGCTGCCTTTCCATTGCTATTGACCAGCCTCACTCAAAGCGTAACAACTCTTAATTTGCTCATTTTGCTTACTTTGCATATAGGTCACGATAAATTAAAGATGGTGAAATAAGTGAGGAAGTTGCCCCAGAGAAGCACATTAGACTCAGGAAAGGTGGAAATTCCCAGCAAGAAAAGAAATAGACAGTGCAACTTTAAACAAAGAGAGTGGTGTTCTGAAATCCTTGCATGTAGAGGTAGAGATTACTATATGATTCAATAGGGCTTTAGCAACTAATTATAAAACAATACACTAATCTTTAAAATAATTTGCCTCTATTTAAAAATAAGGGTATTGGCTCTTCTGAGAATTTGGACATTTTGTATATCCTTGTCTGTGCCTTTTAAGCTCTCCAGGCAAAACTGCTTTCTTCATGGTTAAATTTCAAATAAAGTGACGCCATGTGGAAGGGGGGCATAAAACTTTTCTGTGCTGCTTAAGAAGAGGATGAGAGTTATCAGAAAGCAGGTTTTATTTGAATATAAGCAAGTAGCTTTTACTAATTAGCACTAACTTGTGGCAAACGTGTTATTTCCTGAAGTGGTGAGCTCACATTTTGTTAAGGTATTCAAACAAGGTACGAAACTCCATCAGGGATGTTGTCAAAGTGACTTGTGCACTGAATTTGAATTTAAAGTAGCAAATCCAGATTCTGTGATCAAAGAGGCTTGTTCAAATACAAGAGAATTTCCGTATCAAGCTCTGGCAAAATTCCGTGTTTCGTTTTAATACCCACATACTTCTCCTGGTGCGTGATTCTTGTCTGCTGGGATGGACGGCGGGAGACAGGAGGAATGCTTTTAAAGGTCATCCATAGGATGTCCAGTTCATATTGAAACATTCAATGGCAAGGAGGTCTCTACTTCGGTACACCCGCCTCGTAATTCTTCTGGGTCCAGTAGTGATGGGATGGGATGTAACGTACTAAGACTCTACTCAAAATCTCATAGAGGTTAAGTGTGCTGAGGACTACTTAGATCCCAGATTCTAGCACATGACAAAAACAAAACACATGAACAAAAAGAAAATTACACACGGGTTAGAATTTACCAGGAACTCTACAAGGGAATGAGGGAGAACCAAAATCAACTCCACCATGGTTAGAATGAAAGATCAGAGCTTGGGCTAAGTGGAGCCTGCCAATCTGAGATGAATCAGCCTCTGAAAACCTCAGAGTTGGTGGAATGGGTTCACCAGGGTGGGTAGTTCTGACAGCACACAAAGTGGGGGCTCTCTGTTGGTGGAAATTTCCGAGTCTGTAGCAGACGGTGCAGTAACTTTTCAGGAAATCCACTTGTCCTACCCCTAAACCACACCACATTAGCAACTCATAAAAAATGCCATTTCTTCCTTTTGGATCTCTGTATTCCTAGACTGACTTCTGACTTGCCCTCTGAGAATGATAGTGCATCTGTCCAGCTGCAGTGCTTGTCATTCTTGGAATATTCCATGCATGCTTCCAATCGTCAACAACTTTACACATAATCTTCCCTCTGCCTGGAGCACTACCTCCATTCCAGTCACCACCACCAGCAAAAATACAGTGTGGATTATACACTCCAAAGTTAATTTCCTTTTTGATATGATAACTTCTCATTCTGCCTTGTAATTTGGGTTAATTGGTGCTCTCAATGAGTCACTAGAAGCTTCAGAAAGGCAGGACTCTGGTTTATTCATCATTGTATCTATTCCGGTGCATGGAATAATGCCTGCCACACAGTAATTACCGAGGGAATAATGTTGACTAAATGAACGAGGTCAAGAGCAAATGGACTTTCTGAAAGGTGTATGGCAGTCTTTTCTTTTGACTCCTTGTTCTACTTCCCTATCTGGGCAGATGTCATCCTCTGAGAAAGGAGATGCAGAGAAAGCCACTTCCCTTACTGGTGGCCTGGAGGACCCTGGCTCAAACCAGGCATCAGAAATGTAAAATCCACCTTTTCCTGTAGACAGTGATGGAAGAATGGCGGAGGAAATGAGGCCACGAACTTTTCCAAGTACGAGATTTATTAGCTTCACAAATCTTAACTGAAATTAGTGCCAGAAGCCACAGATGGGAACTTCTCCCAAAGTTCTCAAACACACTTGGATTTATATATTTCTGCAAAGACAAAAACAAAAACAAAAGCCCCCAAACCCTTCCCCTTACATTGTTACCTGGTTTCACTCCATGTAAGTTCGTGCCCAGATTAGACGTATGGGTACCTCTTTGTATTACAAGATCATATTGAAGGCGTGTGGGGGCTGAACATCCTGGACCATTCGTTTCTCTTTGCACCTGCTAACTTTTTCCTTCCTAGCTGATTTTCTCCCAAAATATTCCCAAACTATAATTTTTGTGTAATTAAAATTATATATGTTTACACACACACACACACCACACACACACCACACACATACATGTGCTGATATCGCTTTCTGTTTTATCATATAGACACCAACTGATGTTAAACTGATTCATCTAATTCATTCTTTCCCATGTATTTAGATTTTTTTTTTTTTTGGCGTATGTGCAAGGGACATCGGTTAACATTTTTCAAAAATACTATTTGAATTTAATTGTTCTAATATATTTGTCAATTTTACTTCTACTCATTTTACTCCCCAAAGGTTCACAAATTTTAGAGCGTGATAAAATTCTCACTGGACCAGGCAAGATGAGAAAAATATGTGTGCGCATGTATGTGTTGTCACAAACTTTGTCAATGGTCTTTTCTTTATTGAAGATTATCTTCCCTGCTTTCTAAGTTTGGGTCCTAAACTGTCCTTTTTTTATGTAATGTAATTAAGTTTTTTGTAGATGGGAGTATTTTTTTTTTTAAATGTCTTTACTTGGAAAAAATGAAATCTGGTAGCTGTATATCAGCCTTTTTGTTAGTTGGTTTAAATTGTATTGGTTTAGAAATCCCAAAATAAGATTACTCTTATTTACTATGCTTACTAATAATATTACTATTTTAGTCCAAGAACCAGAGAACTGTTAAATCACAGTGCAGAGGGCGTGCTGTTCGTCATCCATCAGCGCTCTCACACCATTAACAGGGAGGCAACTGGACCCATGCTCAGAGCTAGGTGGTAAGAAAAGAGATGCCGAGTGAGGACTTGAACACACGTATCCTGGCTCAGTCACTGTTGCCCACTGCCCACATCACCTCCTCACACTTTTTTTTTTTTTTTTTTTTTTTGGTACGCGGGCCTCTCACTGTTGTGGCCCCTCCCGTTGCGGAGCACAGGCTCCGGACGCACAGGCCCAGCAGCCATGGCTCACGGGCCCAGCCACTCCGCGGCATGTGGGATCTTCCCAGACCAGGGCATGAACCCGTGTACCCTGCATCGGCAGGCGGACTCTCAACCACTGCGCCACCAGGGAAGCCCACCTCCTCACACTTTTAAAATGACAAAAAGATTATCTTGGCAGAGAACTCATCGTAGAATTATTGCATCTTGTTTATTCATGTTTAGAACTGCATTTCCCAGGAACCTCAGAGGGTTATATTCAACATTTCCTGGGTGAGAGAAATTTGCAAGTATTTGGCAAAGAGGCACCTCTTGCTTTGGAACTGAGTGCATAATGGAGGATTTCACACTTCAGCGTTATTCAATCTTAATCTTCAGTGAACTTAGTAAAATACTGTTTTGATCAGGACAGCTTCCCATATATGATTTCCCCACCATTTGTATTCCTGGGGCACCACAGGAGTTCCCATTGCAAATGCAGAGCAATTTCAATCTCAGCCACTCGTGTTGTCCATGTTGAAAGTCTTAAAGGAGAAAAAAAATAGGAGTCATTTTATTTCTGGGTGAATTTCAAAAGCTAACATAATGCCTTCACTCTATTCTCTCATGATTTCCAGAAGGCCTGAGCAACTCATGCAATTTGCAGGCATTCTCCTTCGAAACGTTTCAGGAATAACATATTACAGACAAATTTAATAGAACTGCCACAGAGCCTAAAAAGAGGATTGGATTTCCAAAGAAAAGATGAGATGGGCACCGTCTATAAATCGTGATACTGCCATGAGATCCACTTGTCTCAGAGTTTGACTGGACTTAAGTGTATGCTTCATGCCATGGTCAATTGACAAGTTTCTCCTGGGATCTTTTTTTTTAATTTAAATTTTTATTGGAGTATAGTTGATTTACAATGCTGTTAGTTTCAGGTATACAGCAAAGTGAATCAGTTATACATATACATGCATCCACTCTTTTTTAGATTCTTTGCCTATTATAGAGTATTGAGTAGAGTTCCCTGTGCTATACAGTAGGTCCTTATCAATTATCTATTTTATATATATATAGTTGTGTGTATATGTCGATCCCAATTTATCCCTGCCTGTCCTTACCCCCTGGTAACCATAAGTTTGTATTCTACATCTGTGTCTCTACTTCTGTTTTGTAAATAAGTTCATTTGTACCCTTTTTGTAGATTCCATATATAAATGATATCATATGATATTTGTCTTAATAATTAAATTTAATCTGCTTAACCATGCAGACTGGTGTCAGTTAAAGACAACATGTTTGGGAATCATATCACCTGGGGTCTAGAATTGTGTTGCCATTGTCTACTTGGTTTTCTCGAACAAGGCGTTTTGTTTTCCTGCGCCTCTGTACCTTCATGCATTTGGAAATGAGAATTTAAAATCCTCGTGTAACTCAGAGGATTCTGTGTTGATAAAATGATGTTAGATATGGAAACATGCTTGTAAATTAAAACTGCGCCAGAAAGCAAGGTGGTGGATTTATAGTAATAAGAGAAAACTTATCCAGAGCTATGTGCCAGGTGCTTTAATGCTTCATTGCATTATTCCTCACAGTAACTCCTTTATTCCTCACAAGAACCCAGTGAAGTTATCATTCCAAGTTTGTAAATGAGGAACTTGAGAATAAAGAGGGAAAGCAGCTTGCCTAAAATTGCACAGCTGATAAGTGGTGGAGCTTGGTCTTGAACCCAGGCTGTCTGGACCCAGAGCCCATCTTCTTAGCTATTATGTTACATGGCTCCCAATGCTGACATCAGTGATGGAAAGAAAGGAAGAGATGCTTAAATAGGAATGACCCTTTAGACATGCGAGGAAAATTTTATTTGTTGTTATGGGTTGAAGTGTGTCCTTCTAAAATTCATGTGGAAGTCCTAACCACCAATACCTCGGAATGTGACCTCATTTGGAAATAAGGTCATTGTAGATATAACTGGTTAAGATGAGGTCATACTAGAGTAGCGTGGGCCCCTAAACCAATCTGGCTGATGTCCTTACCAAAGGGAAATTTGGAGACCAAACCGTGCAAAGAAAGAACACTGATTGAAAATTAGAGTTATGCTGCTACAAGTCAAGGAACTACCAGAAGCTGAGCGAGATCCCTGGAACAAAACGCTTAGAGGGAGCATACCTCTGCAGACAACTTGATCTTGGACTTCTAGCCTCCAGAACTGTTCAACAACAATGTCATGTTGTTTAGATCACTCATTTTGTGGTACTTTGTTATGTTAGCCCTAGAAAACGAATACATAAGTGTATACAGTTTATGAAAATCAACTCTGTGTGGTTTATTTATTCATCCTTGGAAATCCATATAGGGAGGGACCCTTGCAACATGTGCGTGGATCCGGTTGCAGTTTAGGCCAAGATGACTGGAGAGGAGGCCATCAACTTCCGGTGCCAGTGACCCTGTGCCCTCCTTGGCCCCGTTTTGAAAGCAGAACCTCATGTCATCCATGGATATCACAATGCGGACACTCAGCATTAGCCCAGGGAAAGCTAAGGGGGTCAAGACTTCTGGTTCTGTTTTCAGTCATTGAAAGGGAAACCCATTCAGTCACCTCTGCAGCTGCCTGATCGGGGCTCACCTCCGTAAGGTTGGCGTTTCCCAGGTTTAATCCCAGGACTAGTGGGTTCCCACTAATGTACCTTCCCAGTGACCTTATCCTCTCCAATGGCTTAAACAACCTCTTGTGATGCTACTCTTGTACCCAGGAGTGGTTATTGCCTTCAGCATATTATTGCTTAGTTATGTGAACTTGAGGCTAAATTTTTGGACTCCTCTATGCTCCAGTTTCCTCATTTGTAAAATAGAGGTGAAAATTGTGCATTCTTTTTTTTTTTTTAAGAAGATGTTGGGGGTAGGTGTTTATTAATTTATTTTATTTATTTTTGCTGTGTTGGGTCTTCATTTCTGTGCGAGGGCTTTCTCTAGTTGTGGCAAGTGGGGGCCACTCTTCATTGCGGTGCACGGGCCTCTCACTATCGTGGCCTCTCTTGTTGCAGAGCACAGGCTCCAGACACGCAGGCTCAGTAGTTGTGGCTCACGGGCCTAGTTGCTCCATGGCATGTGGGATCCTCCCAGACAAGGCTCGAACCCGTGTCTCCCGCACTAGCAGGCAGACTCTCAACCACTGCGCCACCAGGGAAGCCCAAAATTGTGCATTCTTTACAAATTTATTTGGAGAATTAAATGAAATATTACATGTATAATACATAATGTACAAAGGAGGAGAAAGGTCATGAACTCCTGGAGTTTAAAATCTGGGAGTAAACATAGGCAAATATATAATTAATCTATATGTAAATACAGTTCAAGAAATAGGAAAAAATAAAGCCAGGGAAAGAGAGTGTCAGCTAGGGTACCTACAGAGGGTCTCTCTGATAAAGACCCAGGTGAGAAAATCCTTTGTCACTGAAGTCATCACCCTTGTGAGCTGGGGTGTGGCTAGAGTGGGACCAGACAGGGGCCTTCTAAACTATGGGTTCCAGCATCCAGGTGGTTTCTAAATGCAACAGAATTGAGCACTTAGCCCCTACTAAACACCCGCTGTTTTGACCTGATTGTTTAAAACACAGAGGAGCTGTGGACAGTTTCCTGATACGCTGCTTGCTGTTTTCTCAAGACAAATTCAGAGAGTAAGAATTTGCAAAAGAAGTTCATTGCAACAGTCTTGCCTTGGTGGAATGGAGGAGCTGGGGAGGGAGTTTTTAATATTGTTCTCTCCTGCTTCCTACCGGCCAACTTTCATCCCAGAGGAGCTGATGCCCTTGAACTTCTAGATTATCATCCGGCCTTTTCAGGAGCTTCTGGAGAAGCCCAAGGAGTCACCCTCCGCGTGAGGCTTATTTGGGTCCTGTCATGGACCCAGACACCCCAGGCTCCAATGGTAGGCGGTGGGCCAGGTCAGCCCATGAAATTAGGCTGCCGCTGCACTGGCTGCTTGGAATCCACCAAGTATGAGAGCTGGAAGGGCATTCGGAGCTTGTGGCCACGGAGGTGCAGGATTCGGAACAAGTGGTCAGGGGCCCTGGAGAGAGAGGAGGCCAGAGGATCTGTGTTGGCACTTAAATAGGAGCTGTCTGATACACCTACTCTTACGCCCTGGGTCCCTATGGCAGGGGACTCTAATCTAATTTTAAACTTCAAGGTAAACCTCTCTGAGGAAGTGCTGTTGAAGGATGAGGAGCTGTGAACTATGTGGAGAAGTAGAATCTTCCAGAAAGAGGGAAAAGTTGTACCAAAGCCCTGAGGCAGGAGAGGACCTGGCTCGGGCAAAGAACCGAATCAACTCCACCTGGCTGGGATGTCGAGAGTCTTAGGGAAAGTGGTGTAAAGTGTGTAGACAGATCAGCCAGACTGAGATCTACACACCCTTGTAGAGATTTTTCAGACTTGAAACTTTAGCCAAAGACCAAGGGGCTGATTAGATGATATATATATTTCAAATCCTGATTTCTGCATTTCCTGGATGTCAATGAAGAAGGCATCTTATATAGGATGTGTGAGCCCTGGACAGTGGGTGCTGGCAATGAACTTGCTCTTTTGGCAATCCATCTCGTTCTCCAGATATCACCAATCCAATTTCATCTCTAAGAGACAATGATCAACCTTTTTAAGCTCTTTCCTCAAAGCTTTTCTCATTTCATTGCAAATTATAATCTATTGTTCGTTACCTGGTCTAATGATGTATAGCAAAGGTAGCTATACTTCATCTCCCCTACTTTGATTTTTTATATCATTTGCCACTTCTCTTTTTTTTTGCTTATTCAATTTTTGCCAAAATGCCTATTTTAATAATCCTTCTAAAGATCTAGCTTTTGGTTTGGTTGATCACCTCTTATGACTGTTTTCACTATGGTTACTTTCTGTCCATTGTTTTATTATTTCCTTTCTTGTACTTTCTTTGGCCTTATTTTGTTACTTTTGTTGGTTTTCATTTTAACTTTTTTGTACAATGCTTAGCTTACTAATATTCAACCTTCTTTATTTTCCAATAGATGCATTGAGACTATACATTTTCTCTGTACTTTGGCTTATCCCACAAATGTTGATTCCACTTCTTTCTTTTTTTTTTTTTTTTTTGGCTGTGTTGGGTCTTTGTTGCTGTGCACAGGCTTTCTCTAGTTGCAGCAAGTGGAGGCTACTCTTCGTTGCAGTGCACAGGCTTCTTATTGCGGTGGCTACTCTTGTTGCGGAGCATGGGCTCTAGGCGCACGGGCATCAGTAGTTGTGGCACATGGGCTCAGTAGTTGTGGCTCACGGGCTCTAGAGCACAGGCTCAGTAGTTGTGGTGCATGGGCTTAGTTGCTCCGCAGCATGTGGGATCTTCCTGGACCAGGACTCAAACCCATGTCCCCTGCATTGGCAGGCAGGTTCTTAACCACTGTGCCACCAGGGAAGTCCCAGGTCACTTATTTATAATTACTTGTAAATATTTGTATTTTCCAGTATTGTTTTTTATGTAGCAAGAAATTATTTTCAAGTGTTTTTTGTTGTTTTGTCTATTTCCAAATGTAGCTTTCTGTTGTTTTCTGGCAATATATTTTATTACGGTAGAGAATGTTGCCCAAAAGATATTTTCTTCAGTGTTTGTTGAGATTTTTGATCAATTTTTTAATTTTAATTTTTTATGAATCATTCATCATTTTCAAAAGCAGCTGCTGAATCCAAAACCATACAATTTATTTTTGTCTGCATTGTGCCTTTTTTATTTTTCTAGGCTACAAAATAGGCTTCTCAGCTTGAGCAGGGGAGTCTGACATGGCCTCACCCGATCTGCCCATTTCTGCAGCTTTCAAGATGTGTTTCTTCACTTCATCCGAATACGGCAGGTAGACAAGTTTCAAAGCCTGTTAATGGATTTATTATGAGCACCAGCCTTTGGGCATCTCATTTGCATGTTTCTGTGCATTTTTGCTAGTGTTCAGGTCTTCCTTGCAAATTTAACTGTAATCTTAACCAAAATTAAATGTGATCCCCCCCATTTCCATCTGCTTAATTGGATCAGATTGCAAAGAGAAAAATAAAAATATAAACTATTTCTTGAAAAATAATTGTCAGAAAAGCGTCACTTAGCTATTTTGTGGGGGGTTTTATTTAGAGTAGTCACTGTGTGGGTAATGCCAGGGTTCTGAGCCGGCCTCAGAAAATGGCCTTTTACTCTTCTGCTGTCTATTGAATAGTAGAGAGTACTGGTCAGTTTACAATACACCTGCAGAAGAGATATCATTTTAGAGACTTTCAGAAAATAGCTCAAACTTTGACAAAGAAAATAGAGTTCAGAATGAGTCTAAGACAGAACTTTAAGAAAATTTAGGCCCAATGACAAAAAAGTTGACATTTTAGTTCAATTTAAGGCACAAAAATGCCTGGGAAGTGCTTTTATAGACGCTAGGAATGGTACAGTGAAGAAAAGCATAGACACATTTGTCAGGTGAGAATAAGTCCTAAGATGAAAAATATAGAGGATGAAAAAGACAGAGATTGATTGGAGGGGGGTGTTATTTTAAATAGATTGGTCAGGAAAGTCATTATAAAGATGATATTTCAGCAGAAGCATGAATACAATTAAAAACCCCAATATGCCGAGAGGTTCCAGAAAGTTAAATGTGAATGCATAAAAGCTCTCTGCATTGATAGTGGTTTGTTCCATACCTATTGCCAGCTTGTGGAACAAGGCTGTATCCATGCCAGTTAGGCTCAGGACAGGGAGGCAGAAATCTGGCTATAAATGATTTTCCTAACCCTTTTTCTCCCGTTCACATGCTGGCGCACCTTCCCTGTCCCACTTTCTCAGCCTAAGTGTTGAGGTAGATTCATTTGCAGAGATTACTTTTGTAACATACTTCATTTTGAAGCTCCTACAAATGAAGTGCTCATTCTGCTTCTTATTACCACTTTCTAGATCTTTTCTAACTTGTTTATGCTAAGGCTAAAATTACTTTTCTTCGTCTGCTGTAACAAAATACCATAGTCTGGATGGCTTATAAACAACAGAAGTGTGTTTCTCACAGTTCTGGAGGCTAAGAAGTACAAGATTAAGGCACCTGCAGATTCAATGCTTGGCAAGGTCTCTCTTTGGTCTCACTGTGTCCTCACACAGCAGAAGGGGTGAGGGATCTCTCTGTCTCTTTTGTAAAGGCACTAATCTCATTCATGAGGGCTCCACCCTCATGACCTAATCACCTCTAAAAGGCCCCACCTTATTGAGGATTAGGTTTCAAGGTATGAATTTGGGGGGGGGGCACAAACATTCAGTCCATAGAAATTGTATTTCTTCAAGCCCTTCTTCCTCACTTTCTTGTTCAAAGCAGCTGGAATCCTTATATAGAAGCAAAATGTTATCATAAAATATATGAAGAGGGCTTCCCTGGTGGCGCAGTGGTTGAGAGTCCGCCTGCCGATGCAGGGGACATGGGTTTGTGCCCCAGTCCGGGAAGATCCCACATGCCGCGGAGCGGCTAGGCCCGTGAGCCATGGCTGCTGAGCCTGTGTGTCCGGAGCCTGTGCTCCGCAATGGGAGAGGCCATAGCAGTGAGAGGCCCGTGTACCACAAAAAAAAAAAAAAAAAAAAGAAGAAACTGGGGAGAGGGTCTTTTTCCATTCTGGGGGGCTGAGGACACAGGAAAATAATGGATTCTGTTCCATTTACTAGATAGCAAGGATTCTTTTGGACTTGTCTCCAAGACTCTGAGAGCACCCAGTGCAGTGCGTGGCACCCACTTGGTGCTGAAGACTCTGAGCTGCATTTCACAATGGATCTGTGATTCCCAGCAATAAATTAGACCGGAGGAGTTCATTTATCAACCTTAGAGTCCGGGTGCAAAAGTAGACCAAAAACTATTATTCAACAAGCATGTCTCCTTAAAAATTCCCAATTAGACTGCCAATATATGCCAATTTTCTAAAATATATATACAAAATTCTATTGTACATCTTCTTAAATCATTTTATATCCTCTTGCATGTCAAATAATTTTTGAACATTTTAATTAAAAATAGAATACTTAGGGCTTCCCTGGTGGCGCAGTGGTTGAGAGTCCACCTGCCGATGCAGGGGACACGGGTTCGTGCCCCGGTCCGGGAAGATCCCACATGCCGTGGAGCGCCTGGGCCCATGAGCCATGGCCGCAGAGCCCGCGCGTCCGAAGCCTGTGCTCTGCAATGGGAGAGGCCGCAACAGTGAGAGGCCCACGTACCGCAAAAAAAAAAAAAAAAAAAAAATAGAATACTTAAATATTATTTTAAAAAACAAGTAAACATAAAGTATGTATCCATGTACTTGCATGTGTACATACATATTAACACCAACAGGTGGAGTGTGTCTTCATTTTATCCTTCACTATTTGTTGGAAAAGCATGTATACACCATTGGATAGATGAGCAAACTGACATTTAAGGTAGACAAGTGAACTTCCAAAGTCATATGTTGGTAAGTTGACCTTTCTCCAGCCAAGGACTTCTCCCGTGACCCCATGGTCACTAACCACACATCACCTCTTTTCCCAAGTCACCTGATACACACGTAAATACCCTAGAATCAGGAATCCTGTTATTAGTGTGTCCTTTGGCATTTGTAGGACACTGATGATGGTTTCAGTCTAAATAATGGGCAGTTTGTGGTGAGACTGATGCAAAGTGATTCTGGGCTTTGAATGACTGGCCATCTAGTATTTGCCCCTTGCTGTGTTTGAGAGCTTCCTGCTGGGCATTCATCGTGTCCAGGCAGTGCTGTCATTAAAGTCACTGTAGCCATTCATTACTGAAGCTCTGAAGTCAATCCCTGGGAAACAAGAGTGAATTAGTCACAGCTGGTGCTGCCGGACAAATGCATACTGATCAGAAAAGACTTCTCAACACTTACCCTGGGCCTCTAAGAACAGCTTTTGAAAGTAACCTCTCCCCTCCAAACAGAGCTTTTCTTGAGTTTACAAAAGATAGATGTTTATTTACTTGCTCACTCTTTATTCATTTATCCTTACCTCCATTTGTTCAATAAATATTTGCAGATATAATAATAATAATTTGTGCTGGGAACTGTATCAAGTCCAGTTCATGCCTTGTGAACAAAGAGAAGGGGTTCCTGCTCTTCTAGAGCTTTCAGGACAGAGAGCATGACAGATAAACAAGTATCAAGATCTATCCTTAAACAAAATACAAATGGTGGGGAAGAGAGTGGAAGGGGAAATGAGGAAGAAGTACTACATAAAGTCCTTCAGGGAGTCACACTTTGAGGAGGGGGCATGAAAGTCAAGCCTGAGGAAGAGGTATAGATCCTCTGAAATATTTCAGATTCTTTCAGGGACAGGATTTATTTCTAGTTCATCTTTGCCTCCTTAGGAATTGCCACTCACTATGAGACAGTTGGGGTCAGTTGGAGAACTCACTGGTTATTGCGACATCAGCGTAAGCCTTATCAGCCCTGAAATCTCGACTTCATTGTCACCTTGAGAGACCCCAAGCTCAGGCCTTCCACTCTTCTCACTCACCTAGAATCGAGAGCAGCACTTCTCTACCTATATTCTGTTTCAAACCACAGGACAAAATGTATTTTCCTGGGCTATGCACTCCAGAGTCCACGTAGACCCAGAGTATGCATCAACGTTAACCCCAACACTTCTGACCCATTTAAGAAAATATATCAGAAGGCAATCGACTGAGAGCAGCTTTGTTACTGAATTAACCTTGAGTCCACTTTACTTTAAAAACATCCAAAGGGCATCATTCTCATCCCTCTAGCCTGTACTGTTATAAATGACAAACTACTTGGAGAACACATGACAATTGATTGTGGCATACCAGGTTTTTGATATCACAGTCACTGCTCTGCAGATGTCCAGGCCTTACTCCCTCTTACAGGAATGGGTCTTAGCCTCCACACTCTCATGCATTATTTTCTTAAACCCAGTACGTCACTGAAGAGTTACTCGAGGTCCCCATCCCATCCACACATGGCTGAGGAGTTGCTCCAGGCACACCTTCTCCAATGTGCTCTTTATTTAAAACCAGTGTTCTTATACCATTTGGGCTACGTTCCCCTCATTACGGGTCTCTGGTACTGAGGTTTATAAACAGTCTCCACCATAATCCCACTGTAAGAGGGCCATTACGGATAGTCTCTCAATACATCATTTTTTCAACAAATATGTATTGAGCATATACTGTCATTGTCACCCTCCACCTCCTCCTCTGCATCAACATCATGTGCAAGGCTTCTGAGAAGAACTAGAGCATCAGCAGTGAACAAAATAGATACAGTCCCTACTTTCATGTAGCTCACAATTTAGAGGAGATTTTAAAAATGTACACGATTTCAAAAGATAGGTATAAAAGATGTATTTTTGATCCACTGGGGTGGGCGGGGGCTGGGAGCTGAGTCTCAGGCTTCAGAGATCAGATCCCAGGGAGAGGACAGGGGTTGGCTACATGAACACAGCCTAAAGGGGGTTAGTGCACCACAGCTAGCCGGGAGGGAGTCCGGGAAAAAGTCTGGACGTGTCTAAGAGGCAAGAGACCATTATCACGGGGTGTGCAAGGAGAGGGGATTCAGAGCACCGCCTCATCGAGCTCCAGAGACGGATGCGAGCTGTGGCTATCACTGCGGACACCAGAGACAGGCATGGAATGCTAACACTACGGCTGCAGCCACCAAGAAGCCTGTGTGCAAGCACAGGTCACTCTCCACACCTCCCCTCCCGGGAGCCTGTGCAGCCCGCCACTGCCAGGGTCCTGTGATCCAGGGACAGCTTCCCCGGGAGAGCACATGGCATACCTCAGGCTATCGCAACATCATGCTGTCGCCCTGCATTCCGTACCCCTCTCTCCCCCCGGCCTTAGTGAGCCAGAGCCCCCTATTCAGCAGATACTTTAACCTTGTCCTTTCTGGGTGGGGAACAGACGTCCTCAGGTGACCTAGAAGCAGAGGCAGGGCCAAATCCAGAGCTGAACCCCAGGAGCTGTGCGAACAAACGAGAGAAAGGGAAATATCTCTGTGCAGCCTCAGGAGCAGCGGATTAAATCTCCACAATCGACTTGATGCACCTGCATCTGTGGAATACTTGAATAGACAACAAATCACCCCAAAATTGAGGCAGTGGACTATGGGAGCAACTGTAGACTTAGGGTTTGCTTTCTGCTTCTAATTTGTTTCTTGTTTTATGTTTATCTTAGTTGAGTATTTAGAACTTAACATCATTGGTAGATTTGTTTATAGATTTGGTTGCTCTCTTCCTTTGTATATATATATATATTTTTTTTTCCTTTTTCTCTTTTTGTGAGTGTGTATGCTTCTTTGTGTGATTTTGTTTGTATAGCTTTGTTTGTGCCATTTGTCCTAGGGTTCTGCCTGTCCTTTTTTTTTTAGTATAGTTTTAGCACTTGTTATCATTGGTGGATTTGTTTTTTTGTTTTGGTTGCTCTCCTTTTTTTTTATTACTTTTTTATTTTTAATAATTTTTTCCATTTTTTATTTTAATAACTTTATTTCTTTTCTTTTCTTTTCCTCCCTCCCTTCCTTTTTTCCTTTCTTCCTTCCTTCCTTCCTTTCTTTCTTTCCTTCTTTCTTTCTTTCTTCTTTCGTTCTTTCCTTTCTCCCTTTTCTTCTGAGCCATGTGGCTGACAGGGGCATGTTGCTCCAGCCAGGTGTCAGGCCTGAGCTTCTGAGGTGGGAGAGCTGAGTTCAGGACGTTGGTCCACCAAAGACCTCCCGGCCCCACATAATATCAAATGGCGAAAGCTCTCCCAGAGATCTCCATCACAACACTGAGACCCGGCTCCACTCAACGACCAGCAAGCTATAGTGCTGGACACCCTATGCCAAACAACTAGCAAGACAGGAACCCAACCCCACCCATTAGCAGAGAGGCTGCCTAAAATCATAATAAGTTCACAGATATCCCAAAACACACTACCAGACGTAGTCCTACTCACCAGAAAGACAAGATCCAGCCTCATCCACCAGAACACAGGCACCAGTCCCCTCCACCAGGAAGCCTACACAACCCACTGAACCAACCTTACCCACTGGGGTCAGACACCAAAAACAACTGGAAATATGAACCTGCAGCCTGCAAAAGGAGACCACAAACAGGTAACTTAGGCAAAATGAAAGACAGAGAAACACGCATCAGATGAAGGAGCAAGGTAAAAACACACCACATCAAACAGATGAAGAGGAAATAGACAGTCTACCTGAAAAAGAATTCAGAGTAATGATAGTAAAGATGATCCAAAATCTGGGAAATAGAATGGAGAAAATACCAAAAAATATTCAACAAGGACCTAAAAGAACTAAAGAGCAAACAAACAACGATGAATACCAAAATAAATGAAATTTGAAATTCTCTGGAAGGAATCAATAGCAGAATAACAGAGGCAGAAGAATGGATAAGTGACTTGGAAGATAAGATCGTGGAAATAACTACCACAGAGCGGAATAAAGAAAAAAGAATGAAAAGAATTGAGGACAGTCTCAGAGACCTTTGGGACAACATTAAACACACCAACATGTGAATTATAGGGGTCCCAGAAGAAGAGAAAAAGAAAGGGACTGAGAAAATATTTGAAGAGATCATAGTTGAAAACTTCCCTAATATGGGAAAGGAAATAGTCAATCAATTCCAGGAAGTGCAGAGAGCCCCATACAGGATAAATCCAAGGTGAAAAACGCCAAGACACATATTAATCAAACTATCAAAAATTAAATACAAAGAAAACATATTAAAAGCAGCAAGGGAAAAACAACAAATAACATAAAAGGGACTCCCCATAAGGTTAACATCTGATCTTTCAGCAGAAACTCTGCAAGCCAGAAGGGAGTGGCAGAACATATTTAAAGTGATGAAAGGGGAAAACTTACAACTAAGATTACTCTGCCCAGCAAAAATCTCATTCAGGTTCCACAGAGAAATTAAAACCTTTGCAGACAAGCAAAAGCTAAGAGAATTCAGCACCATCAAACCAGCTTTACAATAAATGCTAAAGGAATCTCTATAGGCAGGAAACACAAGAGAAGGAAAAGATCTACAATATCAAACCCAAAACAATTAAGAAAATGGTAGGGCTTCCCTGGTGGTGCAGTGGTTGGGAGTCCGCCTGATGATGTAGGGGACACGGGTTCGTGCCCCGGTCCGGGAAGATCCCACATGCCGCGGAGCGGCTGGGCCCGTGAGCCATGGCCGCTGAGCCTGCGCGTCCGGAGCCTGTGCTCCACAGCGGGAGAGGCCACAGCAGTAAGAGGCCCATGTACTGCAAAAAAAGAAAACCCAGATAATTCATAGGTTAGACCCCCATATAGCCCTATCATTCTAGATTAGATTTCTCCTTGGTTTTTGTCTGCATTTGTATTGGTTCCTTGGGATATGTTCCGTACAATCATAATTTGACTAACATCAAGGGATTCAGGGGGCATTTATAGTCAGATTTTGGTTCTTATTCCTTCTGTTGTTCTCTCTCTGTAAGGATTCCCCTTTAAATTTCCAGTTGCTTTTTTTATAGCCCTAAAATTTTATCACTGACACTCTAACCAATTAAGCTATATTTCCGAAGCTGTAATCAGAGTGGTTGGACAATTCTCTCATGTCAGAAAGCCACCAGCTCACAATATTTACCTTTTCCAATTGCATTTTTCCAAAATTAAATTCCCCAGAGACTTCCAGAGGTTTTTGGATTCTTTCTGGTGTTATTAACTAGTTTTTTCTTTAAACAGTTTTTATAAATATGATTCATGGAAAATTTCATGCCATCACTTCACTACTCTGCTATTAATTTAAAAGCTCTTTCTTTTAGTGATCACTTTAAAAACAAATGCATTCATTTAGCTTTTTTTTTTTCTAAATGGTGCAAAGATATGAATACCAGTACTGGAGTAACAATGAGAAAAATAGACATGTTTCCTATCTTCGTAAATATGACGCTCTAGTACAGAAGACAGAATATAAATAAGCAAGCCAACATGTGACAAAATATAAAGTAATTATAAGTGCTGTGAACAAAGTTAAGGCAGGTAAAGGAACAAAGAGTGATGAGGTTGTTATTTTAGATATGACATTAAGGGAAGACCTCCTTTTGGAGGTGACATTTGAGTTAAAATGCTAAATATTAAAGCATATATCTTCTGAAATCTGTGTTGGTTCCCTTGGGGAATGGTAAGTATAAATGAATCATACTACCCACTAGGGAGAAACTGGTTTTCTAAAGTGAAATACATCATTTATTTATACATAAATTAATAAGACAAGCACCTTCTACTTGCCAGGAACTGTTCTTTGTGATAAAAGTAGAGCTATTTCCTGCTCTCATGGGACCTATATTCTAGTAGGGAAAATCCAAAAGTGAGGTCCATAAACAAAGTATACAGAATGTGATGTTACTATAAGCCCCATAGAGAAAAATAAAGTAGAAATAATGTGTGGGGTGCTAGTAGATGGAACAATCAATTTAAAATAAGAAATCAGGAAATACTTCACTGAGAATAAACACCTGAGGTGGATATATTTTGGAAGAGCATTCTGTGCCAAAGAAATAGGAACTGCAAATTTCCCAAGGTGGAAAATACTTTTAACGTTTGGAGAATAGCCAAGAGGACGGTGTGGCTGGTCAGAGAGAGTAAAAGGTAGAACATAAAAGGAGGGGATGGAGGGCTTTCCTGGTGGTGCAGTGGTTGAGAGTCAGCCTGCCGATGCAGGGGACGCGGGTTCCTGCCCCGGTCCGGGAAGATCCCACATGCCGCGGAGCGGCTGGGCCCATCAGCCATGGCCCTGAGCCTGCGCGTCCGGAGCCTGTGCTCTGCAATGGGAGAGGAAAGAACAGTGAGAGGCCCGCGTACCGCAAAAAAAAAAAAAAAAGAGGGGATAGAGAAATAAGAAGGGGTCAAAATCTGCAAAACCTCATGGACCATTGTAAGAACTTTTACTTTCACACTAATTTCAATTAGTGTGAAACCAATTTCAGGACTTTGAGCAAAGGAGTGACATCGGAAAATAGTTATTTCATATATTTTACCCAGGTTTTGATGTATATTGGATCCTCCACCGTAGCTAAATTTGAAATTCCTCCCTTATGTTTTAACAGGATCCCTTCGGCTGCATTGTAGAGAACAGATTCTTTGGGTAAGACTTTGGAAATCAGTTAGCTATTGGTTTTTTCCTGTAAATAAACATCCGATAAGATGTTACCTCTTATGGAAAAAGCAGAACGACCTTTTTGGCCAATCCTAATAGTTCAAAAATCCAGAAGATACTATTATAGTGTCTTCGACCAGAGTTGGTAGCAATGGAGATGGTGAAAAGAGTTGTGGCCTGGAAGTCCAGAATATGCCCATAGTGTTTTGAAGGTAGTTTCAGTGTCATTTCATATTATTATTATTTTTACTGAGATGTGCACAGGAACTTTACATAGCACTGTAGAGTTGTAATCATCATATTATTATCTATGTATTTGTTTACATGTTTATCTCTCCTACTTTATTTCGAGTTCCTTGAGAACTGGGAATATGTTGCTTTATCTTTGTAGTCCTAGTACCTTGTAGCCCACAGTAATCCGGTATTGATCTGGTCTCGTCTCACTAAACTTTGACTCACTGATTCCTTTCCAGCCCTTGAGGGCTGCACACAACAAGCCTGATGGGTTGTGTTTTCCACTAAGGGTCCTTCACATAACTGAAGCCATCTCTTTCCTGCCATTCTGCACACATGTAAAACACTTGGGGTGAATGGAGGTGAGTATCTAATAGGTTTTTAAACTGTATAAAACTGTAGTGGAATTGGATTGAATTTTGAAGCCCATTTGAGGGCCACGCCAAGGAGACACGATATGGTCTTTGCGTATTGCCTGATAAAGATAATCATTTCAGAAGTCTAGGGTAAGCAGGAATGGACAAGAAGAAAGGAAAACTAAAAGAAGACGTGTCATTGAGAGCCCTGATTCTTCTTTCCGGTCAGGGCTCCCTTTTTCCTGTAGATAAACGAGCAGCTTCTATATTCTTCAAGGAAGGTTCTGGGTTCTTTGCATCATGCCCACTTCCTCCAGGTGGAAGTAAGCTGGAGGAAGGCTCATGTGAGAGCCATCATGATACAGATTCAAACTAGCTTCTTTTCTCTCTCCCCTGTGCTCTCCTCACTTTCTCAACCACGAGAAGATGATGATCCCAGGAATAACAACTGCAACAACTTTATTATAAAGTCCTGATCTCTAGAGCTCTGTGTAGTTTATGAAGCACTTTCACATGAGTTAACTCACTGGATACACACAGTAGATTTGCAAGATAGATTTTATTATCTCCATTCAATTTGTTGAAGACACAAAGACTTTAGGAAGTCATAAGGAATTACATTGAATTGTTTTCATGTTACCTGACTCTGGGGAACACAGAGAAAGGGAAAAGTTGAGTACTGTATTCAGGTGCCCCTAAGTATTTGTAAAACCATTATCTTAAAGAGCTGTGGCATCAGCTTACATTTATTGAGTATTTTAGGCTTTCATGTCCCTTTATACACATTGAACAGCCTCGACAAGCCATGAGGAAGAAAATATCTATTATAGACTGTGTCTTCTTCACTAATCCATGAGCTCCTTAAGGCAGGAAATGCATCTCATCTTTCTTGGACCTCTTCCTCCTAGCACAATCTCTAGATCTTAGTAGGCATCCATTAACTATTAAGTGAATCTAGGTAATTTGTAGTATAAGAAACAGAGACTTGGGACTTCCCTGGCGGTCCAGTGGTTAAGACTCTGTTCTTCCACTGCAGGGGGCATGGGTACGATCCCTGGTCATGGAACTAAGATCCTGCAGGCCACGTGGGGAAAAAAAAAAAAAAGAAACACAGACTCCTAACAGCTAAGTGACTCATCCAGGCTCACACAATCAGTAGAGGAATAAATTAGAATTTGAAGTCATCTAATTATAAGTCCTCTATACTCACTGCCTCCAAGGTATTGTTCAGGGGGGATTTTTGGCCACATCTTAATTGAACTGTATGCTGCCCTTCACCAAGGCCAAGATTAAAGCATCCGTCAAGCATTCAGGCCAGCTTGGGATGTGGGAGGGCTGGCCGCTCAGGCATGATAATGATTGCCATGTTTAACAAGGCAGCTGGAAGCAAAGACATGCAGCAGGATCGTGCTTGGCCCCTTTCAGTCATGCACTGATGGATGGCTCCTGTTGAGAGGCAGCAGATGTGCTGAGATACTAGGACCACTGCCTTCATCTATCAACTGCCCAGCACTGCTGGGAAGCACTCCTCCTCCCGTCTTGTGGGTGCGTTTGTTACCCCCGCGGAGCAGCTTTATCTGAACGTAACTCAGGAACTAAGCTTCAGCTTAATGACCTATTTGATATAATCTCTTTCCTAGGAACGCTGATGATGAAAGTAGGATGACTGGCCTCAGAGATACCAGAGAATGAATCTCCTATTGATATTCCTGAACCCAACAGAAGCCAAAACAATTTCTCAAGTGGTTTGTGGTATCAGGGTCATCTTATGAAGGTTCAAATTTACCACTTTCTTTGAAAAATGTCCAAGACTTTTTATGAAAGGAATTCTCAGCTCTTGGGACTAAGCTAAGGTAAATCTGTTCTGAATCTATGAATTGTCTTATGCTGATTTATTTCACTGTCAGAGCTCAACATCTGATGACATAGCGTAGGAGATGAAATTCTCGTTTCTAACCTCAGAGCGCATGACAGAAAGCAAATGGTATCAAGTGCGGTTTGGTTTGTTGCACATAAAAGAAAAGTCCAAAATAACAAAGGTTTAAACAAAAGAGTTTATGTTTCAAATGAAAGTCCAGAGCTAACAGATTAGGGTCACTGGCACTGCTGCAAGATTCAGGCAGAACTCTCCACCTCAGTCTTCCCCAACACTCACAACTTTACCCTCACTATTAATCTGGAGACGATCGGAGTGAATCTCATTGTGCACTGCCCACCTCTTTCTATCAGCCCCACAAGAAGACAAGGCTGCCAGGATGTCTTCATCCCTTCATACCAAGACTCCTCGGCTCTGTACGACTCTGTCTATTTCCTTTTTGCATCCCTCTTTCATCTCTCCTTCATCCCAGAAACGCTTCCAGGAGCCCGCTGGAACTTATAGCCAGTCATCATACAAATTCCTCAGACACTCACTCAATTTTCTGAATGTTCCCTTTACCTCCTGGCTCTACAGAAATCTGTCTCTTCCCTGGAAACACTTTGGCCTCCAACACTATTAAGTATACAAATTTTTCTCCCTAGTATTTCTTGGCCTCAGGTCCTTCTTGATTCACAATGACGCTTTCAGACCATTCTCCTTCCTTCCTCCCTAGCCCTCTCATTTTTAATTCTCACCATCAGAGTATTTGATTCAGAGCATCTCTCTATGACAGTCAACTGCACACATAGAGACATTTGTCATCAAAAATTGGAATGATCAGCTTTTTAAGTTTACCCTTTATAGAGGGCATGTAGTGTTCTGTCATTTTAATTTGCATTTTCCTGTTGAGTCTTGATATTGAATATCTTTTTGTTTTTTTATTGACCATTTATACATCTTCTTTTTGAAGTGCCTGTTCAAATCTTCTGCCAATTTTTAAAATGGGGGTTCTTTAATCTTTGTAGAGCTGCCAGAGGCTGCCTGTATCCTGGACAAAATTCCTCTGTCAGATCTGTACATAGTGAATATTTTTTTTTCCATCTTGTAAATTTATATTGTATTTTCCTTGTTTTATCCTTATTATTTTCTCTCTTAAAAAAAAAATTATTGGGGCTTCCCTAGTGGCACAGTGGTTGAGAATCTGCCTGCCAATGCAGGGGACACGGGTTTGAGCCCTGGTCCGGGAAGATCCCACATGCCGCGGAGCAACTAAGCCCGTGCACCACAACTACTGAACCTGTGCTCTAGAGCCCACGAGCCACAACTACCGAGCCTGCTCACTGCAACTAGAGAAAGCCCACGTGCAGCAACGAAAACCCAACGCACCCAAAAATAAAATAAATTAATTAAAAAAGAACACACACAAGAAAAGAATTTTTTAGAAAAAAAATTATTGAAGCATAACTGACATAAAATAATCTGTACATAATTAAAGTATACAATTTGAAATTTTGACTATGTATATACCCATGAAACCACCATCTTAATCAGAATGGTGAGTATATCCATCAATCCCTAAAGTTTCCTCTTGCACTGTTGTCACCGATCCCTGTCACTCCTTCCACTCCCCAGCCACCTCTCTACCACATCACTGCAGCCACACGGTAAGCCTCGCCATTCTTCGAATGAGCAGGCACTTCCCCCTCAGAGTGTTTATCTTGTTAATCCCTCCATCATCTCTCACCAAGAAATGTCCTCTCCTGACCTCCTTCAAGTGTTTGTTTACTCCATTTTACTTGA
Source organism: Globicephala melas (assembly GCF_963455315.2). Classification (NCBI taxonomy): domain Eukaryota; kingdom Metazoa; phylum Chordata; class Mammalia; order Artiodactyla; family Delphinidae; genus Globicephala; species Globicephala melas. Next base: position 70,486,927 of record NC_083330.1, read on the forward strand.
AAGTGGAGTATGGCCACCTCTTCTATGGCCACCTCTCTCTGGGGTAGTATTCTCTAACACACTTGACTGATTATTTTATTGATAGTGCTTATCATCCACACAAATACATATTTTATTTGTTTATTGCTTATCTCTAGCCTTGGAGAGGTCCATGAAGTCAGTCAATGATTTTCTTTTTTAAAAATTATTTAGTAGTTAGAAAAATCCCTGGCACATAGAAAAATGAATACATATTTGTAAATTATAAGATGGAAGAAGGAAGGAAGGAAGGAAGGAAGGAAGGGAGGGAAGGACTCCTTTGGTTTTGCTCCATAATGCTATTTAGAACATGGCTTCCACCCTTAGAATCACTTCATCACCTAAGATGCCTGCTGGGGTTCCCGCCATAATTTCCACTGGAGAAAGAAAGGTTGAAGGATATAAACGTGCATCTCCCAGATGAGGCAGTTCCCTTTAATCAGGATTTCAGGAAAACCTACATAATAATTATTCTTATATCGTTTTGTTCATAATGTCATCACATGAATAACTGCTAGAAAAGTTAAGAAAAGGTGGTCTTTTATCCCTACTGATGTGTCCAAATTAAAATTGGAGTTCCCTTACTAAAAACAAAGTTGTAATGGGAAACTAGCAATTCTCGCCACAAAAGACCCAAGGGCTTTTGGTGAATAAGGAAGGTTTTCCCAAATGGCCTTCATCCTGGTATTTTTTTCTTTCTAAGCGTCAGGGAGATTTATAAGCACTCTCAATATACAGTGTCAGTGTGTGTGTGTATGTGTATGCGTGCGTGTGTGTGTGTGCGTGCGTGTGTGTGTGTGTGAATTGCCAGAGAGCTATAGCAGGCATCTACACACCTGAGGAGCAACACAATTCCAAGCTCTTTGCAAAAAAAAGGTACAGCTTAGTAAAAATTGAAAGTTTATTTATTCTATTTAGAATTCAGAAAACTGTAGAGTGTTCCAAGCACCTCTATAGCAATAAAAAAATCCAACACTCTACAAATTAGATTTTTATAATCTATCATAGACCTGAAGTTACAGTGAAAATAACTGTGTTCAAATCTAATGAAAGACAGATGTCTCAAAAAAACAGAATAGACATGGATAGATTAAAAGTGAAAGAATGGAGAAATGTATATCATACAAACTCTAATCAAAGCTGGTGTGGCTACATTAATCTCACACAAACTAGACCCCAGAACAAGGAATATCAAAACAGATACGGAGAGACATTACATAATGATAAAGGGAACATTTCACCAAGTAGAAATAACAATTTAAAATGTCTTTGCAGTTAATATAAGTGCTTCAAAATAAAATTTTGTGAAAATGATAATACTAAAAGGAAACACAGACTATTCACAATTATAATTAGAGACTTCAGCACTCCAAGCTCAATCATTGACAAAACAGACAAACAATTATTAAGAATATAGAAGCCCTGGACAAGACTGTCAACCAACTTGACCCAATCGACAACTCCACCCAAGAAAAACAGAATACACGTTCATTTCAAGTTCACGTGGAACGTTCACCAAGAAAAACCATGTTGTGAGACATAAAAAAAGTTACAAAATTTAAAAGGCTTAAAATCATATAAGTTGTACTAGAAATAAACAATGGAGAAATATCTAGAAATTCCTCAAATATTTGGAGATTAAACAACATACTTCTAGATAATATATATGTCAAAGAGGAAGTCAAAAGTAAAATTAGAAAATACTTTAACTGAACGAAAATAAAACACAACTTACCAAAACTTGTGGAATGTAGCTAACACAGTGTTTAGAGGGAGATTTTTAGCATTAAATATTAGTGTTAAAAAAGAAGAAAGGTCTCAATCAAGGAGACCTAGCACTATATACAAATTAGATAATACACTTAAATATAAAACCTAAAACAATAAAACCTTTAGAAGAAAACACAGGAGAAAATAGTTTTCATCTTGGATTAAGCAAAAGTTCTTCAATATAATACCAAAAGTACAATCCATAATGAAAATATTAATGGATTGGACTTATTGAAAAACGCTATTAAGAGAATGAAAACGTAAGTCACAAACTGTGAGGAAATATTTGCAAATATAAAGACTCTCAACACTCTATAATAAAGCAAATGATCCAATCTAATATATATATATGTGTATACATATATAATATAGGATATAAGCAGACACTGTACATTAAAAGATGCTCATTATTAGTTATTAATGAAATGCAACTTAAGTCACAATAAGATTTTGCTACACACCTATTAGAGTGGCTGAAACAAAGTAACTGATAATACCATATGCTGACGAGGACGCACAGCAACTGGAATTTTCGTATAGCATTCATGGGAATGCAAAATTGTATGAATTCTTGGGAAAAGTTTAGCAGTGTCTTATAAAATATACATGGACCATACAACTTCATTCCACTCTGGAGTATTCACACAAAAACTTTTATGTCAGTATTTGTTATGGCTTTGTTATTAATAACCCCAAATTGGAAACACCCAAATGGCCTTCAACTGGTGCATAAAGAAACTTTGGTACATCCATACAGTGGAATACTATTCACCAAACAGAAGGAAAGAACCACAAGCAATATAAGGTGCAGGATTCTTAAATGCATTGTGCTAAGTGAAAGAAACTGGACTCAGAAATCTATATACTGTATATTCTATTTATATGATCTCTGGGTTAGAGTGCAGGAATTGACTACAGAGGAGTGCTGAGGACATGTTTTTGGAGGTGATAGACATGTTTTATATTTTTATATCCTGATTTGTATGGTGCTTACAAGACTGTATGCATTTCTCAAAACTTGCCTAACACTGAAAAAGGGGAATTTTACTGCATGAAATTATACCTTAGTTTAAAAACGGGGTAAAACCTTATTAAACATCATTCCATAAGATTTTTATGGAATAAATCTTAATAAATGTGAGATTTATTAAATAAATAAATAAATGTGAATATACATAATCATGGCCTTTGAACTAGTAAAGAACTCAACTCTGTATGGATTTAGCAGTGTGTGGGTTGCAGACACTCATATGAGCCCATCCTAACGGGTATGGAACAGTGAGGATGCATTGTTAATTAACACTAGAATCACATGGCCACTGTATTTCCAATGTTTTCGTTGTATGGCATTCATATACATTCATGTAAAAAAATCTAAGGTTGCTTTTACCTCAGGGATATTTATTGTTATATAAATACCTCCCTTAGTAATTTATAAAAATCTTAAATTGAGGACCTTTTCAAATATTGCAAAGGTTAATAAGATAGCTAAATCAGCTGGACTGAACTTATATTTTTAGTCACCTCCTGTCTTCCAGAGTGATCCAACAGCGGTTCTGAGAAAACGAGGGCTGCACAGTGCTTATTTTTATAAGGGATGCAGGAACTTTGACAAAGAAAAGGTACAGCCTGAAGCTGTCTTCCTTTTATGCAGTCTATAGTGCCCAAAGCTAGCTCTGTCTTATCTGCTAAGAAATACGATTTTTTCCCATGGTCTTTGTTCTCTAGGAGAGCATCAGGACCGTTCCACCAGTGTATATGTGAAATGTAGAACACTCGGGCTGAAAAATCTTCTTGTTATGAAACCATTTTCTCTAGAGGGACAGTTTAGCTACCTGGGACCCCATTGTGGGTGAGCTTGTTCTAGGTATCCTTCCACATAAAAATCTGGAAGAATTCTTTAATCGAAGGCATAATAATTCCAGCAAAGGATTTGTTGAGACTGAGTGAGGTCAAAATCTAAAAATAAATATATTAGCCAACTATAGTAATTCTGTTTTGTTTTTGTTTTTGTTTTTGCGGTACGCGGGCCTGTCAGTGTTGTGGTCTCTCCCGTTGCGGAGCACAGGCTCCAGACGCGCAGGCTCAGCGGCCATGGCTCACGGGCCCAGCCGCTCCGCGGCATGTGGGATCTTCCCGGACCGGGGCACGAACCTGTGTCCCCTGCATCAACAGGCGGACTCTCAACCACTGCGCCACCAGGGAAGCCCTAGACACAGCCATTTGTTGTCATGTAGGAGGTATCCAGTTTGGCTTTCTGGGAGAGGAATAGAATACTTGACATGTTGGCTTGTCTCCCATCCTCTCTTTCCAGTTGGTCAATTGCACTGAGTGAGACAATGACTCCACTGCACTTTTCTGCATTTTCATCACCTGGCTCTTTTGGGCAGCTGCTCAGAAAATCATATCTCGTGCTCCGTATTATGGCATTTCACACAAGATTAGAGGGGTAGAAGCACCCAGGGTCTCCATGGTCATATCCAAAGGACCCCAGTGCTATAGCTGCTGTGGTTCCGAACATGGTGTTTGTGATGAAGTCCATCCAGGAGGCCAGTGCTCATCCTGGGAGTGAAGCAGATCTAAGCTGATTGCCCCTTACTCATAGTTTTATTCCTAATGTTTTTCATGCCATTATTTTTCCATACAATCAATAAGTTCAAGGACAGAAGAAATAAAGAAGAAACTCAGTCATACAGTCTTCTAAAGGCTAAATCTGAAGATGAAGAACAGATTTTGACTGAATAACAAGGTCAAGGCTGACCCTAGGCAAATCTCTGGTTTTGATCGGTGTTTAATAAAATTCTTATTCTAACAAGTGTCCTTTTAGTTATAGTCATATATTTCTTATTTAAGTGACAAATGTTTGAGACTGTTATTTGGTTTTTGCTAATCTATAGAAATGTGATGACATGATCAGGTTAATTATTAAGACTTGTCCAAATTTCTTAGTAGCTAGGCAGGAGTTGGCAGAGAAAGTTCATGCTTTTGCATAGAGACCTAATTGTTAAAAAAAAAAAACAAAGAAAAGAAGTAAGGCTTTATGGCATAATAATTTCATGTTCTGGATAATTAAATGTGAACCTCCATGTCTGTCTGTCTATCTGTCTATCTACCTATCTATCTATCTGTATCTGTTTATCTAACTATCCATTTATCACTTAACTTTCTTTATACATATCAGTTTTTGTACACACACATACATACATATATACAGTCTTTCTTTTGGTTAACGTTTCATTTTCAAGGTCAAACACTCAGCTGGTGAACAGGGGGATTTACCTAATAGTGTTTAAGGCATCTAAAAGGAAGTACAGCTTTAGAATACAGGCAGTTAAACATTGTTAATCGAAAGACTGCCTTAAGGATTAGCACCTATTATTAAGTATGTTTGTGACACGTACAGAAAAACAACGTGCCACCATGAAGGCACTATGAAAATAACAGTAGATCAAAGTGACACACAGTGTTCATTTTTTGACAAGCAACCAGGGTTTGGAAAGCACATTGGAGCACACATTAATATCTGCATTGAAAAAGGAACCTGTGGCTGCATTCTAAGTGCTTGACAAAAGAAGAGGGGGGGAAATTCAATATTATAAACTAATAATATAACTCAAGCAGTTTGTATTTACCATATATCAGGCACCAGGTTAAACGCTACATAGATGTTATCTCCTTTGATCTTTCACAACATCCTTAAGTGTAAGCATGATTATCTTACTAGATCAAGAAACTGAATCCCAGAGAGTTTTAAAAATTAATCCAATGGACATAGTATTTCAATTCAGGTATGTGTGCTCAGAGTATGTGATTTTAAGCCCCTGTATTGTGTGCCCCCTCACTAGCATTTATAGTGTTTCTCCAGTGTGCCAGGCATTATATTCATGATCTCAGGAGTCTTCTCAGCCACACTGTGCTCAGTGAGGAGAATGCTGGGACTCAGTTAAGAAAAGAGGCTTTTTTCTAAACCGTGGAACTAGTCATTGATAGAGGCCAATACAGCCTCAAGCAATCTCATTCCAAATCTCTCATTCTTCCCAGTACTCTAAGTTGCCGCCTAGGCTGCCAAACAACGCAGCTAGTTCAGCCTTGTGAATTCAATCTATGGTTTCTTTCCATTCCATACTTTGTTTGATACAGAAACATACAGGTCCATGAATGATTATGATTACATCAGTTAATACTTATGTCTCACTAATAGTGATAATACTAATAGTCTCAATAACGACTCACAATCATTTAAGGACACCACACTTTTTCTCCAACTCTAAAACCATCGCTATTATCCCCAGTTTACAGACAAGGAAAATTTTAAATCTCACAAGCATTTCTGAATTCAAATGTACGAAATGGTAAGAAGCCAAGATGTTATTTTGCTTTGGAACATCAACTTCAACGCTTAGAAAAAAAATCTGGCCATCTGAAGACCCTAAGGCAGCAGTACAGAAGGCAAGCTGTTTTTTCCTGATCCCTCCCAAGTGTTTGTCCCCAAATTTTAGCCCCCAGCGAAGTGAAGACTCAGAGGAGAAGGAAAGGGAAATGGATTTGCCATTTGTGCTTGAATAGTTTTTTTTAAAGATTTTTTTGATGTGGACCATTTTTAAAGTCTTTATTGAATTTGTTACAATATTGCTTCTGTTTTATGTTTTGGTTTTTTGGCCACGAGGTATATGGGATCTCAGCTCCCCGACCAGGGATCGAACCAGTACCCCCTGCATTGGAAGGCAAAATTTTAACCACTGGACAGCCAGGGAAGTCCCTGTGCTTGAATTGTTTGATGCAACAGAGAGGACATCAAGGCATCGAGCTAGGTTGCAAGGAGAACTAACACAGATACTTATTTTTTAACAATACCACCTAATACTGGTGATAATGTGGTGAAATGAGCTCTTTGATCAATTATTGATGGGTTGAACGCTGGGGATGCCCTTTTGGAAATCCATTTGACAACACACACAAAGAGTCTTCAAAATGGTTTTATCTGTTAGCGCAGAAATTCCTTTCAGAGATCCCTCTTAAGGAAATTAATTCCAAACAGCTGGATGTGCGGTTGTCACAGGTATTGGTATTGCGCTTGATGGACAGATGTTCACAGACAAGGAAGAAGACTATGGATACTTTTAATGCAGGTAAGAGACACAACTGATGACAACACTAGTGTGCAAAGCACAGGTGCAGCAGCTTCCAAACCAGAAGAGCCTTGCCAATGCCCCCCCAAAGCTGCTAACCCACAAACCGTGGGTGAGAACAGTGGACGGCTCTTTGGAATAATCCCTCTGCACTCCTCCAAAGACTAGGTGTGGAGGAGGAAGTATGATGCATTCCTACCAACCATCCTAGAGACTCTGGCTACAGGCTTTCTGCCCCCCAAGAGAAAGTGGCTGGTAACACCCTGGCACAGGCTTGTGATGTTTGTAGCAGAACTGAGTGAACTAAACACAGATATTCCCTCAAAACATCCACGACACCTAATTTATAAACCTAAACAGGTTCTATAACATGGAATGGATAATTACAGATTGAAAGAGATGACATTGCTAATACTGATTATTTTTTTAAAATATAGTTTATGTACAATATTATGTTAGTTTCAGGTGGACTACATGATGATTAGACATTTGCATACATTATGAAATGATTACCACAATAAGTCTAGTAACCATCTGTCCCCACATAGTTACTACAATATTATTAACCGTATTCCTTATACTGTATATTACATCCTAATGATTTATTTGATAACTGGAGGTTTCTATTTCTTAATCCCCTTCTCCTATTTTGCCCACCCCCCAACGCCCTTCCATTCTGGCAACCACCTGCTTGTTTTCTGTATCTAGGAGTCTGTTCTCATTTTGTTTTGTTTGTTAGATTCCACATATAAGTGAGATCATGCAGTATCTGTCCTTCTCTGTCTGACTTATATCATTTAGCATAATACCCTCTAGATTCGTTCCATGTTGTTGCAAATGGCAAGGTTTTATTTTTTTTTTAATGAATTTATTTATTTTTGACTGCGTTGGGTCTTCTTTGCTGCACGTGGGCTTTCTCTAGTTGCGGCGAGCGGAGGCTACTCTTCACTGCAGTGCGCGGGCTTCTATTGCTGTGGCTTCTCTTGTTGTGGAGCACAGGCTCTAGGCACGTGAGCTTCAGTAGTTGTGGCATGCGGGTTCAGTAGTTGTGGCTCACGGGCTCTAGAGTGCAGGCTCAGTAGTTGTGGTGCACAGGCTTAGTTGCTCCGCGGCACGTGGGATCTTCCTGGACCAGGGCTCGAATCCGTGTCCCCTGCTTTGGCAGGCGGATTCTTAACCACTGCACCACCAGGGAAGTCCCAAGGTTTTAATTTTTACGACTGAGTATTATTCCATTGTACGTACATCCAACATTCTTTATCTGTTTGTCTATTGATGGACAACTATGTAGCTTCCATATCTTGGCTATTTTAAATAATGCTGCAATGAACATTGGAGTACATATACATTTTCAAATTAGAGTTTTTGTTTTCTTCGGAAAAATACCCAGAAGTAGGGCTTGGACCTTTTGCTTCTTTGGGCGAATCTCTGCAATTGTGATTATCGTCCCATTTGTTGATCACCTACCCTGGGGGTGTAGGTCTTGACTATACCGTGTCTCCGCCCCTCCTACCCATCTCATTGTGGTTCCTTCTTTATATCTTAAGTTTTGGAAAATCTTTTCTGCTAGTCTTCAGGCTGTTATCATACATAAGTGCTCTGTAAATAGTGTAATTTTGCTCTGCCCTTGGCAGGAGGTGAGCTCAGGGTCTTCCCACTCCACCCTCTCAGCCACTATTGATGACTTTTAAGCTACGAAAATGGCAGTGCTGTATGGTTTAAGCGAGTATAGTGGCACATGCACTCAGTAGAACAGTATATAGCTATTAAAATGATGTGTACAAAGATTTTATAAGCAACATGAAAAGCACTTTTATCATCACATTAAGTTAAAAAGTGGGCTGGAATATTACAAATAAAACATGGTCTCAGGTGTGTAAATAAGGCTGCAAGGGAATCACCCTGAAAAGAAATGTAACTTTTCAACCCTCTTTCTTGTCTCCCTTCTTTCATCGGCATCCTCGAAACTAAAAACACAGACAAATGAACAAGCTGTAAAGTAGGCCACCTGGCTTTGAGTTTCAGCAGTGCTGTCAACTATCTGGATCTATCTGGAAAGGGATCCTTTCAGACCTGTCCATGCTTGGGCTTAAATGTCCCATCTGTCAAATAAGGAGACGGATTCTACATGACACCTGCGGGCCCCAGAGCAATATGATTTCATTTCAAAAATCGATGGAATCTGAACACGAGATCCCCTATTTTGGTAAACTATTACTTTTGGTAAACTGTTACACAGAAAGACAAAAGCAGGGTTTGTTAAACCTCAGAAAATCCATGGGAGATAAGAGACTGTCACACCATTATCTTCCCAACTCAATTTTGTAAACTATTCAGGTCTATCAGCCTATTTGGTTACTCAATTTTAAAATGTTCTTTAATTAAGTCATTTGAAATTGCTTAGTTTAATTGGATTCTTGATTCTTAGTGAGACAAAAAGCCAGTGGATTTTCTCGATATCAAGGTACCAAGAGGTCTTTTTTTTCTTTCTTTCTTTTTTTTTTTTTTTTGGCATGAAAACTGAGATGTTGGTGTTACAAACAAGAGTTGAGATAATTGGATATATTCCAAACAGAGTTCAATACTTCTGTCTGGAAAAGGTCACCACAAATATGTCACATAATTTAAAGTAAACGCATTAGAGTTTTAAAATAACAATTTTGTTTAAATTGCAAAACATAACAGAAACAGAAAGGCTTTCTTAGGTATGGTTATTTCAAATGTTCGACTTGAAATACGTTTTAATATACAATTTTTCCTTGACATACTCAAATATCATGAAAATTTGTATTACCTTCCTTTCGAGTCTATACTCCAAAGATGGAGTGAAAAATGGCCAGTTTATTCTTTCCTATCTATCTTGCCTACAATGGAAGATATAAAATCAAACTACATCAATCCTGAAATACAGTGTTGACACTCAACCAGCATCAAAATCAATTCTTTCACATTTGAAAGAAAATTTAAAATCAGTTTATAGAGTTTTAAGGAATTAATTTTTTAACCAATATTTAAATAACATTTTCTATGTAGTGAACACTATGCTGGACACTGCATATTCAACAGTGAAACTCACAGTCTAACAGGCAAAATAGATGTTAATAATATAATTGTAAAAATGATCATCACAAAGTGTGTGCACAGTGTTACAATCATCTAAGTGGTCCAGAGGAGGAACATGGCTACTGGAAGCCTTCCCTGAAGATGCGCCTTTTCAGCTGAGAACAGAGGAATTAGCAGAAAGCACTTTGATCTTGTTCTCCCACGCAAGGACAATGAGACACAGACTTTTGGAGCTGGAAAGGAATTCAAGTTTCAATCAGCCTAACATTCTGATTCGATTCTTAAGGCTGTACAGCATAATGAGTACTGCAGTCAAAGCAGCAGGGTTTTATACCCAGTCTCTACTACTTACTTAATCACCATGCAACAGAGATGATCAGTGAGACAATTCTGTAAATTTCTGGGTCTGTTCTAGTTATTTATTGCCAACAAACCATCTGAGATTAGCTGAAACCTTCCAGTTTTTAAGCACTGTAAGTCCCAAGTCCTACAAAAACCTTCAATTCCAGGCAAAAAGGAGCTGCTGGTTGCCTACTAACGAATCGCCCCCAGAAGTAGTGGCTACAAATATCGATTTATTATCATTATGTCTCACATTTCTGTGGGTTGTCTGGGCTTCGTTGGGATGGTTCTCGCTCGGGGTCTTTCATTCAGTTGTGTGTAAATGGTAGCTGCAGCTTAGCTGAGCTAACACCTGTGCCATAATGTTGTTGTGAAGTTTAATGAGTTAATAAGTAAACGTTGATTAGTACAGTGCCTGACACATGCAGAATATAAAACAAGTTGAGCTGGTAGTAATGGCAGAATGAAGGAAAGAGAAGGGGGAAGTGATGGCTGTAGGAAAGGGAGAGTATATCAGTGTTTTCGTGTCTATTCTGACAGCCATTATTCTAGATGTTTCACATACATGATCACAGTTAATCTTCCATTCATCTCCATGGAAGAGACACTGTAATTACCCCTATTTTACAGAAAAGGAAACGGAGGCTCCAAAGTTGTAGTTACCTCCCCAAACCTCATAACAATAGAACTAAAAGTTAAATGCAGATTTGTGTTTGCAAAGCCTGTGACTCTTCAACCTCTGTATCTGCTTTGTGGGAAACCATGAAACAGGCTTTCAAAAGATTTCTGTAAGAATTTCACTCCCAGTCAAGATGATATAACAAAGATGGGAATTACCCTTCTGCATGAAACAACCAAAAATATGGGCAAAAATGTATGGGAACCTCCCCACCACCAGTTTTCAAGACATCTAACAGAAGGAAGTGATCCCTGAGAGAAGGCATAGATGAATTAGGTCTATGAATGCCCCAGGTTACTATCTTGAGAGAGTTTCCAGTTCTTGGAAGAACAGAGGGAACGTAAGTTCATACAGGCTTCCTGGGTTGAGGAGGCAGAGCTGAGAGTCAGGAGAGATGAAGGTGGCTTGAATTTTCAGGAGAAAGTATCAGAAAGAAGAGAGGCTGACTAGAGAGAAAGCTCCAGAGATCTGCAGAGGATCCCCGTCAAGTATTCAGCTAGGTACTTGTCAGTGCATGTGTGGGAGGGAATTACTGGAGGCCAGAAAAAGAACCAGCTGAAAGGATTAAAGGTAACAGTGGCCACTGCCCACATGGGTCTGGGAATATTACATAGACTCCCCAGCCAGCCTGGAAAATCTCATGATTTAGGGGTATTGGTTAGAGTACACAGAAGGCTCTTGCCTGAGCCGTGGGGAGTAATTAGCACCTCTGATGCCACCTAACAAAACTTATAAGCAAGAAACAAAAGAATTAAACTGTTTCCAATATGTTTACTGTGTCCCAGAACACATATTATTTATGTGTTTATATTTATAGGAATACAAAAAACGTGCTGGGTCAAACAAGGTAAAATTCCGAAGGCCAGGGCTTTAATTAAACATTACCTACCATGCAAATAAATAAATAAGAAAATACAAGGCATAATGAAGAGAAAAATCACTCAATCTAAATTGATCCGGAATTAGTACAGATGTTATAGATAGCATACAAGGACATTAAAAATGTTATTATGACTCTATTCTATATATTCAGAAAGTTAAGCAGAGATAGAGAAGATCTTTTTAAATTCCAAATTTAACTACTAGAGGTAAAAGTTTCAATGAGTGAGAAGAAAACACATTGGATGGGATCAATGACAGATTGGACACTGCAGAGGGAAAGATTAGTAAACTTAAAGACAGGGCTGTAGACACTATTTTAAAATCTAACACAGACAGAAAAAGAGAAAAATAAATGAACAAAACACCTCTGAGCAGTTGGACAACCGCAAGTGTCCTAATAAACATTTAGTTTGTATCCCTGAAGGAGAAAAGAAAGCAAGAGACAGAAAAAAAAAAAAAAGTTATCAATCAATGGTTGGAGTTTTTCCAAATTTGATGAAAACTCTAAACCCACAGATCCAAGAGTCTCAGTGAACTTTAAGCACAAGAAACGAAGAAAATTACACCACCATCATACCTCAGTAAAGTTTTTTAAAAAAGATTTTTGCAAGAATGTCTGTCAAGGACAGATAGTTTTTACACTTATAATGATGATCATTACATAATGCACGCAAATGTTAAATCACTATGTAGTACACCTGAAACTAACATAATAATATATGTCAACTATATTTCAATTTAAGAAAAGGATGTCTTTGTTGGGACTCCCCAGAATCCCTCAATCCACTGCTTCTGAAAATTTACAAGGTGATGCTTGTATTAGTCATCTTGGAGGGGATGTTAATTGTGGTTGTTACCCTCAATCTCTGTGGAACTGCCAGAAGCAGACTGTAGCAACAAGTCTATCTCCATGTTGTGCAGAAAATACCAGAAATAAAGACGCATAGCTCTCTCCAGTCAATGCGGCTTCTTAGAAAAACCCAATGGTTAAGAAAACTCACCCGAAACTAACACAACATCAACTATATTAATCAACTAAATTCCAATATAAAATAATCAACTATATTCCAATACAGATCAACTATATTCCAATATAAAATAAAAACTTAAAAAAAAAATTCCTCAACCAATGTGGCAGAGTGTGTAAGGAATAAGCCAGTGGACCAAGTCCTTTCAGGTTTCAGATTATCCATGATAATGGTCACAGGGTCTAAATACCTTTCCAAATATCTGCTGGTCTTTTTGGATCCCTGGATAAAAGTCTCAGGATGACATTCTCTTCTCATCCCTGTATAGGCCTTACCTGTTGGTTACCTGTAGTCTTAATCTGTCCCTGTTGCAGAATCCATGAAAGCTCTATCCATAAACATTTGAACAACAGTACCCACTTCACTATATTTCCACCTACATAATTTTTAGTTTCTTATAACCACCACATGGAGTCTTGAGGATGACTAAATAACGGTAATATTTATGAGCATTTCCTATGCTCTAGCTACCTTTCTAAGAACCTTACATAGCTTACTTTATCTTATTTAACCTTTGAAAGAAACTTATGAGGTAAGTATAGTCTATCCTTATTACTGATGGTAGTTAAGTTCTAGAAAGTCGATTCTCATTAGGCAGTTTCTCAATAGGCAGTTGCTATTCCCTGATTCAGTGTATCCTCAACTGCTGTTTCTAGGGGAAATGCAGGATCCAGTTCCTCTGAGTCTCTGGTTACATTTTTGTCATCTGATCAATACCTAACCTTGTTTTATGTGCGTTTCTGTTCAGAGAGACCTCATTTAATGTATGCTGTTGGTTCATTGACACTGAACTCGTGGTCAGTAGCCCTATGACTTAAGCCTTGAATGAGGCTTATCTAACATACTTGATTTCCCCAGAAGATACATCACAGCATTCTTGAACTCAGAACAATAGCTGAGGTTGCAAGACTATACTCCAGGGGCCTTTTAAACTGTGCAATCACCAACAGAAAGCATGAAAATGTGGGAAAAAAAAAAAGTGGCACAAAATAGACCACAAAATGACATTTGTTTAGAGTATAAGCGTTAAAACAAAAGAGGAAGCAATCCCTTGATCAACCTCAGCTGGGAACACGCACATCAGGGGACTCAAATTTTTCACCACTCTGCACGTGCCTGTGAATCATGGCGAAAGCACCTCAAGTATGGATTTGGAGGTTATAAATCAATTTGAGCGAGTAGGTGACTTTGCAAATGCAGAATATGAGGATCAATTGTGCAATAGTGCTCATCTCCACCTTTTCCAGGGAAAGAAACACTCAAAGAGCAGTCGACTAATTTTCTCAAGGTTGTATTGTTCATAAGTAAGAGTCAGAATCTAAACTCCAACATTCTGACTCCAGTGCCAAGCTCTTAACCACTGTGCTGTCTCTGCTGATACAGTACTTTTGATTGACTGGTACCCATATCAATCAACACTAATGAGGTGCAACAAAGGAACATAAAATCTCAGTGGCTTACAGCACTGAAAACTGATTTTTCTTGCCACCAGATCTGTGGGTTGGCAGGGATTCTGCTGTTCTCATTTAGGTTCAGCTGGGCTTGCACTGGACTGCAGTTTGGGTTGAGGTCACTTTGCTCTCCATTCTCCTCGAACAAGTGGCTACTCAGAGTTTGTTCTTAGCACAAATGGCAGAAAAGCAATGAACCAAAGTGTGTACCACAATGTATTTAATACAAACACATTTAAGGTCTGATTCAAGGCAAGTCACATGGCCCAGCCTAGCATCCATGGTTTTATGTACTCTAGTCACAGATACTACAAGCTCACGTGGCACAGGGTGCTGATATATAATTCTAATAAAGAGAGGAGTGAAGAATGAAAACCATGATACACACTTTGGCAATGTCTTAGGTGAGATTAAAAAGCACTGCAGGACTTCCCTGGCGGCACAGTGGTTAAGAATCTACCTGCCAACACAGGGGACAGGAGTTCGAGCCTTGGTCCGGGAAGATCCCACATGCTGCGGAGCAAAAAAGCCTTGTGTGCCACAACTACTGAGCCCGTGAGCCACAACTACTGAAGCCGCGTGCCTAGAGCCTGTGTTCCACAACAAGAGAAGCCACCACGATGAGAAGCCCGCGCACCACAACAAAGAGTAGCTCCCGCTCGCCACAACTAGAGAAAGCCCGAGCACAGCAATGAAGACCCAATGCAGCCAAAAATAAAATAAATAAGTTAAAAAAAAAAAGAGTCCTGCACTTCTTCCAAGGCCCTCATTTTTCTTTTAAGGAGGCAAAACAAGTGTTCACCCCAAGCCCCTTACCTCAAGCTGAAGAACCACATTCACTCTCCTGATTCATTTTGGTCCTGCTCTGGGATGAGGAACCTCTTGCCCTGAGGATGATCTAGACAGTGTTATCTTGAAGTTCAATAAAAAAGCCAAAGGCTCTGCGATTATGGTGGCAATTGTACAGGACTGGACAGAATTAGAATATCTAAGTAGGTGTCGAAGTTGAGAATAACAGGCTGTCCATATGAGACTGACAATTCAAAAGTGAGAAGTATTGCCCTCCCCCAAAATTTGTGAACTAACCAGCTCTAGTGGCAGTGGTTGTTTAGACAGTTCCTAGGGAATAGGTTTCTGTACGCACATAGGTTTAAGGAAATTGGCCCAAAGCTGACCATTCAGGAACCTAGCCCTGTGCCAGCCAATTTCTCTCCCTTTCACCCTGTCTCGGCTTTCATCAGCCATCTTTATCAGCTCCCTTGCCATCCGCTGACACTTGCTTGACCAATGCTGTCAGGTACCCCTATTTCGGCATTCCACCCCCTCCATGGCATCAGATACCCCATCACTTTGTGATGTGATGCATTCTAGGTTGAATTTGAGTCTGCACTTCTCCTTTAGGACTTGTTTTCCCCTCTTGGTGTGAGTCAAGGAAAACTCATCCCTATAGGTTTTTGTTAACTTTTAAATCCATCCCCGTATGAGCTGGTTAAAACTTGGGTTTTTTTCATTTGATTGGCACTCCTGATTTATCTTGCAACTGGCATCAGGCCAGAGAGGGCAAACTCCTAGATGCTGAGTTTACATCTCTTCCCCTACTCTTAAGCCCTCATCAAATCACTCCTCTGCAGCAGCATGATTAAGTGAAAATCCACCGGATGAGGAGTTCAGAGATCTGTGACCTCACTCATGCTTTGCCACTGACTCAATGAATGACTTTGAGAAAATTACTTCTTTTCTCTGCTCATCCGCAAATGGGCTGGGGCAACTCAGTCAGCAATTCTTAATGTTCTTTGGTTGCTGAATGCATTTTTAAAACTAAAGTCTAAAATGGAAAGTATAAAATGATAAAAGCTAAGCTGCTGTAATTTAACAGAGGGTGCCGGCAGGGGTGGGGGCCGGAGTAGGGGAGAATCTGCAAGAGTTCCAGCCACTTCACAGTCTCCCGTTCCTGCCTGTGGTCTCAGGTACCTTCTCAGCATGCTGAATGCTTTTTGGACTGTAACTCGTCAACCAGTAGATAAGACAGTGTCTTACATCTATTTTGGGTCTAAAGTCACTTGAATCTTTGTTTTCTCTTAAATTACATATTAGGTCCCAACACTTGAAAAATCAAATAAAAATTCTAGGTGACATTTACTTGTATTTCAGCCCACCAACACAGAGCAACTAACTGAATCACTGGCTGGGTTTTAGCAAATGCTATGCCACTCATTAGCTGGTGGGAATTTGGTCAAGTCAATCGTGCTCTCTGTTTTCATCTGTAAAATGAGGGTCTCAGGTTAGAGTATCTCTAAGTCCCCTGATACATTCCTTATTATAGAATTCAAGACTTTCTAACCAATCCTCCCCCCATCTATTAGCAGCTTATTTGACAATACTCTTAAGAAAGGACAGTTTTCTGGGACAAGTTACGTTGTAATGAGTAGGTGGGAACTGTGTGCCCTCACAGCCAGAACACGTACAAGCCTGTTTGTAAACATGCAAACTCCACATTCATCTCTAGGAGGCCCCATTTGTCTTTTAGCCTTTCTGATGAGTAAACTAACTCCAAACCAATTTGGAACAAGCAAAATACGTTATCATGAGATATTTGTTTTCTCAAACGACTGTACTGACAAAGCCTCTCTCTGTCTCTCTTTCTCCCTGCCACTGTTTTGGTCTGTTGTTTCTGAATAATGACTAGAAAGCTGCAACTCAGGGCTAACACAGATTTCAGACTTATGGAGATAGAAAGTTGATGCATTGGACCAAATCAGAGAGGAAAAAGGAATCAAAGGAGGAAGAAATACAGGAGAAAGGCAAGAAGGACAATGACCGACAGAAATTGAATTCCTCTTCCTTTTCCCCCTCGTTGAACTTTCAAGCCAAAAATATCTGCAGTACCAGATCCAGATGGAGAGAGAATGGTCTGTTTACCATCTGCAGAGACAAAACGGCACAGCGAAACTGCAATTTAAAGGCGAAAGTCATCAGGAATAGAGTTAAATAACGTATGTCAGAATTAAGGGATTTGGTACAAAACCCTTTGCTAAGATTCTGGGGTGCCTCTCTGTGGGTGGGTGTGGTTCAGAGAGTGAAAGCTAAATCCTTTGACAACCAGAAAATAAATGTGAGGGGCAGTAAATAGAAGGCTTTCAGGGGAGATCACACACGACTGAGGAGGAGATAGAGTGGAATCAACAACACTTGCCCTGAAGCATTTGGAGATTTTATGAGACTAAACATAGACAGCTTCCACTGAAGCCTAAAAGTCTCCATTCAGAGGATGCATGTGTTGCATAATTAAAGAAGATCAGGGCCAATTCAGAAAAGCCAACTGAGAAAAATGCTGCTGAGCGATTGTTATTCTTCAGATTCTGTAATCTGGGTCGTCTTCCAGGGGGATGGAGTGAGAAGCAAATGATCATGCGTGATATCCCACTACCATGTCCTGCTTAGGAAAGACCATGGACGTTGCAGTCAGAAGACCTGATTTTATAGGGCTTTGCCCCTCTTCCTTAACTGGGTTGCCTTGGGTAAGTTTCTCAACCCATTTTCTCTCAGGTATCCTCATCTATAAGATAATGATTGCAAAAAACACGTTGAGAGGGCTTCCACGTGCCAGGTACTGTTGCAAGTGATTCACAGACATTAACTCTTAATTCTTACAACAGCCCTAGGAAGAAGGTGTTTTAGCTCTGTTTTACAAATGAGGAAGTCGAGTCACAGAGGGATAAGTAACTCGCTCGTGATCATACAGTGGACCTTGACAAGCAGTGGAGCTGTGAGCTCTGGAAGTGGAGGTCTAGAGTACTAACCAAAGCACATGGCAGTTCTGATGCTGTAGCGGACCTTGGAAGGTACCCGACACACTGGTTCATACTAGAAACACAACCAGTATTGGCATGTTCGCTTTCGTCCCAATCAGTCATTTGTTTACTTGATAAACATTTACGAAAGTGCTACTATGGGCCTGAGATCATGCCAGATGATAACAGTTAATGGTTTTTTCTGTACTAACTCATTTCGTTCTTATAAGTCACAGCACCCCTGACATCAGTGTTGATATTACTAGGGGTTTCTTTCCTTGCAATTCCCTTTGCTGGAGATGCTCTCCCCTCTCAGGTACCCATGTGGCTCACTTCCATACGATTCAAGTCTCTGACAGGCTTTCTCCAAACACCATAGCTGAAACAACAAACTCCATCATACCCTCTCTCCCCTCTTCCTGCTATAGTTTCCTTTAGAACATATAAAAACACCTGGAATTATTCTATCTGTTCCCCTCTTTTCTGCCTTTCTCAAAATAATGGAAGCTTCATTAACGCAGGAATTTTGCCTACCTTGCTGACCGCTACTCCATATCACCAGCCCCTGGTAGACACACACTTGTTAAATAAATGAATGAATTGTCTCCATTTTACAGTTGCATAAGTTAAGATGCAGAGAAGTTCATGAAATACCTTAAGGTGCAAAGGTAGAAAGTGATAGGGCTGGAATCCAAAGGCAAGAGGAGTCATACCTGGAGCCTATCTTCTTAGCCACCATGCCACCTTGGAGGATACAGGGATACATAACCCAGCTCCTGCCCTCAAGGAGTCCACAGTGCAACAGTGGACAGTCTCCTACACAAGAACTCTGGTTCATTATGCATGTGTTCACTGCTGCCACATGCATAGAGCACTTGCCAGTTACATGGTACCAGGAGTATCACGTAAGGACAAAAAACCATGTGAGACAGTCTCTGCATCCAAAGAATTGACAATTTAAACAGGTGAATAGGATATAAACATTTAGAAAATCATAGAGTAAGTTGAAAGGGTAAACATTAATTGAAGGCAAAAATTGTATGTTGTGAAATGCCTAAAAAGGAGAACTTTTTCTTTAAGAATTGGGGGTCATGGAAGAGTCAACAGTGAAGTCAGTATTTATTTAGGCTCTAACACAAAAAGAATCTTCATTCTGTGGGAAGAGGGGGAGGAGTAATAAGCAGGAAGTATAGCCAGAGTTGGGTGGGGGAGAGACTGAAGGATGTAAAGAAGAACAGTCATCATTTTAGAGTTTCATGGAAAGAAAAGATACATCAAAATAGTGGGTTGAGACAAGATCATGAAGGGTCTTGATCATCACGCTAAACAATTTGGACTTTACTATGTAACTTATGTAAAGTTTGGGGAGGTTTTTATGGAAGGAGGGTCTTTGAGGGAGATAACTGGCAGACTATGGAGGGTGAGTGAGAGGTGAAAGATGTAAGAGCAGGAGATGGTTACACGTATCTAGGAAATAGAGGATGAAGACTTGAACTAGGGAGGAGATGGTGAGGAAAGGTTGAGGAGGAAGTTGCATCACAGTTGAGGGTCCAACCCCTATGCCCTGGCTTTAGAGGCTGAGGGAGAGGAATGAATCCAAAAGTTTGAAATTTGAAAATCGGCTTTATAAGATGGTAACTTCCTGTAAGTGAAGTTGAAAACATAGAAGGAAAGCAGGCCTTTGGAATGAGGGAAGAAGGAAGGGGTCTGAACTGAGAGTTGCAGGACAAGATAGCTAATCCACAGAGGACGGGCCGGGGCTTGGGCAGGAAGGCCAAGGCAGAGGGGTCAGCAGGAGTACAACCCACTGCTCACTGATTTCTTAAGTGATTCCTCCAGTTTTCCAATCTCTCTCACACGTGTGCAGAAAATGGTAACATCCGTGTGGCACACTGGGTGTGGTTGATGGCGCCCTGAGAACCTCCAGCTGGCAGATCCCACCCCCCCTAGCTCTGCCCCTGCAGACTTGGCCACCTATCAACCATTCGTGCCACATACTTGGGCCATGGGACCCCAGTTGGGAAACACTGTCATACAGGATTTAGAGTCAAGGGAGTTTCATTTGGAAATAAGCAGGTAGTTTTTAGGTTCTCCTAGGAGTCTGAGCTGAGTTCAACTTGTCAAAGTGTTCTAAACATCGTCACTGAAAATGTTGATGTTCTTTAAGGTTTCCACACAAAATTTCCAAATTGCTCTGAAATTTAGCCTCTCACGAGGTTCGTATTAACTGTCTGTTCTGGTGAACATGAAAGGTCCAATATATAGCCTAAGGAATTATACCTTTTGAGGTTATTCAAGTCCACTGTTGAATTTCCCAGCAGAGAACCTTCTCACACATCATAGATAAAAATCTCAAATTACCCTATGGCCTGGTAATTGTACTCTGGGATACCTCTTCTAGAGAAAAAAGAACATAGGGCTACTCCTGGTAACGTTGTTGATACTGAGGAAAAATTGGACTAAACCCTACATGTTTAACAAAAGAAAAGAGATTTAAAGTAATAGGGATATATGATGGTATAGAGGTTCAGATAAGTGAAAGATCTTCAAATCGTACTTCAGTTTAAAAAAAAAACAAGTGGCAGAATGCTACGTGCATTACAAAGCGTATATGGGAACTGAAAAATTACACTACATATTTTCTCTTGTTAGGTATGTATAGTATAGGAAAGACTGAAAGGAATCACTCAGACTCAAAATAGTGTTATCCCTCAAGGAGTACATGTGGGTTTGGGAGAAGCAGTGTATGGAGACAGAGGTCAACTGGGACTTCAAGCTCTAATAAAGATACTCCAGGGCTTCCCTGTGGCTCAGTGGCTGAGAGTCCGCCTGACGATGCAGGGGACGCGGGTTCGTGCCCCGGTCCGGGAAGAACCCACATGCCGCAGAGTGGCTGGGCCCATGAGCCATGGCAGCTGAGCCTGCACGTCCGGAGCCTGTGCTCCACAACGGTAGAGGCCACAACAGTGAGAGGCCCGCATACCGCAAGAAAAAAAAAAAGATACTCCAAATGTTTTTGAGAAGGGTTAATACAACCTGCACCTGTATTAGTTGCATAATTTAAAAAGTAATTATAAGCATAGAAAAAAATGACTGGAAGCCAATGGGCCAAACGTGAATATTAGTTTACTCTGGCTGCTGAGAATATATATTATTGTGCTTCTACATCTTTTTCTATATTTTTAAAATTTCATGGACCAGCATCCAAGTCTATACACTTAAAAACTAAATATTCAATAAGGCAGGGCTTGTGGTCTGTGGTACTTGATTTCAATCAACTCAGGCTCCACTGATCAGCTTCCAGCAGTGCACTCTGGAATCACTCGGCCCCTGGCAGTGTCAGTGTTAGTGGCAAAGCACAAAATAATGTGACAAGACTGTGAAGCAGTCATGTGTGAACAAGGGCTTGGACTGTGTGGGTCTTAGAAACTCAATGGGCACATAGAATCTCTCTCCAGCAAAGGGGGAGCAAAAAAGGGGGGGCAGAGTAATAAACAGTTACATTTTCTCCCCTCTGGTCACACCGAAGAGCAACCCAGGAAGCAGGGCATGGAGACCAGCCCTGACTGATGGAGAAGAAAGAAGATATTTTGGTCGAAATGGAGTGGAAGAGAGAATTGCAGGGGATGTAAAATATTTTGTGCTTTGAGGGGAGTCATGGGACTCCGCACACCAAGGCAACACAGCCCAAATATCTGGGACCACTAGGGAGGAAGGATAAAGCACAGATGTGCAGGCTGAAATCACCCCCAAATTGTCAGTGTCTCCAGAGGATCTCAAGCAGTCTGCAGGGTTAGTGCTTAATAGAGTAGCCCAAAGTATCTTCTGCTTGTTAAATTTCTCAAAATAACTTCATGGAGAAAGGACTTATCCTCGATTCCAGGGATTTGCAGGAGATCTGGGCAGGGAGACTATGCCGTCTGACAGTTTCCCTTGAAGACGACAGCCAGAGGGACTTTTTGAAAGTCTGTACTGAGTATCTAGATGTTACATCTAGACACGTTTGGTGCAAAGTATGTCCCTCTTTGGAACAGCTTCTGTGGTGGACCTTATCACACTGTTATAATTGCTTGGTTTCCCTGACGAGCTTGCCAACTGAGCCGTGAACTCCAGAACAGAACTCCAGCCATGACGGCCAGAACAGGATGTTATTCATCGGTGTTTCCACAGTACCTGGTACAGTGCTTGACACAGAATATTTATAATGTAGTTTTCACTGATGAATGAATTATGGCATCTTTAATTGGAGTTGCATGCTTACATAGTCCAAGATCCACACTCCTTCAACGTTTTATGGCTTCTCACAAGCCTTACCTCCTCTTATCTACGTATTTGCAAAATGAGGGTAACGCACCGATCATTTCTTGACATGAGTCATTTCAGCTGACACGTCTCAGACAGATCCATCTTCCAAACATGAGGTGTGGCTGGACAGCACTGGCTGCGGTGATAATAGGTTTACTGGGAGCAGTGGTAGGGATGAGGGATGTCAAAACAGAGAGAGAGACTCAAACTAGCAAGGAGACCAAGCCTATTCTCTGATGTTTATTTAGCAGTTTCTCACCCAGACACTGTGCTAGGTACTTCAGATAGAGACATAAAAAGATGTGGCCCATGAGTCGAAGGCACACACAAGGGAATGCCAGAGGAAGAAAACTAGGGGGTCATGAGAGATGCCAAGAATGGGGGTAATTCAGAGTCTTTCCAGGGTCCTGGAAAACTGAAAAGGCATCTGTTCGAAGCAGAGGGGGAGAAAATGTTTAAAGCCACAAATGTATGAACGTGTGTGACACATGTGGGAACAGCCAAGTAATCTGAGAAGAAGGTGGGCAGAGGAAATCGCAAGAACGGAAGCTGAGGTCACATGTGGACACCCTTGAATTCCATATTAAGAGGTTTCCCATTTATCTGGGGAATTCTTGATGAGGGACCTAGGAAAGTTTTTAATCAAATGATCATGCTGTTTTAGAAGGAAGCGAACATTTTGAGAGCTAGAAATGGACATACAGAAGAAGAGACGGAAACACACATTTACTTCTTAAGAGAGCAGTTTGGTAAGTGGCAAAATCAGCTCGATCAATGTCCTAACCCCAAACACCTAAACGTCCAACGTGGGCCCTCTCATGACATTCCGAATTCTATGGTACTTCATTCTTATTCCCTGGAAGACTAGACACAAAGAGTCATTTGCTATCAATTTGGTGTCCGGATAGACCTGCCGCAGGACTGGCTTCTGGGAGGAAGAGACTGACCTAACCAGATAACAAACTACTGCCCAAACTTAAAAATCGGGACCCGACCCTCATGCTTGGCAGGAATCAGCTGCCAGTCTATCTAGCTGCCCATCTGACTGACACTTTCGTTCATTTCTTTATTCTGGAGGCAGACTCAGATCAACTACAGGGCTTTCTAGTAGCAGAGAAACGTGAACTCTGCTTTGGAGCCCATAATGCTCCAAGTTTCCCAAGTCTCCCAGGGCAGAGAGCCAGCAGGTTTTGGGAATTCACCCAACAACACAAGTACTTACTGAGAGGTCCTTGAGTTGGGAGGTAACTAGGCAAGCTGGGATCCAACTCCCAGCTCCTCAGTTACTGGCTATGTGACCTTGATCAAGCTAATGTCTCTACGTCTTATTTCTTCACTGATGAAATAAAGATGATAGTGCATGCCCTACATCATCATTAAGAAGACGAAATGAGATAATGAAGGTAAAACAGTTGACACAGTCCCTGGCACATAGTAAGTACTTAATAAATGTCGGCATCTGGTAAGAATTATTCTCAGTATTATTTGGGAATTATGGCCACACATTTATTTTTGTATCCCAGAACCTAGCATATCACCTGACACCTAGCTGGCACTTGACCTTTTGTTAACCAAAGCTTCTGACAGACAGCAGATTCCAGAAAAGATTTTAGTTTCTTGAAGTGTAAGATGGAGCTAACCACACTTACCTCAGATGCTATTGTGGGCAGGATACAGGACAATTTAAAAATAAAGACCCTAACTCAGTCATCATAAATGAGGCCAGTCACTAAAGATAGTACTGGTTGTTCTAGAACATTTAGATATTTTTGTGGTCTTCTAAAAAATGTGTGACCACCTGTGCATCAGCAATGTGTCTTAAGAGCCAGCATCACACTAGCCCCATCAGGCATCTTAGGTTCACTTATTGGTAAAGAAACTGAGTCTCGGGGCTTCCCTGGTGGCGCAGTGGTTGAGGGTCCGCCTGCCGATGCAGGGGACGCGGGTTCGTGCCCGGGTCCGGGAAGATCCCACATGCCGCGGAGAGGCTGGGCCCGTGAGCCATGGCCGCTAAGCCTGCGCGTCCGGAGCCTGTGCTCCGCGGCGGGAGAGGCCACGGCAGTGAAAGGCCCGCGTACCGCAAAAAAAAAAAAAAAAAAAAAAAAACTGAGTCTCAAGATCAAAGAGCTGGTAAGGAGCAGAACTAAGACTGGAAAACCCAGGTTTCCAAACTTCGAGTTTCATATTTTTGTTTTCTCCACTCAAGCATGATGTTTACAAAGAAGTAAAAGAGAAAGAACAAAAAGTTCCTATGGATTTCACAAATGTGCCCTGCTAAATAAAACAAGATGAATATCTTTAGAATATAAAAGTTCCAGGTACTGCTTGTTTTTACTTTTTATATTCCCTTTATATATATATTGTGGAGATTCATTGGGTGATGCATTTGAGCTGAGAGCAGACCCCATCCACTTAAAAGATATTTGCTTGTGAAAATGGACTTCAGTGTTTTCTCAGAAAACCTCAATATTATGTCATGTTTGTAGAGCAAAGTGCAGACCAATTTCTAATGGTGTATCTCAGACTTACGTGACATCTGCAAATAATATCTCGACAATCACCTCATCTCACCAGCTCTCCCACTACCACCTTAGTTGAAGCCCCCATCCTCCCTTCCCGAGATTACTACAAAGGTCTCCTCACTGGACACCCTGCTTACCCTCTTGCACCTAAATGCAATAAGTCCCCTACATGCGAATGAGTTCTGTTCCAAGAGCATGTCTGTAAGTCCAGTGTGTTCATAAGTCCAACAAATTTAGCCTAGGTACCCAACTATACAGTCGGCTATATAGTACTGCACTGTAATAGGTTTTCACACAAATAATACATAAAAAAACAAACACAGAAAATAAAGAAAACATCTTTAATCTTACAGTACAGTACCTTGAAAAGTACAGTAGTACAGTACAACAGCGTGAACAGGCAAGAAGAGTTACTGACTGGAGGAGGGAGAGGAGGTGGGAGATGGTAGAGCTGAAGGATCGACAGCAATAGGAGACGGAGGGCAAGCTGCAATTTCAATTTCACTCACGCCTGACGTTGACGGAACACACGTTCGCACCTTTGAAAGTTCGCAGCTTGAAGGTTCGTATGTAGGGGACCTACTGTAACCCATTCTTCACCTAATGTCGTGGTGAGCTCTTACAACTGCAAAGCAGGTCACTGGCTTCTCATCCACACTCCTGAACACGACATTTAAAGCCCCACCTGATCATGACTCTGGCTACATTCATCTTCTTCCTTGTTCCTACTTGTACCCAGGGAGGCTGACCTTCTTCTTTTCCCCGAACAAGCCAAGTCTGCATCTTCCTCCCAGACTTGGTACATGATCTTCTCTCTGTCTGGAAAGCTCTCTCCCAGATCTTCAAAAGTCTCACTCCTTCTCATCACTCAGATTATGCTCAGATGTTATTTCCTCAGAAATGCCTTGCTTTTCTTGCTCCTCCCCCAATCACCCCATTTACATTAGACCCTGTCATCAATCCTATCACCCTGTGAATTGGTCAGGGTTGGCCAGGTTATGCTGCAGACAAAAAACAACCTTCAAAAGCCAGGGGCTTATCTCATCCACGGTTTAGTTCTTGTTCCCGCTCGTATCCATCACAGGCTGTCGGTGGGCTCTGCTCCCTGCTCTCTCACTCTAGAAATCAGGCTGGCAGATTATCCACCATTTAAACATCACTAGTCACTGTGTCAGGGAGACACAGGAACACGGAAAAATCAAGCGTTGGCTCTTAAACTTCCACCCAGAAGCTATGCCTGTCATTTCTGTTCACACTTAATCAGTCAAAACGAATCATATATGCATATATGACATCAAGAGGGTCTGAAGGTGCCATTCTAACTTATGCCCAGAGGGAAAACTGGAAGTATTTGATAAACAGCATTAATAACTACTACAGTCTTCTTCAGTCTTCTTCACAGCACTTCCTACCACCTGCAATTATATTTACTTATCTTTAATGGCGCTTCAACTTTAGTAAGCACCATCTACCACGTGCGCCTATCCTTTGTGCAAACGTCTTCATCCAAATACTGACTTGGTACAGGGCAAACCTCTGAATGATGACTCACAGTGGCAGTTCAACCATGTTTGACTTTCACAGGTCATGAAGAACACAATATACTTCTCTTTTGTAAGTTATATTTTGTTGTTTTTTCCAATAGAATAAAGTTTCCTAGAATATTATTCCCAAGAAGCCAAAAGATCGAATCATCAACTTGTCCCCAGTCACCTGCTTTAAGCACAGTTCTGCCCTGCTTCATGAGAACAGGTAATATTGTATTGTTTATTGATATTTCTTGTCTATTATTGACTGACTTGTAGAAGAAAAACAGAATCCTACGTATGTCACCAGAAATCACCCAATTAAGCATTTACAAGAGAGCTGTGCGTCATCGACAAACTATTTTTTCCTCTCTTCTCTCCACACACACACACACACACACACACACACACACACACAATCATTAACTATATTTACTTTGGAAACCCCAAAGGACCTGGTATTTCTATTTTAATTGAACCGAAACATTTTCCTATAGCCAAAAGAGTAACTTTCAGACAACATGCTATGCAAAATCCATCAGAATAAATTCTCAAAGCTCTCCCAGTAAACCATATAGTCATTCCCAGACCACTTTAGAGTGTAGACCAGAAGTCAAGACTGTTCACCATAAGGCTTGTTTTATAATTATGCACACAGTAAATTTTTACCAACATTTGAAATGCTGGATAATTTACATAAAATCTAGATTTTGAAATTTCCTTGGCAAATCAGAAGATATGGTTACAATGGGCATATATTTTTGCAATGTAACAATTGCTCTATTAAATAGAGGGGGTGGGTTTTCCCATTTGTTTCCTCAAATCCTTGTTGTGTTCTGCTAACTCTGAGCCAGTTGCCATCTTCCACCTTTCATCTGGCTGGATTCATTCAATCCTTTCTTTGGTCTTTTAGACATTTGAGATGTGGCCATCACTTTGGAAAATCATAGGATGTCACGCAAGATTTTAGGTAATAAAATATCTTCACATCTGGATTTTTCCATATTTCTGTGTACTTTTTCTTAGACAAAGTGTTTATCCTTTTTATTTGAAAATTTCTAGATTTATTTACATTCTTTCCCTTTTGTTTGAACTTACATTTTGGGGAGCTTTCTTTGAATACTTCAACTTTTAAATTATAGACTCCATGTACCCATCAACCAGCTTTAATAATTATCCAGGGGCTTCGCTGGTGGCGCAGTGGTTGAGGGTCCGCCTGCCGATGCAGCGGACACGGGTTTGTGCCCCAGTCCGGGAGGATCCCACATGCCGTGGAGCGGCTGGGCCTGTGAGCCATGGCTGCTGAGCCTGCGCATCCGGAGCCTGTGCTCCGCAACAGGAGAGGTCACAACAGTGAGAGGCCCGCGTACCGCAAAAAAAAAAAAAAAAAAATTAACCAGATATAGCTAGACTTGTTTATTAATAATTAACTTCTTCCCCAATCATTACCTCTCCATCTTTTTTCTCATATTTATCATTTTACTTATTTATATTAATAAGTATAATATTTGTTCATTTTTAACGAGGTTATTCTCTAATTCCCTGCTAGAACCTAAATGTCAGGCAGGCAAGGACCCAATCTTTGAAATTCACTGCTGTATCCTTAGCATCTTCAACAGTACTTGGAACAGACAAGATTAAAGAGCTTTTGAAAATAACAAAATAGTTCCCATTGAAAAAATCAACCCTGAGTATAGGGAAGATATTGAATGATCTCCTGGGAATCTTTGCAGACTGTAATGCCACAAAGTCTTTAACCATTTATTCATTAAATTCATTCATTCATCCATTCAGTCATTACTCAGCAAACATAACCAACCATCTGTTATCTGACAGGCACTGTGCTTAGTGATGTGAATGGCACGATGAATAAGACCTAGTTCTTGACCTCAAGGCACTAATGGTCTAGTTAGGAAGATAGACAAGTAAACAAATACATGTAATACAAAGTGATCAACACCAAAGGAGGAATGACAGATTCTCTGCAAATTATTGAAGAGACGCTTTGCCCCGCTGGTTCCCCATCCTGTCCCCTCCCAGCACTGTATAATAAAAGTGCAGGGCTTCCCTGGTGGCGCAGTGGTTGAGAATCTGCCTGCCAATGCAGGGGACACAGGTTCGAGCCCTGGTCTGGGAGGATCCTACATGCCGCAGAGCAACTGGGCCCGTGAGCCACAACTACTGAGCCTGCGTGTCTGGAGCCCGTGCTCCGCAACAAGAGAGGCCACGACAGCGAGAGGCCCGCACACCGCGATGAAGAGTGGCCCCCGCTTGCCACCACTAGAGAAAGCCCTCGCACAGAAACGAAGACCCAACATAGCCAAAAATAAATTAATTAATTTTTTTTAAAAAGTGCAGATTTAGACCAACTAAATTAGCCCATCAGTCTGGATGTTTCTCCCAGGGCTTCAATTCTAACAGTGTTGCCTGAATTGTCCATCAAGAGAAAATTGAAAAAAGAGAAACTTTTCCAAATATGAGCTTACAAATAGAGTTTCACTGGGGGCAGGGGATCAGGCACTGGAAAGAATGGGGAAGTGAACAAATTCTTATACTGCATGAAGCGGGGATTTTTTTTTTTAAATCCAACATCTGAAGCTTATCACTGGCTAAAAATAAGTGCTGTTAAGCAGTATGCCAGATGTTCCTCCTCACTGGAACCACTACGTAAAACATACAGTATGGTCGAGGCAGAGAACTGAAGCAATGAGTGAGAAAAACAGCTCACCCTTAGAGCAACCAAGCCTTAACTGGAGTCCCACACCATTCAAGCTGGGAGGCATGTAAGAGATTATACACACTCGTACTTTTTCTTCTTATTGACAAGGACACGAAGACTCAGAAAGGTTTAGAGGTCCAGGGCAAGATGTCACTTTGTGATAGAACAATTTATTCACTTCGTTTTCTCAGCCTGAATAAGCTGTAATTTTTCTCTCTTCCTTTAATCAAGAGCAGTCACTTTCCCCTCCAGTTTCTGAAAGAAGCATCATCAGCTATAAGAACAGCAAGTCAATCCTCTGTACCTCATCTTACAGATATTGCCAGCATCCGTTAAGGCGACATAGGTACACAGCCCAGTCCTGGGCATTGCTGTCGGCAAAGAAATATTGTCAAGTGAGATAAGTGAGATAAGAAATATTGTCAAGTAAGATAAAATACATCAAGAAAGAAAGAAAACAAAGTGATTCTTCTTGTCTGTATTAGTCAGAGATTAATAAAAACCCTAAAGGCTGAATAGATTACAGGATCCACCCCAACTTTATATAAATTTTTATAGCTATTATTCTGTCGGATAAACGTAAGAAAGACAAAAGTGTCCCTGATTTTTATGGCAATTATTGCAATTTTACATAACAAATAAAATATCTCATTTTTTAAATTATTGTGTCAAGTGGTCATGAACATATGCCTCTCAGATGTCCTGCTACGGGAAGCAAATATAGCTGATGATCCCAGCTGTTTTCCCCACTGTGTCTATATTAATTAATTAGTACAGATCCACCACTCTATCTGTATTAAAACCAAGTTTAGCCAATGACTGAAAATAAAAGAGATACTAACCTAGGCCCATTGGGACTCCTAGTGGGTGACCTGAGGTTTGGTCTGAGGACTCACGGCAATCTGACAGAACACTTCTTGGAACTGCGCTGTTGACTGGAATTCCTCTTTATCCCTTCCTTCACCCCTCCTTCTAAGCTATCAGACCTGCATTCCAGTCTGAATGCTCTCCCACCTTCTCCACCTCTCTCCTCTTTAGCCGTCACTGCTCTTTTCCCCAATAAATTTCTTTTGCATCTAATCACACCTGTTCCCAAAGGACCCAGATTAATACATGCATATGTATGTGTGTGTGTGTGCCCCGAGCACTTATTTTGTTTGTCTTTGTAGGTAACCAGACATCGATATGACAGAAGGTAAAAATAGTCACCTCTAGTCATACCTAACTTTGAATCCTGGATGCATGAGCTCGAGTGTAATCGAATCCCTACAGGTAGCCCAGAAAAAAATAAAATTTAGTTATTGAAAAAATATCTCTATAGCTTTTACCTTCTGATCTGTAAAGATATTCATCTGTGGGGATGTTAATAAGATATGCTACAAGAATTGTCACACATAAGCACATTACATTATAAGACAGAGATTGATAAATTGCAAAATATAATTTTTTTTCTTTAAATTTTTTGTGCTATTAGGCTAAGGGTATATTCGTGGTCATCTTTTAAAAAGTATAGACTTCTAGTTCAATATGCAAGATTAACCATATCAATACATCCATTACCACTTCTCCTCGAAGCTCCTTAAATGTAAGTATTTTTTTTAATGTAAAGTACCAAAAAGACAGAGAAGATGGGGAACAGTAGAAGAGAAACATGTATATTTAAGAAAATAGTGATTAGAGAAGCAGTGACTGCAGGAACCGAGGAGTACAAACTCTACCAGTGGCTCCTCAATGGGGTACTAAGTAAGGATACCCCGTCTCACCTCCAAAAGCCTCATAAGGATGAGAATCTGACAGTACAAATCACACCCAAAGGCAGAGGTATGGGACCCGATGAAAGGAACTTGAATGTATATACAAAGCCAGCCATATCCTACACCCACTGGTCCTGAAGGAGACTGCAGATTTGTTTTCTGGAGAAACTGGACATGAGAAGTTTGAGTTTCAGTGAGATCAGGCAAAGGGGGAAGAGGAGGCACAGGACTGAAAAAAGTGAGATTTGGGAAAAGTCTGCCCCTGCCACCAAAATGATGACAATACAGTTTTTCTTTTCTTACTCCTCTAAGGTAAGTAGTATCAGTGGATTACTTTATAGAGAAAAAAAAAAGCTAGAGGTTACTATAAGTGGGGACAGTCTCAGTGATTTTGGCACCAAAAAGAGAGAATTTGCTGTAACAAATACTCAAAAATGTAGAAGATGGGAATAAAGACACAGACGTAGAGAATGGACTTGAGGACACGGGGAGGGGGAAGGGTAAGCTCGGACGAAGTGAGTGAGTGACATGGACATATATACACTACCAAACGTAAAATAGATAGCTAGTGGGAAGCAGCTGCATAGCACAGGGAGATCAGCTCGGTGCTCTGTGACCACCTAGAGGGGTGGGATAGGGAGGGTGGGAGGCAGATGCAAGAGGGAGGGGATATGGGGATATATGTTTATGTATAGCTGATTCACTTTGTTATAAAGCAGAAACTAACACACCATTGTAAAGCAATTATACTCCAATAAAGATGTTAAAAAAAAAAAGATGCTTTGGAATTGTTGAAGGTGCAGCCTGGTTTCTCTGTGCGGCTTATAGTAAAACGTGAGAGGAAAGGGATAAACTACAGAAGAAACTGTTAAGCAAAAAGGAACCAGAGCTTGATGATTTGAGAGGCTCCCTTCCCATTTAAATGGCAAAGGATGCTAAAATTAGGAAATTCACTGTTGGAAAAGAATACCCTGGAGAAATGACCAGTGTGGCTAGGGAATCTCTTCCCAAAGAGATTAGGTATGTGAATGATGAATCCAATAAATCTTCCCAGCAGAAGCCAGGAATAGAGATGAATAGGAATAGGGATCATTCAGGAAGGATCTGTGGAGGACCCTCTTATCTAATGGTGTGAATCTGGGTGACATACACAGGCGATCCATACGGCTTTTGAGAATGTTGTGTGAGCAGAAATGCTGCCAGCCTGGACTCAAAGGGACAGAGACTAGACAAAATGAACGTTTGTCAGACTCCTGAAATTCTATAGGCAGAAAACTGATACTGATTTTGATCGCTATACAGTGAAGCCTAACAGTAGACAAGCCCAGCTTATAAACACAGAGATTCTAGTCAGCTTTTCAAAATCTCCAACATATGCCAAAGACCAAAATAATCAAACAAAAAGGAAACGGAAAGAAATGGAAATCATATCCTAGGAAAAAGTAAACCACCCCTCTACACACACAATACCCCCAACTAGAATCAATAACCTGAGAGCTAAAAGATGACGTTGCTTCATGAAAAAAGAACAGAGTGTTAGGGAAAAAAAGAAACAATCAAATACTTTTTTAAAAGCACTGGAGATATAAAAATCCAATAGCCAAAATTAAAATATCACTAGAAACATTGAAAAATAAGGTTGAGAAAATTTCCCAGAAAATAAGCCAAGGGATAAGACACAGGAAGTACATGAAAATCACAGCATCATTCTCAGAGCATCATTCCATGAGGTACAGCATTCAATGAATAAGAGTTGAAAAAGACAAATGAGTGAGACAGCAAACTGAGAAAACAGGAAAGAGAAAATTAACAACAATAACCAAAAAAATACATTTTAATTTCCCAGTTTTGAACACACAAGTCTCTGGTACAGTGTGTGACTAGCACTGAATGGGAAAAAAAGAAGCAAACATCAAGCATATCATTAAAGCTTTTCAGAATAGCAAAGATAAAGAGATACTTAAATCTCCCAAACAAATAAGACAAGTCACATATAAAGGGTCAAAAATTCACAAAGCAGCCATCTTCTTGACAATAATACTGTAAGTTAGGAAGAGAATAGCAATGTTTTCAATATTTTGAATAAAAATAAGTTCAGTCTAGGATTCTCTACACAGTCATCCTAACAATCAAATGTGAAAGGAGCAAAAAGAAAATTTCAAGCGTGCAAAGATATAAAAATTTATTTCCTATAACCTGTCTGTAGGAATATATTAGAGAAAATAATCAGCAATCTAAGGAAGTACACAAAGAAAGAAAAAGGCATATGATTTTGGCCCTAGGCTAGAAGGCAGTGTAGGGAAGTCCAATGATGACGGTCCAGAGAAATTGACAGATGACACAAGGCAGCAGAGTAATTAGACCCTATGGTAAATGATGGCTTTGAGATTGTTCTGAGGGCAAGAGAGGGCTGATGTTTTAGCCTGTGGAAATTATTAATTTTTCCTGTGGAATATCACTAGGTGCGTAGAAGATGTGATGGAGCGTTAGCTCCCAGGTAAAAGAAGTGTTGTCAAGAGAGGAGATATAATCATAGGGCATTACTCAGCTCAGCAAAGAATAACATTTGTTCAGTCATTATTATGTAAATTCTGAAGGTTAAGTTAACGACTAATTGTGATATAGCTATCTACCGGGAGGTACTGGCGAGCGGAAATAAGAGGCTGTATCTATAGAAAAGCTTAGTTTTCCTTTCTCATAGCAGAGAGCCAAGAACTATTTTCTAAAAGAAATTTCAGCATATTATTTAGAAGTATATAGATAAATACTAGGGAACACACTAATTGTTGAAGACGTAGTGTTGAAGGAGATAAACCAGGATTGACAGATTAACAGGGAAATTTTAGGACTGCTTGCTTATTTAAACCAGGGACAAGTGTGATCTCTATAAATTCATTAAAACAAAACACCTTGCCCAAATATAAAATATTTCCCCTAATATGGACACAAAAGGCCATGCCACAATTACATCTTTTAATATCTGGCATATTTGGAAACTAGAGCTGACTAATTGTAGGTATTTTAAGTAAAACCAATTGAGTGACACTGAATTCTATCTATAAATAACTAGTTTTGTGTGTACATTTATATATGTGTAATATTTCACAAATCAAGCTGCAATACCTTTAGATTCTTCGTTAACAGTCAAGAAGAAGCAAAACTCCCTAGTCTTGCCCCTGGTACAGGATAGTAAACCAACATTTTGCATTTGAGGGATAAACTTTTATTACTACTGATTCCAGCTATGAAGAAAATCATAAACATCAATATGGTAGATTCATTCCTCCCTCAGACTTGACACAATGGTAGAATTACTTCTGTTATTTAAATCAAAATTTAATCATAACGGTGTGCTCTGCAAAGCAAATCCAATAAAAGCAAAAATGGATTAAAAGAAAAGTAAATTGCAGGAAAAAAAATGCTAGGTAGCATTTTCCAATGCTTAATTTTTCTCTACGAATATTAACTCTCAGTTTTGAAAATTCAATCCATTCTGGAAATAATTATATTCATTTAACTGGATAATTTTAAAATTTGCATATTCCAGAGAAGACTTAGGCTTTACCTTTTTTCCCAATTGATGGGCTAGAAATAGTTGTGTACATTGTCTATTGTTTAACAAAAACTGATGAGCATTAAAAATTTCAAACGAGTTCTTCTTTGGTAACAGATCTGGGTTCCTGATAAAGGAGTGTAAATTTATCCAGCACACATTATCATGTATCTCCTGCGTGTCAGGCATGGTCCTATGTACCGGGGACACACATGTTTATTATGGATGCCCAGCTGTTATTGTCCAAAGTCTTCTGCAAAATGTCCCTTGTTACAGCTTGTCAGTTATTGAATTTTGCTAATTTCACAAAGCTGTGGATTAAGTGGAATAATAATTCAGGGTTTACCGGTAACATCTAACATCACATGAGCACAGCCAGCAGAATGGGACTTGCCTCTACAGCACACTGAGCAGTGAAAACAACCAGTAAGTGTGCACACTGGGTCAGGCTCGGTGATCAGCAAATTCATATTATTTTTAATCCTAACAGGTCCTTCTGGGATAGCTTCCATTAGCCCCATTTTATAGACATAAAAACTGAGGTTACAGAGTTTAACTCTCTTTGTGGACCCAGGATTTACATTTTTCCATTTCTCAGTCCCAGTTTGGCTCACTTCTACTTCTCCTTCAGGTTTCATTTCAGTTCTCATTTCCTTGGGAATCTCTGCACTCTCTAAAAATTCATTATCACAGCATACACGGCCTTTATGACAATTGCAGGTTTAATTGTCTCACTACCTGTCTGTGCTTTCTTGAAGGCAGGAACTATAAACATTTCGTTCACTCCTGCAATTCTTGTGCCTGGCAAATGGCATTGAACAACAAATACTGAATGAACAAAGAAGTGTGCAAATAGAGTCATATCTATGCAATTCCAAAACCGGTGCTTTAACTAGCAAACCCACTCGAATACCATTCTACTTTTAGTGACGATTACAGATGGCGTGAACTGTTTGCTTGAGAGGTAAACGTACGTTTGTTCATTTTCCCGTGTGAGTGTGTGCGTGTGCGAGTGTGTGTGTGCGTGTGTGTGTGTGAAGGTGTATATTTGTATGTAGATAATTCTGAGTGTTATTATTGGGGCCAAATCTCTGCAGTTTAGTATCACAGATGTGAAATTGTGGTGGAAGTCAAGAAGAAACCATTTTCCCACCTAATTAGTCGCTTTACTCTAATAGCCTAAAGAATATAACTAATGTGTCTTTGCAGTAATTTAGAACAATGACTATAGCAATTCGTATTTATCTATAGTTATTTACTGAAAAACAAATGTCTACAAACTTTTCCACTTCCCCTTCCTTTAACCCTTTCTTTCTCCATTCTTTTTTGACCACTCTTTTCTTTTGTTGTTTTTTTTTTCTAGAGGAGTTGTATGGCTTTGGAGAAAGTCAACTTTTTGAGGTTTCTTCATCTATAAAATGGGGATAATGCCATCCAGCCCAAGAGGTAAGCGTTAAATAACCGAATGTATGCCAAGCACTTAGCTTGTGGTATCTTAAGTCATCTTCCTCATCCATCACCAAATGTTGATTGCGGATTTATATGTATTTATATGTATAAAACATGTATATTATATGTATATGTATTTATATGTATTTATATGTATTTGTATTCAGCTGGTTTCCCACAGATGAATATAAGGCATACTTTTGTCCCTGAGAATAGCAAATAATCCTTGGACAGAGATATGGTGAGTTTTCATTTGTCTTGTTTTGTTGTTTGTTTGTTTTCTTTTTCTTTTCTTTGGACTTATCTGGAAAAGCAGAATCAAATAGCAATTTTGACTATAGATAAGTAGGAGTCTCTAAAAGAGTGATCTAGTTTTTAGCATCAAGATGTTTCTTGAGGTAAATTCTCTTCTCTGTGCAGAACAGCATGAATTCCTTTTCTCTTAGTTACAGGCAAAACCTTTCTATTGCCATGATGGGGTCCTTGTTCATGGTGGGGGGAGGAAGCAAATAGAGGTGCCCCATGAAACTTAGGATGGAAACCTTTCAATGGCACCTCAGCACTTTTAGAGGCCAAGGCCAAAGTTCAGCCAAGAAGAACACTACAGACAAAGTGGTAAACCTGCTGTGCTTAACAAACTCACCTGTTGATTCCAGCGTGTAGCACCGCATGACGTAGACAGGTTAAATGGATATCCTAAAAACAAAACACATAGTAACTTAGAAATCAAAGACTGGACTATAAATTTATTGGCTTAAATTGCTAAGTTTTTGTATATAAATATAATGTGATGAGTCACTTTATTCTGCCAGAGCAATTATTCTCTCCCTGAAAATGTAGAAGAAATAGGTATTGGGTTGGCCAAAAAGTTCGTTCCGTTTCTTCTGTAAGATGGCTCTAGTGGCACTTAGCTGTCTTTAACTTCATTGGAAACAATTTTGTTAGATTGCATGTGAGAGCTGTCATGTCGGCATGCGTTTAAAAAAAAAGACATCAAAATAGGTGAATTTTTGTGTGGCCATTTTAATATTGAAGATGGAAGAAAAAAGCAACATTTTCGGCATATTATGCTTTATTATTTCAAGAAAGGTAAAAATGCACCTGAAACACAAAAAAAGATTTGTGTGGTGTGTGGAGAAGGTGCTGCGACTGATTGAACGTGTCAAAAGTGGTTTGCGAAGTTTTGTGCTGGAGATTTCTCGCTGGACGATGCTCCACGGTGGGGTAGACAAGTTGAAGTTGATAGCGAGACATTATAATCGAGACATTATAAGAACGATCAACATTATACAACATGGGAGATAGATGACGTACTCAAAATATCCAAATCAAGCGTTGAAAATATTCGCACCAGCTTGGTTATGTGAATCGCTTTGATGTTTGGGTTCCACATAAGTTAAGCGGAAAAAACCTTCTTGACCGTATTTCCGCGTGTGATTCTCTACTTAAACGTAATGAAAACGTTCCGTTTTTAAAACAAATTGTGATGGGTGATGAAAAGTTGATACTGTACAATAACGTGGAACGGGAAAGATCGTGGGGCAAGCTAAGTGAACCACCACCAACCACATCAAAGTCCAGTCTTCATCCAAAGAAGGTGATGTTGTGTATATGGTGGGATTGGAGGGGAGTCCTCTATTATGAGCTCTTTCCGGAAAACCAAACGATTAATTCCAACTAGTACTGCTCCCAATCAGACCAGCTGAAAGCAGCACTTGACGAAAAGCATCCAGAATTAGTCAACAGGAAATGCACAACCTTCCATCAGGATAACTCAAGACCGCATGTTTCACTGATGACTAGGCAAAAACTGTTACAGCTTGGCTGGGAAGCTCTGACTCATCCACCGTATTTCCATTTATTTTGGTCTTTACAAAATTTAATGGAAAAAATTTTAATTCCCTGGAAGACTGTAAAAGGCACCTGGAACAGTTCTTTGCTCAAAAAGACAAAAAGTTTGGGGAAGATGGAATTATGAAGTTGCCTGGAAAATGGCAGAAGGTAGTGGAACAAAAGGGGGGATACGTTGTGCAATAATGTTCTTGGTGAAAAATGAAAAATGTATCTTTTATTTTCACTTAAAAACGAAAAGCACTTTTTAGCCAACCCCTTGCTGTCAGCCAATTGAGGTTGAAAACCTTAGATCAGTTACTTCCTAGCCAGGAGAATGAAGCTAATTTTTAGGCTAGTAAGTCTGTGGTTTTCTTTTCACCTGGGAGTGCTGTTAATAATATAGGCTCCAAAGTAAGATTGCATGAGTTTGAATATTAAATCTGTCAGTTATTAACTAGGCAACTATGTCAAGCTATTTAATATTTTTTATTTTCTTCACCTTTAAAAATGAGAATATTAACAATGCTTAACTCAGAGAATTGCTGTGAAGATAAGTTGAGTCACTAGGAAAGAGCCCTGTACATAGTAAACACCCAATAATGTGAGCTGTTATAATTGCCAGTAAAATGGAAATAATAATACAGCTTCACATTATTTTCACTAGGATCGAGCAAAGTTGTGAATACTGAATTCCTTTTTAAACTTTAAGGTGCTAAGTGAATTTCAAGTGTTAGCACTTCCCTTATTATTATTTTTATACATTTAAGTGATTAGAGTATCTCAACAGCTAGTATTTTCATTACTGATAATTTCTATAAAATGAGGGGGTTGTCCCACATGATTTCTAATTACCATTTTAGTTTTGACATTCCCTCATATTTCAGTAGTCAAACAGCAGCTGATTTAAAGAGCACATTTTAAGCATACTCTGAGATATGGCCTATGATTTCCTTTTTGGAGTTTTCAAAAAATCTACCCATCTAAACTACTGCCACTATTTGGGGGGA
This sequence comes from Globicephala melas, assembly GCF_963455315.2. Lineage (NCBI taxonomy): Eukaryota > Metazoa > Chordata > Mammalia > Artiodactyla > Delphinidae > Globicephala > Globicephala melas. The sequence continues at coordinate 70,525,748 of NC_083330.1, forward strand.
AAATGTTAAGGTTTAATTAGCTAGCAGCATCAGAAAAAGTAGCACTTATGCTGAGAACATAAGCAGTGCAATAAATCATTCACTTCATCAGTTATTCATCCTTTAATTTCACTGAGTAAGTTGTACAGAAAAATCTATATGTGTATCATGTCTTGACCAAACAGAGGTATCAGAGAAAGAAAGACATGACGTCAACAAGAGATGGAAAAAGTAACTATCTTAATACTATACATACAAAAAATATTTATATTGTACTTTTAAGTGTTCTCTTCTGCACTTCTAATTTCCTTAGGCTTGTTCTGTTTCCCTTTGCAATGCTTTCCAATGGTATTCCAATATGAAATCTGTGAGAAATATTAGAAGATTTATAAAGAGAGAATATTCTAACTTCCTCTACAATTATAGAAAAACAAAAGACATTACTCTGCACTAGTTGTGAAAAAGTGGTGGTTTGAAATATTTGCAACATGTAAGTGTTGCACTTCAGTCCATTGTGGAGACTTATATGTCAAATCTTGTTCTCTCTGGTACTAAAAATGACCTTAGCAACACAGCATTGGCAAAAGGATAGGAAAATGAATAAAATGTAGATTCCAGGTGTAGGCCCATGCATATATGGTCAGTTGATTGTTGACAGATTTTCCATGGTAAATCTTTGGAGAGAGGATATTCAATTTAATAAATGTTGCTAGTATGCCTGAATATCCATTTGCCAAAACAAACTGAACCCTGAGCTTACCTCATGCCATATGCAAAAATTAATTCACAATTAGATCCAGAGATCTAGATGTAAGAGCTAACACTATATAAGTTCTAGAAGAAAACACAGGAGAAAATCTTTGTAACCCTCGATTAGGCAAACACTTCTTAGTCAGGATAGGAAAAGCATGGGCCATAAAAGAAAAATTTGATAAATTAGACTTCATAAAAATGAAGCACTTTTGGACTTCCCTGGTGGCTCAGTGGTTAAGAATCTGCCTGCCAATTCAGGGTACATGGGTTCAAGCCCTGGTCCAGGAAGATCCCACATGCTGCGGAGCAACTAAACCCGTGTGCCACAACTACTGAGCCTGTGCTCTAGCCCATGAGCCACAACTACTGAGCTCACAAGCCACGACTACTGAAGCCCACATGCCTAGAGCCTGTGCTCCATAACAAGAGAAGCCACCACAATGAGAAGCCCACGCACTGCAATGAAGAGTAGCCTCCACTCACCGCAACTAGAGAAAGGCCACGTGCAGCAACGAAGACCCAATGCAGCCAAAAATAAATAAATAAATAAATAAATAAATATTTTTAAAAAAATGAAGCACTTTTGCTCTTCAGAAGAAACTGGTAAAATAATGAAAATATCAGACTGGGAGAACATACTTGCCAAACATATATCTGGCAAAGGACTTGTTTCCAGAATATACAAAGATCTCACAAAACTCAACAGTAAGAAAACAAATGAACCAATAAAGATATATGGATGACAAATAAGCACATGAAAAAATGGTCAATATTATCCATCCTTAAGACATGCAAATTAAAACTATAGTGAAATACCACTACCTACCCAATTGAATGGCTAGAATTTAAAAAAAGAACAGTAACAATAATCAAGCGTTGGTGAAGATGTGGAGTATTTGGAACTGTCATACGTTGCTAGTGAAGGTGCAAAAGTGTGCAGTCACTTTGGAAAACAGGCCGGCAATTCCCTATAAAGTTAAGCATATATTTATCATAAAACCTGGCGATCCCATGACTAATTTATTTCCCCAGAGAAATGAAAACAAATTCACATAGAGATTTTTACTCAAATGCTCATAGTAACTTTATTCAAAACAGTGAAAAACTGGAAACAGCACAAATGACTATCAAGTAGTGAACAGATAAGCAAAACGCAGTATATAGTAAAATGGAATACTACTCAACAACATAAAGTAACAACTTACTAATATACTTCACAGCATGAATTAATCCCAAAGTATTATGCTAAGTGACTGTAGCCAGACACAAAGTATTATGTGTTACATATTCCATTTATATGAAATTCTAGAAAAGGTAAAACTATACTCGTAGAAAGCAGATTAGTACTTGCCAGGGGTCAAGTGTAAAGAAGGGGAATTCATTGGAAAAGAGCATGAAAATTTGGGGGGGTAAAGAAAATATTCTATATCATAATTGTGGTGGCAGTTACACTCATATATATATATATTTGTCAAAACTCACCGATTAGAGCTTTTAAAATTGATGAATTTTATTGTATGTAAATTATGCCTCAATAAACCAATTAATTAAAAAAATCTGTCTTTGTAAGTGTCTCTTGTACAAACAATTTGTGTAAGACTGCAAATTTCATAGTGTTGTTATTTCCCATGAAATGTAACCTACAACCCATAAAAGTTGGAAATTTCAATTGGTTGTCTTAGCTCTTGCAGTAAGTAATAATATTTAAATTGGAATATTTGTTTTCTGAGAATAATAAGTACTTAAGGGATTACTTTGTTAAACTAGAGGTAGAGTTTAGTAATTCCTTCTTCTTTGTCTGGACTTGAGTGCACAGTCTTGGACTAATCATAATCCTTGGGTCATGGCACCCTCTCATTTTTGGTCCATGTGTACCGTCTGGTCCCCTTTTATTTAGATATGTATTTGTTTAATTGTTTTACTATGGCCTACCATGGACACAGAAACTAGTACACTGATTAACGTTTACATCTACTTATTTGATCCTCTCCCATTCTAAACCCCTGCATCAACTAATCCAATGCAAACACCGCTATTCAAAATCTTGTACTGATCATTCCCTTGTTTTTGAAAACAAAATTATTGTATTTATTTGTATTTCTAAAAATTTATTGCTTTGCTTTATTTGGTTCATGAAAAGAATATTACAGTGTTTGCCATTTTTGCAGTTTATGTTGTACTCAATATTATATTTCTAAGTATAATATGTTTTTACTCAATATTATACTAGGAATCATTCATATTATGTACCTCTGTAGTAGATTCATTTAGACTTCATAATATTTCATTTTGTTATTGAACCAAAATGGCCATGTAGAATATATCTTCTCGACCTTGTAAATGAGTCCTTATAAATAGTCCTGCATATATGCATGAGTTTCTCATGGATGTGTACCTAGGAGCGTAATGTCTCAACCACAGAACACGTTTGTAGCTTACAAAATAATGTCATCTATTTTCAAAATGGATGAAGCAATTGACACTTTTCTAGCATTCCTGTCACTGTACATCTTCTCTAACACTTGGTATTATCAGACTTCTTCATTTTTGCTTTCAGAGTAAGTGTTAAATATTATTATGTAATGGTCTTGATTGCAAAAAGATTGGAAATTATTAAATTAAACTGACTTTTTTTACAGATGATATGATTATCCACATTGAAACCACACAAGAATTTTACGATAAACAAATTATTAAAATAGTAACAGAGTTAAGCAAGGTGACTGGATTTGAGATCAATATATGGACACCAATTTCATATACAGTATAAACAAACATTAATTTCTAAAAGGTTTATGAATAGTTACACACAAAAATAGTTTCTGTTAAAAAAAAACAGTTCTAAGGTCTAACATTTTGGCAAATGTTAACCACTCTCTTCGTATTGGATCAAATATCTAAGTACTATTCTTCAGAACGAAGAGTAATAATGTACTCATTAACTGAGTTTCCAACCACCTGCTTCAATTACTACAATTAAAATGGTGCCAATTTAGTGGTGACTAGCAAATTTTTGCTTGTCCTTGGCAAGATTTAACCTGAGTCAGATCTCCTTATCTACGTATTCATATTGACTAGTTCAAGTCATAACTGGAGAGAATTAGATTTTATCACGATACATTTGGATGAATATGTAACATTAACCAGCAGAGTCTCTCTGTAACATGGAGTCCTGCTATATGTTGAAATATCATACCTGATAATTCAAGAATCTCACTATTGAGAATTTCTTTTATTCTCTACTATAATCTTCACTGGATTCAGTTTGCATTCATTAATTGTTTATTCATTAATTCAGCAAAATTTTATTGCATATTATGGACAAGATATTGTGCTAAGCACTTTAATTCAGAAAAGTTAGACGACAATACCTTCTTTACAACATAAAGGGAACGCTAGGTCCATAAACAGATGACTCAGCATATTTATAAAGTGACGACTTGGAGAGGTATGAGCCGATTGTGGGAGGAAAGTTCAGAAATTACTGCCTCCAGTTTATATAACTGAGGAAGGATTCCTGGAAAAGGTGACATTTACAGTGAATGCTGAAAAGATATCTAGAACTTCAAAAGCTTAAGAAGGAAGAAGAGTGAGGAAACATCATGAGTGGAGACAGGGAGGTGGGAACAATGTTTGTGAAATGACAAAGGGAGACAACCACTGTTATTGCTACCATTCCACCACTACTACTATTACAACTATTACTACCACTACTATTACTATCAATACTAATACTATGACTGACCACTACTACTGCTGCTGCTGCTACTACGACTACTACTACTGCATATGCCTTATTGAGATAGGAATCATCTCTTTTACAACTGCTGCTACTACTACTTCATACCATTCATTGAGAGTCAGGAAGTGTCCCCTTTAAAAGTACTAGGCTGCTCATAGGACTTTCTACTGCTAAAGTAAGCACACCGCCTCAAAATCTCATGAGGACGCCCGTCATACTTTGTCTCTCCAGGGGCCCTTTCAGTCTTGTGTGGATCTTGTGTATGTGTATACATCTCCAGACCAGGTGGCATTAGGTTTTCTGGCCTTTTCTTCACAAAGGATCCAATCTCTTACATTTTTGTCTATGAATTGAATTAATCTTAGTCCAAAGTGGAATGTCATTAAATGCTGACATCAGTAGATAAGTCATCTGGGATAGACATGAACAAACGAACAAATTAAAAAAGGAAGCATTTTCTGGTTGTATCTGCATAGTTGAGCATGAAGGGAAGTGATCAATCTGGATCCAGAGCAAAGGGAACCAATGAATATTATTTAAGCCCCAGAAGTAGCTCAGACCAATGCATACACCAGTGGATGAGGTATGAGGCAGAGAGACCTTCAGGTCCTTCATTCAGGTCATAGGCCCTCCCTAAAGGGAAGAAAGAGAAAGCCTCATGACCTGATCTATCCATCAGAAAAAGCTGAATAATGATGGCCAATTCATCAAGCACAGATGTAGTCATTAGGCAACTCCACCAATCACCCCACTGGACCAAAAAAAAACTTTTTTTAATTAGCTAAAAAACTTTAGTCCCATTATCAAAATGAACACAAGAAATGGTAGAAAAGGTGAATCAACGCATCAGGCGTCCAGTCTCTAGGGTGCCCTTGCAGCTTTTCAGCAGTAAGTGTAAACTTTCATTTGGAACCAATTGTTTAGAAGTTCATAGGTCACACTGATGACTAACTCATGTGAGTAGCTTAGTGACAAGCCCAGCTGCTCAAGATGGGGAGTTAATACTTCTGACTTAAAGGTTAATGCATTCAGCATCCAACTTTGAAGTTACAGACATGTAACCATAATTCCCTCATTTTTTTAACATCTTTATTGGAATATAATTGCTTTACATTGTTGTGTTAGTTTGTGCATATAACAAAGTGAAGCAGCTATACATATACATACATCCCCATATCTCCTCCCTCTTGGGTCTCCCTCCCACTCTCCCTATCCCACCCCTCTAGGTGGTCACAAAGCACCAAGCTGGTCTCCCTGTGCTATGCGGCTGCTTCCCACTAGCTATTTTACATTTGGTAGTGTATATATGTCCATGCCACTCTCTCACTTCGTCCCAGCTTACCCTTCCCCCTCCCTGTGTCCTCAAATCCATTCTCTATGCCTGTGTCTTTATTCCTGTCCTGCCCCTAGGTTCTTCAAAACCTTTTTTTTTCTTTTTAGATTCCATATATATGTGTTAGCATATGGTATTTGTTTTTCTCTCTCTGACTTACTTCACTCTGTATGACAGACTCTAGGTCCATCCACCTCATTACAAATAACTCAATTTGTTCCTTTTTATGGCTGAGTAATATTCCATTGTATATATGTGCCACATCTTCTTTATCCATTCATCTGTCCATGGACACTTAGGTTGCTTCCATATCCTGGCGATTGTAAATAGAGCTGCAATGAACATTGTGGTACATGACTCTTATTGAGTTATGGTTTTCTCAGGGTATGCCCACTAGTGGGATTGCTGGGTCATATGGTAGTTCTATCTTTAGTTTTCTAAGGAACCTCCATACTGTTCTCCATAGTGGCTGAACCAATTTATATTCCCACCAACAGTGCAAGAGGGTTCCCTTTTCTCCACACCCTCTCCAGCATTTATTGTTTCTAGACTTTTTGAAGATGGCCATTCTAACTGGTGTGAGGTGATACCTCATTGTAGTTTTGATTTGCATTTCTCTAATAATTAGTGATGCTCAGCACCCTTTCATGTCTTTGTTGGAAATCTGTATATGTTCTTTGGAGAAGTGGGTATTTAGGTCTTCTGCCCATTTTGGGATTGGGTGGTTTGTTTTTTTGATATTGAGCTGCATGAGCTGATTGTAGATTTTGGAGATTAATCCTTTGTCAGTTGCTTCGTTCGCAAATATTTTCTCCCATTCTGAGGGTTGTCTTTTGGTCTTGTTTATGGTTTCCTTTGCTGTGCAAAAACTTTTAAGTTTCATTACGCCCCATTTGTTTATTTTTATTTCCATTTCTGTAGGAGGTGGGCCAAAAAGGATCTTGCTGTGATTTATGTCATAGAGTGTTCTGCCTATGTTTTCCTCTAAGAGTTTTATAGTGTCTGGCCTTCCATTTAGGATTTTAATCCATTTTGAGTTTATTTTTGTGTATGGTGTTAAGGAGTGTTCTAATTTCATTCTTTTACATGTAGCTGTCCAGTTTTCCCAGCACCACTTATTGAAGAGGCTGTCTTTTCTCCATTGTATGTTCTTGTCTCCTTTATCAAAGATAAGGTGACCATGTGTGCATGGGTTTATCTCTGGGCTTTCTATCCTGTTCCATTGATCTATATTTCTGTTTTTGTGCCAGTACCATACTGTCCTGATTATTGTAGCTTTGTAGTAGAGTGTGAAGTCAGGGAGCCTGATTCCTCCAGCTCCGTTTTTCTTTCTCAAGATTGCTTTGGCTATTCAGAGTCTTTTGTGTTTCCATGCAAATTGTGAAACTTTTTGTTCTAGTTCTGTGAAAAATGCCATTAGTAGTTTGATAGGGACTGCACTGAATCTGTAGATTGCTTTGGGTAGTATAGTCATTTTCACAATGTTGATTCTTCCAATCTAAAAACATGGTATATCTCTCCATCTGTTTGTATCATCTTTAATTTCTTTCATCAGTGTCTCATAGTTTTCTGCATACAGGTCTTTTGTCTCCTTAGGTAGGTTTATTCCTAGGTATTTTATTCTTTTTGTTGCAATGGTAAATGGGAGTGTTTCATTCATTTCTCTTTCAGATTTTTCATCATTGGTGTATAGGAATGCAAGAGATTTCTGTGCATTAATTTTGTATCCTGCTACTTTACCACATTCATTGATTAGCTCTAGTAGTTTTCTGGTAGCACCTTTAGGATTCTCTATGTGTAGTATCATGTCATCTGCAAACAGTGACAGTTTTACTTCTTCTTTTCTGATTTGGATTCCTTTTATTTCTTTTTCTTCTCTGATTGCTGTGGCTAAAACTTCCAAAACTATGTTGAACAATAGTGGTGAGAGTGGGCAACCTTGTCATGTTCATGATCTTAATGGAAATGGTTTCAGCTTTTCACCATTGAGAATGATGTTGCCTGTGGATTTGTCATATATGACCTTCAGTATGTTGAGGTAAGTTCCCTCTATGTCTACTTTCTGGAAAGTTTTTATCATAAATGGGTGTTGAATTTTGTCAAAAGCTTTTTCTGCATCTATTGAGATTATATTATGGTTTTTCTCCTTCATTTTGTTAATATCGTGTATCCCATTGATTGATTTGCGTATATTGAAGAATCCTTGCATTCCTGGGATAAACCCCACTTGATCATGGTGTATGATCCATTTAATGTGCTGCTGGATTCTGTTTGCTAGTATTTTGTTGAGGATTTTTGCATCTATGTTCATCAGTGATACTGGCCTGTAGTTTTCTTATTTTGTGAAATCTTTGTCTGATTTTGGTATCAGGGTGATGGTGGCCTCATAGAATGAGTTTGGGAGTGTTCCTCCCTCTGCTATATTTGGAAGAGTTTGAAAAAGATAGGTGTTAGCTCTTCTCTAAATGTTTGATAGAATTCGCCTGTGAAGGCATCTGGTCCTGGGCTTTAGTTTGTTGGAAGATTTTTAATCACAGTTTCAATTTCAGTGCTTGTGATTGGTCTGTTTATATTTTCTATTTCTTCCTGGTTCAGTCTCGTAATGTTGTGCTTTTCTAAGAATTTGTCCATTTCTTCCAGGTTGTCCATTTTATTGGCATATATTTGCTTGTAGTAATCTCTCATGCTCCTTTGTACTTCTGCAGTGTCAGTTGTTACTTCTTTTTCATTTCTAATTCTATTGATTTGAGTCTTCTCCCTTTTATTCTTGATGAGTCTGGCTAATGGTTTATCAATTTTCTTTATCTTCTCTAAGAACCAGGTTCTAGTTTTATTGATCTTTGCCATTGCTTCCTTAATTTTTTTTTTCATTTATTTCTGATCTGATCTTTATGATTGCTTTCCTCCTGCTAACTTTAGGGGTTTTTTGTTCTCCTTTCTCTAATTGCTTTAGGTGTAAAGTTAGGTTTTTTATTTGAGATTTTTCTTGTTTCTTGAGATAGGATGGTATTGCTATAAACTTCTCTCTTAGAACTGCTTTTGCTGCATCCCATAGGTTTTGGGCCGTAGTGTTTTCATTCTCATTTGTTTCTAGGTATTTTCTGATTTCCTGTTTGATTTCTTTAGCGATCTCTTTGTCATTTAGTAGCACACTGTTTATCCTCCATGTGTTTGTATTTTTTACAGTTTTTTTCCTGTAATTGATATCTAGTCTCATAGCGTTGTGGTCAGGAAAGATACTTGATATGATTTCAATTTTCTTAAATTTACCAAGGCTTGATTTGTGACCCAAGATATGATCTATCCTGGAGAATGTTCTGTGAGCACTTGAGAAGTAAGTGTATTCTGTCGTGTTTGGATGGCATGTCCTATAAATATCAGTTAAGTCCATCTTGTTTAATGTGTCATTTAAAGCTTGTGTTTCCTTATTTATTTTCATTTTGGTTGATCTGTCCATTGGTGAAAGTGGGGTGTTAAAGTCCCCTACTCTTATGTGTTACTGTTGATTTCCCCTTTTATGGCTGTTAGCATTTGCCTTATGTGTTGAGGTGCTCCTTTGTTGGGTGCATAAATATTTACAATTGTTATATCTTCTTGGATTGATCCCTTGATCATTATGCAGTGTCCTTCTTTGTCTCTTGTAATAGTCTTTATTTTAAAGTCGATTTTTTCTGATATGAGAATTGCTCTTACAGCTTCCTTTTTTTTTTTTTTTTTTGCGGTATGTGGGCCTCTCACCGCTGTGGCCTCTCCTGCTGCGGAGCACAGGCTTCGGATGTGCAGGCCCAGCGGCCATGGCCCACGGGCCCAGCCACTCCACGGCATGCAGGATTCTCCCGGACGAGGGCACGAACCCGTGTCCCCTGCATTGGCAGGCGGACTCCCAACCTCTGCGCCACCAGGGAAGACCCCAGCTTTCTTTTGATTTCCATTTGCATGGAATATCTTTTTCCATCCGCTCACTTTCAGTCTGTATGTGTCTCTAGGTCTGAAGTGGGTCTCTTGTAGACAGCATATGTACAGGTCTTGTTTTTGTATCCATTCAGTCAGTCTATGTCTTTCGGTTGGAGCATTTAATCCATTTACATTTAAGGTAATTATTGATATGTATGTTCCTATTACCATTTTCTTAACTGTTTGGGGTTTCTTATTGTAGGTCTTATCCTTCTCTTGTGTTTCCTGCCTAGAGAAGTTCCTTTAGCATTTGTTGTAAAGCTGGTTTGGTGGTGCTGAATTCTCTTAGCTTTTGCTTGTCTGTAAAGGTTTTAATTTCTCTATCGAATCTGAATGAGATCCTTGCTGGGTAGAGTAACCTTCATTGTAGGTTTTTCCCTTTCATCACTTTAAATATGTCCTGCCACTCCCTTCTGGCTTGCAGAGTTTCTGCTGAAAGATCAGCTGTTAACCTTATGGGGGTTCCCTTGTATGTTATTTGTTGCTTTTCCCTTGCTGCTTTTAGTATTTTTTCTTTGCATATAATTGTCAACAGTTTGATTAATATGTGTCTTGGCTTCCTAGTTGTGGAAACTTTTCCTCCTTTACAGCTCCCTCCCCGAGGTGCAGGTCTCATCCCTATTCTTTTGTCTCTGTTTTTTCTTTTTTCTTTTGCCCTACCCAGGTATGTGGGGAGTTTCTTGCCTTTTGCGAAGTCTGAGGTCTTCTGCTAGATTCAGTAGGTGTTCTGTAGGAGTTGTTCCACATGTAGATCTGTTTTTTATGTATATGTGGGGTGGAAGGTGATCTCCATGTGTTATTCCTCCGTCATGTTGAAGGTCCTCCAATTTCCTCATTTTTTAAATTACGGAGCATCACCAAAATACATGGACTACACTTGAAGATTCATTTGGGCAATATTACTAGAGCTAAAATAAACCAAAAACAATCACTATACCATAGAAGCAGCATGATGTGTGAGAGGTAGAATTTGAACTCAGGAGAATAAATGCTTAGCTGGGAATCTCTAATAACACACTTGTTGTGGGACCCTGGGCCGGTCACTCAGCCTCCTCTAAACCAAACCTTGATTTCATCATTTGCAAACATGACTATAATAATCATTGTCTTAGGTGGTCAGTTGCAAAAATGACTGCAGTTTTCCACCTCTCTCTGTATTCATACTTTTTTTTTGCAGTGTGACTTTTCTAGCACTTCTAATTAAGAAGTGGAATCTATCTCTTTGGCTTTGGATTCAGAGTAGCCTTATGACTGGCTTTGTCCAATAGAACACAGGGAGATACACTTTGTGCCATTTCTAAGCCCAAACCTCAAGAGACCCTGCATATTTCTACTTACCCTCCTAGAACTCTGATGCCACTATGGGAACAAAGCTGGGCTACCCTGCTGGATGTTGAGAAGCAAGTGTCCCTGTCACCCTAGCAGTTGATGGCCACCCCCGTCATTCCACCAGCTCACAGCGAGATATCTCGCAGATTTACGGGTGAGTCCATATGTTTTCATTGTCTGTTGCTGCAAACAAACAACCCTAAAACTTAGTGACATTAAAAAAAATTAATGATCTCTTACATGTCTGTGGGTTGATTGGGCTCAGCCGGGCTCTGCTTCTGTTCCCCATGATATTGACTGGAGCTTCAGTCATTTGGGAGCTCTGCTGGATTGGAACACCCTAGATGGCCCTCTCACATGTCTGGATGTTAGCTGTCTCAATAAGGAAGACCAAAATGCTAGGAGAGATAAGTCCCCCTTCCGTCCCTTATCCTCCTCTCCCTTCCTCTCTTCTTCCTTCTCCTCTGTCCCCTTTCCTCTTCTTGCTGCTTTTCTTCTTCCCCCTCTCCTTCTCCTTCTCTCTCTCCCTCCATCCCTCCTTCCCTCTCTCTCTGTTTCTTATCTCAAGGTCTCGCCAGATTACCTTTCTGTTGTACTCCATGTAATCTTTACTGCATGATAGCTGGATTTCTTACATAGCAGCTCAGGGCACTCAAAAGGGCAAAAGTATAAGCTTTCAGGCTTTCTTAAGGCTTAGATCTCAGATTAGCACTGTGTCACTTTCTCTGCATTCTGTTAGTAAAGTGAGTCACAAGATTAGCCCAGATTCAGTGTGAGAAGAGACTGTAGGAAGGCATGGATACCAGGAGACATAGTTCATCAGGCATCATCTTCACGACTAGCTGCCACATCGTTTCAGACTAATCAGTTCTACCCTACTCACCAGCTAACCTGAGACACGTGAGTCAATCAACCAAGATCAGCCAAGACTGGCCCAGATTAGAAGAATTGTCCAGTTGAGCCCAGCCAAATATGCTGACCCCCAAAATTGTGGACTTCAAATTCTATTGAAGACCTACTCTGTACCTGACACTGTATCGCTGGCTGTGAATATAGAGAGGAACAAAGAAATCATGGTCCTTTCCCCTTAAGAAGTTTTTAATTTAGCAGAGAAAGCAAATATAACAAAATGCAAAGCATCAAGAGTAATAATTAAGTTTATGACTATCACACAAAGTAAAAAATAGAGCTCTATGAGCTTATAATAGAGAAAATTGATCTGGGCTTTGAGGGTCAGAAACGCCTTTAAGCTGAGGTTAGTTGTTAACCAGGTAATGGTGGTGGGTAGAAATATTCCAACAAGAAAAAAAAGAATATGTGAAGGCCCAGAAATAAGAAAGAGTTGATAAGTTTGGGGAACTATTAGACCTTGGAGTTTCAATTTCTTTTTCTATGAAATGAGTTATCTAAGTTTCAGTTTCCTCATCTATAAACTGATTACACTGGCATCACCTTTAATTGTTTTGGAGAGAATTTAGTGGAATAATGCATCATGTGAAAGGATCTAGCAGAGGGATTGTGTAGAATAGTTGCTGAGTAAACAACACTTTCCCCTAAAAGAAAGAGAATGTGCATATTACATCTTTCCAATCACACTGTGACTCCTCTAAGGATATGACTATGTCTTTTACTTAGGAAATCCAAACGCCCCAGGTTCCAGGAAACTTTGAAATTCAATACCATCACTTTATCATCTCTGATCAGAATACAATGGTTTTCAGTGCCACCAGCCTGACCATCTCTTCTCAAGATGGTCTTCACTTACTTCTGAAATTCCTTCAGGAAACTGCTTCAGGAGCTGTCAGCCCTTCAGTTCTCTGCCTCAGTCCCTGCTGAGGGCCCCACCAATGACACAGTGGTTAGTCACCAGAGCTGTTTAGAGATCCTACTTCTCTGAGCTCATGAGTCTTCTTGGTGACCATCGTGAGCCTTCATGGTGGTCAAGCTGAGCAGTGCTCTGGAGCAGGGAGTGTAACTCTCTCTCCCTGCTCAGGGCTACACTTAAACTCTCTGCTGCGAAGTACAACTGCTTGTGCCCTGAGTTTCACCAGACTTTGTAGATGCTCAGTTCTACCTGCTGCACAGGAGGAAGTTACCATGTCATTACATCCTATCTTTCTCTTTCCTGCCTTTCCCTGAAGCTCCTGGAATAAATATTCAAACAGTATTTTCAGACAATATTCTTTTACTACAACAACAACAAGAGTATCCTATTGAATTTATGCTAAAAGAACCACACGGCTTCACCTCTACATTATCTCTGCAAACAGCCAAATTCAGAGACTCCTTTTGGACTTATTAGAACACCGCGTATACATGTGTAATTCCCAGTGATTAGAAGCTGTGTTTCCAATAATTACTGGATAATTGAATGAATGAGTAAGTAAAGCAAAACCTTGCACACACATAACAGAAGCTCAATAAATATTCATTAAAATACTAGCAGTAAGACTCAACAATCTTTAAGGTCATTTCTGGCAACAGACCTTAGTAAACTATGAGCTTTGTTCTCAGGAACACTTACAGTATAGTGCAGGGTTTCTCAAATTCTACTCTCCACATTTTTGGCTGTGGGTGGCTGCCTTGTGCTCTGTAGAATTTCAGCAGCATACCTGGCCTCTACCCACTAGATGCCAATAGCACCTCCCATCCAAGCTGTGACAACCAAAAATCCCTCCAGATAGTGACATATGTTTATGTTCTCTGAAATGAGGAGCTGGAAATCTAGATTAAAACTGTGCCTGAGGCACCAACCTTGGCGATCTGGGGGGAAGTCATTTTCCTTTTATGAAACGGGTGTTACAGAGTTGCTGCAAAGATTAAATAAAACACGATATGAAATTTTCTAGAACATAGTAAGTGGTAAATACATGTTAGTGTCCTTAACTTATAAGTAATACAGATGGAATATTTAGAAAATAAGACAACATGATATAAATTTAGACTACCTAAGATGCAAGATGCTGTCCACCATCCTTTTTTATGCTCAGAAGACCCCATATTGTATTTTCCACATAGCAGATACTCGATAAATACTGTTGAACTGAATAGAAAAGTTAGGCTTCATAACACAGTAGGATTTTGAAGGTACAGGAATGAATTAGTGAGTTATAAGAGATAACAAAAATGCTGAAACAAACTGTGAGTGAATAAAGAAAAGGTATGTTTATGAAAAGACCACAGGATTCACTTATTCAAACTGGTCTGAACCTTAGCTATGCCTCTCTGTAACAACTTCTGTTGAGTCTCAGTTTTGTAATCTGTAAGTGGGAATGATAGCTAGTATCTATTACGAAGTGTTATTGAGATGACTATAGATACAGTGGTTTAAAAAAATTATAGTATAGGGCAGACATGCTATAAATAATAATGGCCACTACTATTAGTGTGTATTCCTGTTTAAAGATACTGTTGAATATTCATTATCCCCTGAATTCTGTTTTTAAGGGCACTTGAAAATTAGAACTCACTCAGGAAATCCACCCCATGATTCTCATTTATGAAAGTTGCTGGCCACAGCTCATCAATTAGAACCTACCAAAACATGTGTAGCACTGGGACCCAGGCACAACCATCAAGGGAAAGGGCAGGGGAGTGACAAACTTTCAAGGAAGGCTGGTGAAAGATTTATGATTCATGGCAGCAACTTGCACAGCAGTCTCAGCAACAGGTACCCTGTACTAGGACATGGCCCTGCCTTCCAATAGGAGGTGGGATTTGCTTTCAGAGGTCAATACAATTACCTTTTTAAACTCCCATGAAAAGAATGAAGGAGTTATTCCTATGGTTTCATCAGGACCAGCTTTCATCCATCAGATTATTTTAGTGGACCTGTGGGTGGACAGTCATGGCTAGAAATCTGAAGCCTTTTGGAAAATTAATAGCAAAAGGCCCCTTGAGGATGGATGAAGCTGGAATCTGAAGCTTTCCCTATTAACTTTCGGCTCTACCAAAGCTATGGACTACTGGGATTGTGGGGGAAGAGGTGTGAGCCCTGGATGGATTTCTCCCAGGTCTCAGAAGAGGGTAGATTTGTTATCTATGAGGAGCATAAAGAAATATCAGTCTTAGACATTTTAGTGGGACCCAATTCTCAAAGTTGTTACTTGGAGTGTGTGTGTGTGTGTGTGTGTGTGTGTGTGTGTGTGTGTGAGAGAGAGAGAGAAAGAGAGAGAGAGAGAGATTGAGAGGGAGAAAGGAATGTCCTCCAAGCTCTAGCATTCCACATATAAAGGAGTACAGATGTGGCTGCCCGTAGGCTCCAAGACAGGTATGAGCACTGCAGAGAAGCCAGAGGCTTAGAGTCAAGTCAATCTGAATTAGAATCCCATTTCTACTGCTTACTAGCAGTGTGGCCTGAGGATGGGTAAGCTCTCTGAACTTACTTCATCAGGTATAAAATGAAGATAATAGAAACCGTTAAGAAGGGTTGCCTAGACTTGACCCTTGTACTGGTGAGGATGCTGATGAGACAGTACTCAAAAGGCGATAGTGGAAGAAGCTTCGAGCTGCTTCCTGGCCTAGAAGGGAAAATGAGCCTGACGCTTTAGCTATTACACCTCTTGTTTTAAACAAACGTAAGGTGAAATATCCCCATGGCCCTGGGGAAAGTATATAAGTGAATTATTTGTGCTTGACAAAATCTGTGCCTTCCCAATGGCATTTTCACATTCTCAGCCATTCCCTGGAGTAAATGGGGGGGCCTAGGGATTAAAAAATATATCCTGGGAGAAAGGAAATCGAGCATCTACCTCCATCCCCTTTTAAGAATCAACATGATAAGAATTTCTCTCTTGAATTGTAATGGTCCAAATGTGGTCTACCAGCGAGAAAGAACTCTATGGTCCCCACTGAGGCAGCATATCAACCGACCACACACACTCAACCCCAATGCAAGGAGCTTCACATCATGCAGGATGGGCTAGAAGCTTTTCCGGACCCTGTCTTGATGTAGTGCTTTGGGAGTACTCACTAAACAAGCAAGTGAGGATGCAAAGGGCTACAATCTGGCTCAACTGTGACACTCTATTGTGAGGATTAGAAGGAATGAAGTGAGCTCAGGTATCAATAGAGCCGCAGCCCAGACGAAGCAGGACCCATGTGGCCACAACCAAAGACAATGAGTGAGTTATTCCATGATGACACTTTCTGGTTTTCTCCCTGCTTTGTGTTTGGAACAAATCTGGCATTTGGGGACTGAACAGGGTTCCAGGATAATTGGAAAATTCAGGGTGTGGAGGACAGTCAAGTAGTAGAGACTAGATTTTCTGCTAATAAAAGCAAGTGGAGTTTCAAGTGCCTGACTGGAAAACCGAAGTAGATGACATTAATATTTATACTCCTAGTCATAAAATGTATCAACTAATTGCATGGGTATTGGGTATAAAGCATCTGGCACTTACATGTGTGAGATTAATCGTACATATCATTATCACTACTCCTACTCTTGTAATTATGGATACCCTTGAACATAATTTGATTCTCTATCTCAGTCGTAGAACAAGGCAAGAATAAAAGTGAGAGATTAAACAAGCAGAGATGCCAATATTTACTAGAGTTAATTGTTGAAGGTCAAGGACTCCAAGGATATTGAAATATCTTCTCTTTACTGTTGGACAGTGGCAAACATTAGAAGAAGCAATGAATGAGGGTGGATTTGTAGAGAGCAGAAAATGTTGACTTTGGACTAAAGTCAAAGCCACTAAGTCCCGATCTCCATCACAGTGTTGTGAGAGTGGTGGATAGGGCCAGTACTTCCTTCATGTGGGATCATTCACAACAGCACTATTCAGCTGTGGTGTAAAAGGAAATAATCATAATAAAAGCAGTTAATATTTAACTGCCATCCATGTGCTAGCCACTGTACTAAACATTTAAAATAGATTACTTTATTTAAATCATCACAAGATCTCATGAGACAGTCACCATTATTTTCTCCAGTTTCATGTAAGGAAAATACAGACTAAAGAGATTTACAGACATCCCAGTTTACACAGATAGTGAGTGGTCAAGCCGAGATTTGGACCCACGGTATCTGACTGCATTGCCAAAGCTCGTAACCTATGTGATGCTGAAAGTACACTGGACTTGCTGTAAAAGTTCTAGGCTTGTATTTTAACCCAGAGCTCTTGGAACAAGTGAGTTAAAACTCCCTGAGCCTCAGTCTCATGTTTTACGGCTAGGGGATGAGAGATAGCATAAAATATGGCCTTAACCTCTCTGAGTCTCAAATTCTTTTTTAAAATATTTGTTATTGCCAAACTTGGATCCCTGACCTTGAGGAGCTTACAGTTAAATACAGAAATAGGCTTGTATACGGATGGGACGATATAAAGGTTACAAAGAAGCAATGGCCAATCGTCCCTTGTTTGGGAAGGAAGTCATGGCTTTGAAGAAGAAAGGGTCATTCACACCCATTGACTTTTGACCCCAGATTGACCGGCTTTGAATTCCATACTCAACATTCTGATTTTAATCAATTTTCTATTTCTGCTGTAACATGTGACCATAGGTACTCACCCCAATTTATCTAATGACTTGGTTGATAATAAAAAATATATCAACAACGTTTATGTTATTTAGTAAAAAGTTAGGCTTGGTAGGACGTAAGCAGAAAGAAACTGCATGCTTTCTTACTTCAACCCTTTAAAACTGCTCTGTTGAATTGTTCATCCCTGCCCTTCAATAAAATCTGAGAGAATCAAATAACATAATTTCCAATTACATTAAGCACTATGCCTTAGTGCTCTCAGCTTCAAGATAAGATTAATTTCTCCTGGATAATTTCCAAGTAATTCTTGGAAAGATACATAGGGTGATATACAGCATGAGCTCTGTTGCTTCTGAAAGAATGAATAGCATTCCAATTTTGACTGGTCAATACTTAGTTCCTGTATGTTATGGGTAGAGTGGGTACACTAGCAGAAACCACAGTCATTCTGTCTAACCAATGAAGTCTTCAACTCCCCATCAGTTCTTCTCCTCTAGTGAACCCAGCTGGAACATGTACTGCTTTCCCCTGAGACTTCTTTTGCCTTTGTCCCTGAAGAGTCTCCCCTTCCATGTTTCCATTGCACTGGCTCTTCCCTAGCCCCACCTGTTCACCTAAGCATAGGGCACATTTGAGTCAGGAGGCACCCCCATGGGTTATGCTACCACAGCTGACACAGGGGCAAGAGAGAAAAGTGAGCATATTTCACAAGAAGGAAAGGGAACATTGGTCCCCTTACCCCTTTGCATGGAAACTTTCACCTCCCCAAACTATGGGCTCCAATTATAATGGCGCCAAAATGATCTCAACATGGGCCCCATCTATGAGAGTCCCAGTGTCATCTTAAGGACTCTTTTTCTTGACCCACTCTTTTTTATGGTAGTGTGTGAAAGAAGAATTCTTGTGCTCCCATGGAAATTAAAATCACCAATATGTAGGCGCTCTTGAGTTGTTATATAGAACTCAATCTATGGGCCAAATGATAGCATCAAGTCAATTCAAAACATATCAGAAACTTAGATTAGGTTAAAAAAAAATCCTCCATTTGTTTCAAGAAGAGTCATTGTGAGATGACAGTCCCTCTTGTTCTCACTTTGAAGCTTCTGTTTGTTTCTGTTAAGGAAGGTAATGTCACCTCTCGGAATTAAGTAAAACATCAAACCTATTCCTTACAACTTAATCCACTTAAGGTTTATTATCATACATCTGGGGTCACAACTTTCTTCACAGTTCCCTGTGTCATGGCTTGTAAAACTGGGAAGGCACATTAAACAAAGTGAGTCTCAATTACTTATTTCATAGGTAAGGAAAAAAGGACTCAAAGAAGAATTTGTATTACCTCCTCAGCCTCATTTCTTACCAGTCCTGCCTATTACAAAACACATGTTCTATCCATGTGAAATAATTTGTAGGTCTTTATTTTGGTATACTCTATCGTACTCTGTGCCTTTGCATATGCTATTCCCTCTGCCAGGAATGCTTGTCCCTACTCATACCTTCTCCTATCAACTCTGTAACTTAGATTCCTCTTTCAGGTCTCAGCTTAGATTTCACTTCTATGATAATCCTTGCATGACACCCTTCTCCACTTGTCTCACTTAGGTGCCCTCTTTTTTTGTTAGTTTTGTTTTGGCTACAATGAAGTGCTACTGCTTTATTGGAAAGTACAATCCCATAGCAAAAAGAGTGAGGCAAATAGGAAATGAGACAAGCAAGAATGAGAAGCAAATGCAAAATGATACATGCCATGCCTGCCACTTTTCCCCAACCCTCAGTGGAGACCTAGCCCATCATTCTGCCGGTGTCCCTCCTTAGCCACATAGTCTGCCTTTTGTATGACAGAAAATCATGTTTGACACAGCCCAATGGAGAGAGGAAGAGAGAAGAATTTATCTGTTAGGTTCTTCTCATATTCTTTCTTCAATTCTTCAATCAAAATGTGCCTCACAGGTAATTAACTTTCCTGCACCTCCTGGACTCTCTGAAAGCCACTATGAAGCTAGAAAGAATGAATGGGGTGTTTCAAGCAATAAGAAAAGTGTAGTTAGGATAATAATAATTTTTTTAAGATTTTTTTTATTTGATGTGGACCATTTTTTAAAGTCTTTTTTGAATTTGTTACAACATTGCTTCTGTTTTATGTTTTGGTTTTTTGGCCACAGGGCATGTGGGATCTTAGCTCCCCGACCAGGGATCAAACCCGCACTCCCTGCATTGGAAGGCAAAATCTTAACCACTGGACCACTAGGGAAGTTTCAGGATAATAATAATTGTGTTATTTGTAGTGAGGTGGATGTACCTAGAGACTGTCATACAGAGTGAAGTAAGTCAGAAAGACAAAAACAAATACCGTATGCTAACACATATATATGGAATCTAAAAAAAAAAAAGGTTCTGAAGAACCTAGGGGCAGGACAGGAATAAAGATGCAGATGTATAGAATGGACTTGAGGACATGGGGAGGGGGAAGGTGAAGCTGGGAAGAAGTGAAAGAGTGGCATGGACACATATACACTACCAAATGTAAAATAGATAGCTAGTGGGAAGCAGCTGCATAGCACAGGGAGATCAGTTCGGTGCTTCGTGTCCACCTAGAGGGGTGGGATAGGGAGGGTGGGAGGGAGACACAAGAGGGAGGAGATATGGAGATATATGTATATGTATAGCTGATTCACTTTGTTATAAAGCAGCAACTAACACACCATTGTAAAGCAATTATACTCCAATAACGACGTTTAAAAAAAAATGTATTGGTTTGCAGGACATAGTTGGAGAGTGGTGAATAGTACAGAATGTCTAGAGATAAAGCCATATCGCTAGTGTAAGACCATAAAGGGATCTGATCAGCATAGAAACAAAGACACTGTCACATTGCCTGCAGCAATATCATAATAATGGGACTAACCCTCGTATAGGTCTCATCATGTATTAGAAAGGGGGAGATTCCAGGTGTGACTGCAAGTAGATTGGTCCCAAAGGCATACGCTCAGTCCCTGTACTGAACTATATCATCCACACCATCCACTATATCATGCCAGTGTTGAAACCTGGCAAACCCAAGCTAACGGAAGGGTCAGATGAGGGGCCTCTCAGAGCCGTTGTTTCAATATTTAATCTACTTGCCCAGAAGCCAGTGTTTTCTCCAATAACTGCTGGGGAAAATGTTGCAGTCAAAGCTCGCCACCTGTTAATTACTGCACAAAAACAGCAGGGTCCAAAGACATTATTGTGTACCACGGATAATTACTGCCACACAGTTGTGAGGCGTCCTCTTGGCTCCTTTTCTACACGAATGTGAGGGCCTAGATCCTGAGCAGGTGATAACGATTTACAAGAATCATAGTAAATGCCAGTGGGAGCACAGGTAATTAAGAGATGTCAGCTGCAGACAATGTACTCTGTACAAGTCTGGAAACAGACCAGGAGGAATTACGGCAGCTTCCATCCAGTTTAGATTGCATCTGAAAAGACTGACCAGCACATCCAGTTAAGTTCAATTTCCTTAATACATAAAGAAGGAGGCAGATGTTCGGATCAGGATGGGTAAATTAATAAATGCCATTCCCAACATGGGAAGCAGGCTTCCTGTCCATCTCTGGCTGGGCATACAGACACGAAGTGAGCATGACTTGGAACAGGGGATTGAGGTGAATGTAACACCATAAACTGACAGCTGATAGGCATCATAAGGATGGCTAGAGCATCTGCCTTGCAGGAATGAAAAGGAAAAACCAAAATTAAAAAAGATTTCCAAATTTCATTGAGGAATTTGGCATGTTGGTGATCTAGGAGGAATTTCGGGTCCAAATTCAGACCTGATTGCTGCCAATATTTTGGACTTATGCATTTTTTCCTTTTTTTATTGAAGTATATTTGACTTATATTAACTTCAGGTGTATAACATAGTGATCTGATATTTTTATAGATTATACTCATATAAACTCATCACAAAGTATTGGCTATATTCCCTGGGCTGTACATTACTTCCTTGTATCTTACTCATTTTATACCTAGTAGTTTGTACCTCTTAATCCTCCACTCCTCTCCCCACTGGTAACCACTAGTTTGCTCGCTGTATGTGTGAGTCTGTTTCTCTTTTGTTATATTCATTCATCTGTTTTTTTTTCAGATTCCACATATAAGTGAAACCATACGGTATTTGTCTTTCTCTGTCTGATTTATTTCACTAAGCATAATACCTTCCAAGTCCACCCATGTTGTTGCAAATGGCAAAAATTCATTGTTTTTATGGCTGATATTCCATTGTATATACATACCACTTTGCTTTATCCATTCATCTGTCTATGGACACGGGTTTCTTTCACGTTTTGGCAATTGTGAATAATGTCACTATGACATTGGGGTGCATAGGTCCATTTCTTCTAGGTTGTCCTATTTGTTTGCATATACCTGTCCATAGCATTCGCTTATGATTGTATGTCTTTTGGGTTTATAGTGTAATTTGTCTTCTATTTTGTTGATCCTCTATTTAACGGTTATGGCCACTATTAAAAGTGGAATATTGATGACTCCAACTATTAATGAATTATCTATTTCTGTCAGTTTTTACTTCATGTACATGGGCAAAAATAACTAAGTATTTTTTTTAAATATTTTTAAATTTATAAAATATATATTTTATAAAGCTATTTCACCTGCATCTCCCATTTTAATCTTAGCAACAAAGTTGTGCAGATATTTTCATCTCCATTTTATGGGTAAGAAAACGAGTGTGCCTGCAGTTCACACAAGTAATAAACAGCAGCAACGAGACTCAAACTCAGCCTTGGCCATTTTCCACTCATGTATCATCCTCTCAACATCATCCCAGCCAACACATTAACTGGCTGAAAATCTAAGAGTAAACTCAGCCAAACGTAGAACTGTCCAGCTGACACCAGCCCAGATTACTGACCCACAAAATTATAAACTAAATTAATGGTTGTTTAGTCACTGAGTCACTAATTTTGGGAATGGATTGGGACATAGCAACAGCTGATACAGTGCTCCAATTTATTGCCTATGCTCCCTGCACTCAAGTGTCAAATGCTGTTAATTTCTATACTTACATTATTTTTTTAGAGTACAGAACTATCTGTTAGTACTATAAGTCTACCAGAAGTCAACAGAGATGTGTTCCAGCTTTACTGAGATATAATTGACCTTACAATATCGTGTAAATTTAAGGAGTACAATGTGACGGTTTGATACATGTATATATTGTGAAATAATTAACCACAATAAGGTTAATTAACACATCCATCAATCTCACATAATTACCATTTGTGTGTGTGTGGTGAGAACATTTAAGATCTAGTCTCTTAAGAACTTTTAAGTATTTAATACAGTATTGTCAACTATAGTCATCATGCTGTACGTTAGTTCCCAGGACTTATTCATCTTTGTACCCTTTGACCAATATTGGTCCACTTCCCCTACCTTCCAGCCTTTGGGAAGTCACCAACATTCTACTCTCTTTTTCTATGAGTTTGGCTTTTTTAGATTTTACATTTTAGTGAGATCAGGCAGTGTTTGTCTTTCTCTGTCTGATGTATTTCACTTACCCTAACACCCTCAAAGTCCATTCCTGCTGTTGCAACTAGCAGAATTTCTTTCTTTTCATGGCTGAATAGTATTCCTTTGAATGGACATATACTACACCTTCTTTAACCATTAATCTGTTGACAGATACTTGGTTGCATGCATGTCTTGGTTATTGCGAATAATGCTGCAATGTACATGGCAGTACAGATATCTCTTCAAGGTAGCAGTTTCATTTCCTTTGAATATGTACCCAGGAGTGGGATTGCTGGATCATAAGGTAGTAAAAGTCGGGGATAATGTGATTAAAAAGCATGCAAGGATTTTCTTAATCCAGGGTCTCTTCACTCAATTACTTACTTTACTGCTTTGTCCCTCTTAGCCGGTCAGTTTGCAGCTCTGCTACTCACACAATTAACATACAGATGATTCATTTTGTTGCAGGTTTTAGAAACATTTATTTCTGACCAAGAGTGGCCATATGGTTTGAGTGTTTTCTCCTACCTTGCAGACATTCAAGGAACTATTGCTGCCTAGTAAGAAAAAGGAATTCAGGGATTATGTTGTTTCCATTTCTCTCCACAATTATTTTCTTCTTTGTTTCTTTTCTTTTTTTTTTTTTTTTGAGGAGTGGGGATAGAAACCAAACCTGAAGCAGCTAAGAATAGTTCGATTCAATATATTCCTGCAAAGCCTGTTGTTTATCTCTACACTGCAGGTGCTGAGCACAATTTTGTTTTTCCAAGAACTTCACAGAAGTAGCTTTCCCTGGCTAGCCAAGAAATTTTTAAAATAATAATTTAAAACAGGTTCAAATTTAATTTCATCCTTTGTAATGTAGATGACTAGGGGAAAGTAGAAAGTGGTCTCTAACAACTGGATTCATTGATTATATTTTTTTCTGTGTTTGGACTTCTGATTTCTAGCCAGGTCAGAGAGATTTCTGGGGAGCCTGATCTCAAACTCTTTCTCCCAAAATTTCCATCACACCAGTGAATGAACTAGCCTGTGATAAAAACAACAAAAGATAGAGAAGGAAAAGAAACTGACAAGATCATTTGGGGGTAACCACTTATTGTTCCCAAATTAAAACACTCAAGAAGTACAGTTTAATCCAATTTTAAAATTGTTTTCTAAAAGCAAGGATTTTTCTTTTCATTGTTAAACATTACCATTCTCTACAACTGAAGAAATAAGTACACTTTCATTTGGCAAAGTCCACAGACTAATTATTTTAAACTAGGATATATATAGTGTGTAATTTGTGCTGACATATGTATGAATTATTAATTATACATACTCTACTATATATATTAATATATTATAAACTACACACACACACACACACACACACACACAGAAAGAGAGAGAGAAATTCATGCTGACTAGTAGTTGGCTATATTATCTTCCAAGGTAAGCTGAAACTTTTAGAAAGAGCAGAAGCATGAAAACGACTCTCAGATCATCATATAAAGAATGTAAAAGAAGAACTAGGCATTGGTGCCATTGTCAAGATCAGGATCCTTCTCAAACGGGCCAGAGGCCTTCTCAGGCTGGCCTCAGTAATGTGGACCCAGATACATTTGAAGGTGGATCCAATTACCATTCCTCCTTTGGCTAGGAAGGCCAGAAAGCATCACAGTGACGGGAAGGCCTATAAAATCTGTCTACTTTGGCTGGAATTGTGTTTCCCCTGTTACACTCTAAGTGATCTCTGTACTCTGAGCCTCAGTTTCTTTGTCTGTGAAAAGAGAATAATAATTCCGCAACTTGGGAAGCATCTATCCAGGACACATAATGCCTGCATTCTCCTTGCTTGCAAGGTACCCTCAACCACACTGAAAACTTTGGCACTTTGGGAAAGGGGTAGATGCACCTAGGAAAGAAAAGGCCTCTGTCTGTGAAAGCTGTATTTCTGGAAGGACAAACATTCTTGGTCTGGCTCTACCTGCCCGCTCCCTACTATACTACATATGCCGGCAAGGGTGTGGTTTATAATGGTGACCGCTGGTAGCCAGATTTTCCCCCCACCTCATCAGCATGGATGTGGCGTGCTTAGCAGCATTTTTCCTTAACTGGTAACCCTAGTCCACAATTCCCAGGGTAACAGAAAAAGCCCCAATCCACATCTATTTATACATTTATTTACGTTATTAAATTCTTTCAACAACTATGAGATAGGAGCCATAAATGCAGGTGGATAAACGGAGGACCCTGAGGATTAAGTAAAGGAACCTAGGCTTTGAAGTTCAGCACAACACTAGCCTAGGTCTGCCTGTGCTTATTCCCTGCATCACACAATATAGGAATATTACCATCAGCTCAACCCTGGGAGGCCTCTATTCTTCATCCTCTTCTCTCCTGGTTTATATCTGTTCCACTTCAACTTTTATTTCATCTCCTGACTTTCATCTTTCTTCATCTACCTTCCTACCCCTCCCCAAGTATTTCTTTGATTTTCCTAAAACTTCTGTCACTCAACATGTTTTCCTCTTTCTACATCTGTATAGATTATATTACTCTTCAAATTTTTCAGACCCCTGCTCCCTGGGGATCATTAGACCTTCCACAGTGTTGAAGCCAGGAGTGACAAAGACACACTTTGGTCAATGAATCTCAAGAAAACTAATGTATTTCCAAGTTGTCTGGGCCTTTAAAAGCCATTAATTATTTAAAACATTTCTCCCCCGCCCCCCATGAGACTGGCAATGTTCCAGAAGGTGATGCTCCATCAGCCTCAGTCTTGAAAGAAGGAACGTGTAGAGCAGAGCTGTAGGTGACCCACACGGACATGCAGCGAGAGATAAACCTTAGTTGCTATAAGCCCCTGAGGCTCTGGAGTGGTTTATTACCACGGCATAACCTAGCTAATCCTAACCAACATTCTATCCCTCCGTTTTTCCTCCCACTTCTTATTTTCTTTGTCTCTTTTTCTTTTCATTCAACCTCTTCCAATTCATCGTTTCAGATCTTACTCAACTTTTTTCTTACCAAAGCCTATAAACTCTCTTATTTCTTCTTCTTTCTCTTGATTCTTCTTTTACTGATTTGGTCCTATCTTCCTCTCTCTATTCCCCAATTAGACCCAAAGGAAAAATAGAGAAAAAGAACTTTCAAAAATTAATGATGAACAGGTACCAAGAAAGGAGACTGGACATTATCCTAGTGGCCCCCAGAGACTTGCATTCCAGGCAGGGTAGTAAACGTCTCATTTTTCACCGAATGCCTAGTTTGGGCCAGGTACTTTGTTGAGAACTGAGGTTACAGAATTGAAAAAGACATACTCTCAGATACCCAAGAGGAGATACTGAGAGGGAAAAGAGGTATAATCGGTATTTTCTGTGAGTACTATAATATATTACACATTACATATATTATTGTACTTGTCACACTAAATTACATATATCATACATGTGCATAAGCACACAAAACAACAGTTTCTAAGCAATTTTGTGCTAGAAGCTCTGCATGGTACTGTACAGTCCTCTCCTTTAAAAGAGTAATCCCATGGTTTGGGCACACTCAGCCCCACTTGACAGCCAATAACACCGAGACTTAGAGAGTTTATGACAATGAAGCCACCCTCATACCTATTAAGTGATTAATCTGTGAATCAAACCCAGGTCAGCCTAATCCAAAACCTGAGCTCTTCACCAACACCCTGCACTACCTCCCTGAGACAGCTGTAGGGGAAGAGAGGAAGGAAGGCTTGTGAAAATAACGACTGGCTGATTCGGAAACAGAGGGGTGAAGAGAAGAATGAGTGGAATGCTATTTCAGGCAGGGGTACTCTCCTAAGTAAGATGCCCAGAGGCGAGGAAAATAATGGGACAGTCTTGTACTTTTTTTGGTTTTGTTTTGTTTGTGTTTTTTGCAGTGGAAAGAAGTGGAAAAGCAGAAACCCCTGCTCTTGGGTAGTTATTTGAACCATCAAGCACAAGCATGTAGAGAAGAATAAAATCATTGACCAAGAAGGAAAACAAAATGCTCTGTAATTTTTCTCTTCACAGTCTATGGAGAAACAATAACAGATACACCCATCTGATCTTTGATGCATTTAAAATCAAACATTTAAAAGCCTGCAAATATACTTTGTTTGCCCTGCACAGTTTTGCTAAAAACAAATTAGCTGCCAACATTGAAAAAGTGAGAGATGCTGCATAAGAAATTCAGACGTCTGGTTTCTCTTTTAGAAGTCCAATATCCCCTAAGTGCTGAGTACTAGTTATCCCTTCAGATGGGTCACACACTTTCCTGTTAACCACTGTCGCACTACCTTTTTAGTTCCTAGTGTCTTCTACACCTGGCCTGCTTCACTCATTCATTCTAATTTCCTAGTCCTGAATGCACTCAGTGTTAAGAAGCCTTGATAACCATTAGCTACTCTTTGATTCTTTAATCATGTAAAACAAAACAAAATTTTAACATGCATTTTCCCAGATGCCATAGCTTCAACTGCCCACACGTGTGGGGTTAATGAATACCTGCCGGCTCGTTATGCCAGTATTGCACCGTGTCAAGCCTGCTGTTGTATGGTGCTATTAACGCTCTCTGGAAAATGAGTGAGTGCAAGCAAATAAAATACCATCTGAGAGCTCTGGGATTTCAAAATAACTTGTTAAGCCTCGCTGAGTATAAAAATGGATCACGATGAGATGCCCCTGGGAGCAGAATATCCTGTACTTGTGGATGGTCAGATGAAATTTAGAAATTGCGGCTCTGATCAGTGAATAAAAACATTACCATCATCCACTTCCCAGCAAATGTACCTTGACTTGTTAATTGCTCGGCCACTTATTAATAATTGAAGACGTGAATGCATTATTACTGTGCAATCCAATTCTACCCTTACACTTACCACTCAGGATAATATTAACCAGAGCACTTCTCCTGAGGAAATGCATTAGTGCACAACTCTGTGTTAAAAATAAAAGCAAAGCTTCCTGTAAGTGGAAAGAAGAAATCTGTATTGGATCCAGAGGATAAATCCAGATAATTGTAACAGGGAGTATGAAAAGGATGAATATAGGGGAAACAAAATACTTACTGTGATCCAGCCATATGCCGCATATTGTGTTGGATGTTTCACCTGAATTTGTCTTATGTAAACTGTTAATTAAGTGTTATTCCTGGTTTAGACACAGAGTACTGAGGCTTAGAGGGGGTCAAGTAATCAAAGTAACAGAGTCAAGTTTCTAGCTCAGGTTGCTCTGGGAAGATTTAACAATGACCTAAATAAACAGAGACTTATTCTCTACTTAGGGACAGAGGTGGGAAGCGTGGAAATTTTGTAAATAAGGCTGTGATGGTTAATTTTATGTGTCAACTTGACTGGGTCACCAGGTGCCTAGATATCAGAAATATTATTTCTGAGTGTGTCTGTTAGGGTGTTTCCTGAAGAGATTAGCACTTGAAACAGTAGGCTGAGGTAAGAAGGTTATCCTTCCCAATGTCAGTGGACATCATACAATCCATTAAGGGCCTGAAAAGAACAAAAATGCGGAGGCAGGGAGAATTCTCTCTCTCTGCCTGACTGTTGAGCTAGACTATCAGTCTTGGTCTTCTGCCCTGGAACTGGGACTTAAACCATCATTGCTCCTGGCTCTCAGGCCTCCAGACTCAGACTGAAACTACCCTACCAGCTTTCCTAAGTCTCACCCCAGCTTTTTCTCCAGCTTGTATATGGCAGATCATGGGATTCTCAGCCTCCATAATAACATGAGACAATTCTTCATAATAAATCTCCCTCTCTTTCCCTCTCTCCTTCTCTAAACAGAACCTAAATCTATCTATCTATCTATATCTATCTATCTATCTATCTATCTATCTATCTATCTATCTATCTATATCTATATCTATCTATCATCTATTTATCTATCTACATCTATAGATAGATATAGATAGACATGTTCTTTTTGTCAGACTAATACAAAGGAGGAGGTGTCAAAAAAGGAATTCTCTGTACACACATGTAGCACTTCACTTTTTTTTTTATGCGGTATGCGGGCCTCTCACTGTTGTGGCCTCTCCCGTTGCGGAGCACAGGTTCCGGACGCGCAGGCTCAGCGGCCATGGCTCACGGGCCCAGCCGCTCCACGGCATGTGGGATCTTCCCAGACCGGGGCACGAACCCGTGTCCCCTGCATCGGCAGGCGGACTCTCAACCACTGCACCACCAGGGAAGCCCGCACTTCACCTTCTTTAAATGTCTTTGCAAGTAAATATTTCCTCTTAATTTAGGTAGCCACAATAACTCTATCATGAAAAGCACTACTCCATTAACTTTACATACATTAAATGCTATCTGCAAAATGGTTATTGTGTCATATAATAGGTGCTCAATAAATGTAGCTATTAATATAATTGCCTCTGTATTTACTGATATATTGATTATGTCAGAGAAGAGTGGGTATGATTTGGACTATTAGATATATAAATCCAAGTGATAAAAACGTCTAACATATTGAGGTTCAACTATATCAAAGAAATGGAGGAAAGATGATATGATTGCTCATTCACCTAACAGTCATTGAGCACCCATCCTGCACCAGAATTATACAAGGTGCTGGGAATAGAATGATCAATATAATAAGGTGTGCGCCTGTGAGAAGCTCATAGTTGAGTTGAGATGTGAATGAGAAAACAAATGTTCACGATAGATTAAAAAAAAGTGGCATGGAGCCATGTATGAACTCTGCAAGGAGCAAAAAATTCCTGCCTGAGGATTTGAGGCCTGAGCGGAGTGAAGTTTACTAGTTTAAAAGAGTTAGAGTTTATCAGTTGGATAAAGGGTAAAGAGGATAAAGGCATTCCCAGCAAAAGACTTGCATATGCAAAGCCCAGAGTTAAGAAAGAACATAAAAAACTCAAGAGAAAAAGTTGGAGGGTCTAAAGGATGAAGCTGAACAAATGGGAAGATGTCCAGTTTCGAGGGGTAGACAGGCATGTGAGCTACAGAGCTTGTCCTGTATAGAGCTTGCACTTAGAAGGGAATATGAATACATTAACCAACGACACATCTCTCTGGAGTATTTCTCCAGAGTCCGGCCCTGTGCCAGTTACTGGGTTGGATACAGAAGTTAATGTGCTACCGTAACTACAATCAAGAAGAGGTGGAGCTCAACTAATATTCACTGAGCACTTATTATGTGTTATATTCTGACCATCTGAAAAGGGGAAATGCTCATAACATCTTGAGACTAAGCTTTGTTTCTTACACATTACTCACTCTTTCTAATAATCACCATGTACTGAGGATATTGAAAGCTTGGCCAAGTGTTAGCTAGAGGTTCAATTTGTAAGATGGCGTAAATTTGAAGCAATATGGTTATAGTAGAAAGAAAGTAAACAGGCTCGGGAGTTAGGCAGCTCTAGGTTTGCATTCCATACTCAGCATTTGCCACTGACATACCTTGGGCAGATATTAGCTTCAGTAACCTTCATTATAAAATCAAGATGTCAACTCCCAGCATAGAGGTTTCTTGATGCAATTAAATAAGATCACTTATGTAAAGATGCCCAGCACAGTACAGAGAAATAACAGGTGCTCGACAAATGTTAATGAATTTATCCAAAAATTATTTGTGAGAATGATAATCAGACTGTACCACACATATCTGCAAAATGATCACGATTTCTAGTATATGAACTCCTGGAATCCTTCTTTTGAATATTGATTTAAAATAAAAATAACTGGATCCAACTGCAATCTTAGATATAGCCAGGGGCAATAACTAGGCTGGGAAAAGATATCTCAGTTACATTTTCCTGTCCTTATAGAAAAAGATAAAAACTGAAACCAATGAATGGAACCAAGAATATGGAGGAAATAGGGAAAAGAGTGGAAAAGATGAAGACCTTAAAATTAGTAGAACAGATCTAATCACACCCAGGGGAGGAGCAGAGCCCAGGAAGGAGGAGCTGACATTAATTAATGAAGAGTTTAAAAAGGAACCAATGAAGGAATGACATCCCCTGGGAATAGTCACACTGGTGGAAATGGCAAATAACTTCTGAGTGTCTTGGGCTGTGGGCTGTGATTATTTTTCTCCTTTCAGAGATGATCAGCATATCCCTCAATGGAACTGTTAGCTAAAATGCAAACATTTCTTGGAGAAAAAAAAAAAATTGCCTTCACTCATGTGATCGGAAAACAATCTTATTCAGAATTCTCCACTTGCTTCCAGAAAATATTCATTTCCCATCTTGGTGGTTTACTGTAATGATCAAATTTGAATTCATCTTCCAAAGATTCCTGAATTAAAGGAGTTAAATAACTGTATACAATGGGAATTCAATGAATCAACTTACAAAAGGCTGTAGACAGTAGGTGATACACTCTGAAAACAAACACTCCACAAAGGTGTGATTTACCATCAAAACTGATCTCAGGATCCGCATTTTTTTGTAGTACAATTTTTGTCTCATATAAAATGAGAATTACAGTATCTACCACAAAGGATTTCAATGTATACGAAATATGTTATCAAACACTGATAAATGCATCTGGTCTGAGCACATAATAACTGCTTAAAAAATGTTAGTTCCCTTCCTACCTTCCCTTTTCTCTTCCATCCTCTCAATTTCATTAAATTGGTTCATCCATCTGTGTCTAAATTGTCCCCTTTATTTGTTTTTCTTTTTTCTTCTCTCTCTCTCCCCTTACACATACTTTTTTTTTTACCTTTGTTGAAAGCACGGGAAATAGTTTCAGACCATATTCCATTCCATTCCATTTCCATTGGGAAAATGTTTCTCTACATTAATACAGATTTAGAATTTACTAGTCTGAAATATTTTGCTTGTTCTTGGAAGCTGGGTATATCATTTACTCAAGGCACTGTCAGAACTTTTCCAGAAGAATGAAGATATATATTTTTTGCTTTGTACAAACTAAGAAGGCTTAGAGGACTCTGGAGTGTCAGAGCCCAGCTTGGACTCTTCCACTGGACTTGAGCATCAAGTTACACATGGATCTGGACTCCTAAACCCCTCCTGCTGAGAAGTTAGACCCAATAACTCTGACATTGGGAAATGTGTGACTAGAAAATTACTGTGCTTTGCAAATTGCCTTACGGCTAAGAAAGAGATAGCACATAGGGTATGCTTAATGCGTCACATGTGTTTATGTGTGTGTCTCTGTGTGTGTGTGCACGCACATACATGTGTGCATGTGTTTATGTGCATGTACGTAGATTCAAACTACAGGGGTGGAAGAGGAGCTCTTTCTATTGGAGGAGGGTGGGGGGGGGAGAAGAGGAGAGGGAAACCTCAGAGAGTAAGCGGAGGAGCTAAGATAATCCAAGAGAATACTCTTAGTAATAAGGGTTTCTTTTTAGGTTTTTCCATAATCTTGAAGAATAGTTTGCAAGTTTCAAGTTGCCTTTAACCCCCTTTATTGTTATTCCCTATAGTTTGGGCCCAAATTTCAATAAAGTCTGAAACAAAATGTTTGGTATCATTGGTAGTTAAACTGCATAAGGATGTTTACAATTCCTCCTATCACTCCTCTGAGGAAGCCAAAGGGCAAGTAGCTGCGCTTACATAAGGGAAACAGTGGCCCTGATGTGATAGCATCAAAGAGAATAGAGCTCTCAGGCAGGAGGAATGTGGGATGGAAAAATAATCTCAGCTAGTTCAGTCCCAGGAATGAGTCTGAAGGTCACAAGTATAATTGTGAAATATGATGCTTCAGGTGAATGTATCTTGATATTCAAGTTATATTATTATGAGAGATGTTCACTCTATGTTGAGCTTGAATTTGAATCACTCTCCAGTGAAGGCCAACCTTTTCTTTGTTTGATGTTAAGAAGTTAAGTTTCAAAACTATCTTCCAATTTTTTGGCTTATTGTATATATCCTCAATCCTACTTTGCTGCAAATAACCTCTCTTTGGGGTTTCTGATACTGGATGGAGAGCCGGCAAATTCAGAACATTAAAGAGATCAAGTGATCTTTCCCTTAAAAAGGACTCTTTTTCAAGTGGAAATGACCACTGATGTATAATTAAAGTAATGATTTTGGTGACCCCTAAGAAGTACGGAAAAGCTTAAGCAGACAGAAAGGACTCCAAGAATAGAAAGCTATTCTAAGAAACACTTAACTCCACCCCAATACAGCCAGTATTTTAGAAAAAGCCAACAACCTTGAAAACCAGTCAAATGAGAAAACAGAGTTGCAGTGCTCTGTATTCAAGTGTACAGTGTTTGGAATTTGAAGGTTCTAAGAATGAATTCTAGCTCTTTAATTTACCACATTTATTTATCTTTCTGATTATAATATCATACACATGTATACATATACATTACATTATATATACATATGCATTACCATATGTAATTTTTAAACTTATTGACATATAGTTTATTTACAGTGTTGTGTTAGTTTCAGGTGTACAGCAAGTGAGATATATATATATATATATATATATATATATCCTTTTTAGATTCTTTTCCCTTATAGATTATTACAAAATATTGAGTATAACTCCCACCATATATGTCTATATGCAAGTACTTGATACATATTAATTTGCTTCTCCTCCATTTTCCTTTCCTTTCATATCTTCAACTGTTGATTTCTACTTTGCCTTCTCTAAGCCAAATGAGCTGTGTCTGTCCCCCAAATGAAAATGGAAAATAAGTGATCAAACATAAATGAAAAGTAACTTCACAAAGAAACAATATCACATAGAGTTTTAACCATATGTAGAATATAAATTCACAGAACAATAACGCAAACTGAGTGAGGGAATAAGTGAATTGAACTGTTCTGAGGCCCTTGTTTTATCAGGAAAGCAGTAAAATTATTCATTTGCCTTATAGTCTAATAAGGCATTTGTGTTTTAGTCTCTAAGATAACCACTAAAATAAAAGTAAAATAATCTATAACTAGCTAAGGGAGGTGGGTAAAATAAAAATAAATTACCGGACTAATACTAACTAAGTTAATAACCAAGTAAAAACAACCAAATAATGAAATAAGTGAATAGCATCAGCGAAACTAATATTAAGAAATATTAAGAGAAACGAATTAGCTTAGAGTTTATAGAAAGTGATGGGTGTGAGCTTTTGTTTTTGAGTCATCAGGAGAGATCTTACAGTGAGATGACAGTTTTGCGGAGATTTGATTGGTAAGTAGAAGCCAGACCCGCAAAGATCTAGGGATAGAGCCTTGTACACAGAAGGAAGAAAACTGAAATGGTAGAAGCATCTTGGCATCTGGAAGGAACAGAAAGAAAGCTGTAGTGAAGTAGGGTTGTACTATCTTAGGCCGGCACTGAGCGCTGTACTGCACAGTATATTTGCAGCCGACAGTGTTGAATCAGAGCACTATGGGATATTTTCAGTCCTAACTTATAGAGGAGACTGACGTGCCAAGCAATTAAGTGAATTGGGTAGCATTATTGCGTATATTTTCTTCAAATATGTATTTTGTAGACAATCGTTTGAAACTAGTCTCAGCCACTTATGAGAGCAATTTGGGAAATTTGCTTCAGCTTCACCCTACGTACTTGTAAAATGGCATTACCAATAGCATAAAAAGCCAGGGTAAGGTGTGCTGAGGATTAAATCCTATTATGTAAAGTGTTTACCAAAATGGGTGAAACATATTAGTAAGGGTTAACTCATAAAATTATTATCTTAGATACTCCATATGATAAGAAAAGGTGCTGGTATTCTAACCCAAAAAGTATGTTTCACTACAGTCATTGTATCCTCCACTTCACCCCACAGTCAAGTAAAATGATGACGTGGAAGACAGTAAGTGCTGTAAGAG
Source organism: Globicephala melas (assembly GCF_963455315.2). NCBI lineage: Eukaryota > Metazoa > Chordata > Mammalia > Artiodactyla > Delphinidae > Globicephala > Globicephala melas. Next base: position 70,560,647 of record NC_083330.1, read on the forward strand.
AAGCTGGGGCAAATGGCTGTGAACCACAGCAGAGGAGACAAATAAGTCCAGCCCTGGAGAATCAGACTTCACCAAAGACTTCTCAGAGGAGGGAATATTTGAACTAGAACTTGGAGGATGAAGAGCTTTGATTTTCCCCCTTAGACATTTGCTCTCAGAGCCATCTGTTTAAAACTCAGTTATGTTCCTTCTTGCATGACAGCTAATATGGTTTCATCTTTGAAGGAATGTAACTGCTATGTATTCTCAGATCATTGTTTTTTATGGTCATGGCTTATTCCACTTTTTAATCCCGTAAGAGCAGGAAGCTTTCTCAGAGATAGTTCATGTTTATTTTTGTCACTACAGAGTGCCTGACACTAGGCTGATATGACATATGTAAAAGTCCTTCCCATGGCATTGGTATATAGTAGGCACTCAATAAGGACAGCTGAGTTAAGGTGCATAGTTAACATTTTTATATACTTATTAAATTGATCTTGGATATGATAAACTCATGTTGGATGTATGATGTTGATCCTGGATATGATAAACTCATGTTGGATGTATGATGTTGATCCTGGATATGATAAACTCATGTTGGATGTATGATGTTGATCTTGGATATGATAAACTCATGTTGGATGCATGATGTTGGTACTATATGGATGACGGATGGGTGGAGAGAGAGATAGATGGGTATAGAGATCAGGTGGCTGAGTGGCTAGAAAATGGGGAAATGCCAGTGAATTATTGAGTTTTCCAATAATTTCCATTGATTGGGGAAACACTTTTGAGCTGCACTGATGTTTCCAAATTTCTAAAGGATGTGGAAAGAGGCTTACAAAATTCATTTATTTCAACTTTTCTCCTAACTTTTGAAATGATGGATGCTTGTTCTGTTCTCTGAGACTTTTGTTTCAGTGCAACATCAATTAACTAGGATATCACATCATGTTTCATATATTTTTCAATATCTTCAGCCTCCCCTGTCTTTCTTTTTTCCTGTCAGAGGAAACAATTCAGCATCTCATGGTATGAGTAAACAATCTCCCAAGAAGTAGTAGTAATAATAATAATACAGAAAACCTTTTACAAACAGAAGGTAAAGTTGATTGAAAACACACCTATCTTGAAGACAAACTTCAAACACTAAGAGAAGATATTTCGAAGCTAGGTGGCTACCTTGGGGCTACAGTTCAGCAGTAAGGGCACATAATTAGAGCTAGCAAGACCTTGGTTTAGATTTAAAGCTGCTACTTATTAGCTGTGGGATTTAGGGAAAGTTACTTAATACTTTTTAACTGTCTATACTTTGGGGATACCATTCCTACATTCCATGGTGATGAATAAATTAAATTAAACAAACTAATTTGTGCAAAGTAAACAATTAAGCGTTAGGTACACATTAAGTTTTGAATAGAGGGTAGGTGTTAATATCTTGATTCCTCTGTAAAATCCATTTAAGAAATGGAGTCATCTAAAGGCAACTCGGATATCTTATAGCATTTTACAAGTTTACAGGCAATATGCACATATATTATTTAATTTTTATTTATCATCTCTACCTCAGAGAGGTGAAGTGATTGACTCAAGTTCACACATCTGGAAGTAAAATGAGAAGCTAGCATCCTGGACACTGCATGTCGTGGTTTTTCTTCTGCAATACTTATTGGCGCCATCTCTCACATTCCAGAATCTGTTATCAACAGGAGATACACCTACTGGACCAGAGCAGAGCTCACAAGACACCCTGATAATTTAGATTTCAGTCTTATCTGGTTCTGAATCTTTAAATTCCTCCAACAGCAAGACTGCAAGCACTAGCTCAGGATGGTGGAAATGTAAGTTTGCTAAGTTTCAGTTATATCCAACAGACCATGGCATTTTATGACAGCAAGTGTGACAACTGTCTCCAATATATTGTTCCTGTGCTAAAGCACTTCCAAGAGCCTCCATATCTCACAGCAATGGTTCTCCAAATTAGTAGGCATTGAAATCCCCTAAGGAACGTCTCAATCCCCATCCTGAGAGAGTCTGTTCTGGGTTTAAATCTATTATAGTCTTATATAGCATTTGGGGGCCATATCAGGTGATTCTGATGCAGGAGATCCCAGGTGTCCTGTATGAAAACTGATTTGCATGATAAAGGTCAACGTGGCATTCATATCCTTCCATTACTTTGTCCTTGACTATCTCTCCAGTCTCAAATCCCATCTCTTCCTACTTTGGCAATGATGGTCCACTGATGCCAAATTGTTTGTGGACCCTTAAAACACATCATGCTCTTCACCACCCATTCCTTTGCTCAGGCCAACGTCTTACCACCTCCTCCCAGACTTGCCTGAAATTCCCTTTCTCCTCTACACATACTCCCATGCATTCCTTAGGACTCAGCTCAGCCACACTTTCCAGATATACCTCTGTCACTGAACATTCACATTATTTTACAATAGTCTATGAATTATTCATCACCCCAACTAGATGACAGTTAGCCCATTAAAAATTCATGAAAAATGTGTGTACCCAAAGAGGAGGAGGGCAGAATTGCTTTCATACCCAACGCAAGAACTTCTCATGATGGATCCTAGCTGAAGAGCACTTGGAGATTCTGCTGTGTGCTTGGCTTTACTATTAGGCAAATGACAAATAAAGACTGAGTGTCACTAGAGGTTTTCCTTTAGGCTAAGAATCCTATTGCATGGCTTTCCAGCTCAGAAACCCTCCTACAGTCTTCAGTCAACCGAACACACCAGGGGTCCTGCAAGGTGCTGGGGAACCAGCTCCCACCCAAAGTCCATGCACAGAAGTGGGACCTGGGGAGGTCAAAACGGGGGAGTGAACTGGGCATGTGCAGGCTGCACATCTATGCCTTCTAGGAGGCCAATGCCCAGGGACAGCAACCTGGGCTTCTGGTGTGGATTCAGGGGCCCAAATTGGTCCTCTGCAAATATCTACAGCTACCTGATGGCTGCTTCCCATTCCCAGAGGCCAGGCCAGGTGTGGAGGGATTAGTTCTGGCCCAGAGCCCCTGCAGAAGCAGGATGACCCAAGGCCAGGATGGGGGCATGAATTGCACATGTATGTATGTATGCATAGCTGTATGTACATACAAATACATATATCTGCACACACATACACGAATAAATAAATATATACACACACATGTACACACATATGTGTGGTTTCCCTACTCCTTCCTAGGGTCCAACTTGAAGGAGACATCTAGAAAACGTTTCTATCCTCCCCAAGATAAAGTTACTAGAGTTTCTTCAGTCTCCAATGAACAAGCTTTGGGATCATGGCAGGCATAAGAAGAGGGTTTTTTTTTTTAATACTGTTCAGGGAAGGTGAGATGTGATTCTCTTAAAGGATAAATTTCATGGGTTGGATGGTGGGTACTTGAGACATTTAAGACAGTTGCTCTTATGACCTTAACTGGTTTTTATAATTTTTTTATATACCCAATTCAGTTCCTCTTCTTGGAAGTTCCCTGCCTCTTTTGAAGGAGTGGGCCTAGAACCATGTCCGTATCAGATTATGCCTCATATGTGACAAAAATAACTGGATGAATTACAGAATTGGAGCCCTACAGGTGAGCCTCACTCTTGAAAATTTGAACTGATAAACACTAAAACTTGGTGTTTGTGAAGCAACAGCTCAGGTCATGTAGGGCAGCTGAATTTGGGCTTGCTGTTGACACAGCATTAACCCAAAGCTGTGGAGAATCAGAACCAAATGCCTTATCAAGAAAGCTGGTCTACAGGGAAAAAGGAATTAGATGAGAAAATGTACTGTCTCAGACAAAGACATTGAGCAGATGTCTAATGATTCTGTAGTCCTCCTGAAGCTGCTTAACTTCTTTCCTTTGAGTTCTGAATGAGCCCCCTATATCCTGACAAAATCTCCTTTCCTTAAATTTGAGAGGGGAGTGATCCTTGACTAAAACATTCCTACAAATGACTGAGTCTCATGGGCTGGCAGGTGGATCTATGGGATAGAATGTGTGTAAGTTATGCAAAATGACCCACCGGTCTGTCAGATTGGAGCAATTTAGGATCCACGTTTCCAGTATGTTACTCTGGACATTAAATGCTGCTCTGGCCCTACGGTACAATCCACTAAGGATCTTTAGCACAAGATTTTTCAGGCCAGTTAGTTAGCACATCTAACCTGCAGCTCCTCTACGACTAACCATCTGCCCACAACTACCATTTAGGTGGCTAATTATATCCAGGTATGATGCTGATTGGCTTGGATAAATTAACTGTTGCAATTGAAACTGAATGCAATCAATTATATGGTTTTGAATTGCTCAGAAACAGTTCCACTGGAGCATGAATAAAAGGACATGAGAAATATCTATTAACAGTAGGAAAACAGGCACGAATAAAGCCTCTAAGTATTTTTGACTCATGTTTGAGTCATGGGTATTACCTGCATACCAAGAGAGGACCCTTTTGAGTCACCACTATAATCAACAAACACTTAATGAGGACCACATACACATATGGAATTACGATAATGGGACCCATGTAAGAGAAGACTTGGATGTCCACGTTAGTCATAAATTGCTTTCATCTGAGGAGGCGGTTCAGGGTTCCTGGATGAAGACATTTGCTTCACACAGATCAAGCTTAGATTCTTGTTTATGCCTCGTCCAGTTTACGTCATCAGCTTTCTCTTTGGTCTCCCTGCTACAAGTCTTCACCACACCAATACCATACTCATGCAACTGTCAGAGCAATCTTTCTAAAACACAAATCAAACAAAGTTGCTTCTCTGCCTCTACTTTTTCAGTTATCACAGCATGGTTCTCAAACTTTCACAGGTATAGAAATCTCCTGGAGAAATTGTTATATACATACACATAAGGCCCACATTCAATGATTCCAACATAGTGCATATTTGGTGGAGTGTAAAATTTCTTTTATTTACGTAGCAGCCCAGGGGATTCTATTACAGTGGCCTAGATACTGTATGGTCTTGGATGCTGCAATAGCTTATAGCTTAAAGCCCCTAATTCCTTAGCATGGCCAGCGAGGACCTGCATGATCTAACCATGTCTGTAACCTGGCCTCATCTCCCACTTCTACATTACTTATCCTGTATACCTCCAGACAAAACCCAATCTTTCCAGGTTCCTCAGTTCTCCCCATCCTCATTCATGCCTAAGTACTTTTTTTCCTGGTCTTCCCTCTCTCTGGAAAGCCCTTCACTCATATCTTCCATGATTGGGTGCTGGGTCTTCCCTGTGCAAAGGTGACGACCGGTTGAGCGACCTCATCTGGGAGCTGAAACCTAGCCTGTGCCAGGGATGTGTGAACTTGGAGGCAAGGACACATTTACCTGATTGGATACTCAGAGGGTATCCACTTTGGGGCATTCACCTACTCAAGGAGAACAATTTTTCTAGTTCCCAAAGAGGGTTTGTAGTGGAGGAAGCCTTGTCCCTGTCCTCACTTGGGTACAATTTTAGGCATTCTCCAACACTCAGCTGGTTGCCACTGCTCTCTGGGTTGGGCACCCTTGCTCTCTCCCCCTGCAATACCTCTATTCCTCACTCACCCCATAGTGTTGTAATCACTGCATCTGTTTTTTCAGGCTGTGGTCACCTCAAATGCTTGGCTTATCGTAGTTTCACCATAAATATTGTCACTGTGAAGGTAGCTCAAGGGAAATTTCAGTCACTGGCTGACATTTCTGAGACTAACAAGAGCAAGTCTGGCTTCCAGCCACCTTTCAGTATCCTTCAACTCATTTTCTTGAGGGCCAATCCCATGCCTAATACTGTGTCTGCCTCTGGAGATGCTGAGGGGGACTCTTCACCATCCTGTTCTTAAAATCAGGGTTCCTTTAACTCCTCCCCTGAATCAGCTTCTTGGCCCCTTGGACACTCATCTTCAGCAACACTGGCTCCCTGTACACTGGCCTTTCCTATGAGATCCTAGAAGTGCCACACACCCACTCCCCACTGGCGTCCCCTGTGATGTTCCCTCCATCTACCCCAATCTCCTTGTCCACTTTTTAAGGTTTTTTTTTTTGATGTGGACCATTTTTAAAGTCTTGATTGAATTTGTTACAATATTGCTTCTCCTTTGTTTTTGGCATTTTGGGCCACAAGGCACGTGAGATCCTAGCTCCCCGACCAGAGATTGAACCCACACCCCCTGCATTGGAAGGCGAAGTCTTAACCACTGGACCACCGGGGAAGTCCCTCCTTGTCTACTTTTTAAGCAAACAATCAACCTTCAAGAACCAGCTCACAGGTCTTCCCTGGTGGCTCAGTGGTTAAGAATCCGCCTGCCAACGCAGGGTAAACGCGTTCGACCCCTGGTCTAGGAAGATCCCACATGCCGTGGAGCAACTAAGCCCGTGTGCCACAACTACTGAGACCACACTCTAGAGCCTGCGAGCCACAACTACTGAGCCCACGTGCCACAACTCCTGAAGCCCGTGTGCCTAGAGCCCGTGCTCCACAACAAGAGAAGCCACCACAATGAGAAGCCCACACACCACAAGGAAGAGCAGCCCCCACTCACCACAGCTAGAGAAAGCCCACGTGCAGCAACGAAGACCCAACGCAGTCAAATAAATAAATAAATACATGTGCATCTTTATTCCTGTCCTGCCTCGAGGACACGGGGAGGGAGAAGGGTAAGCTGGGACGAAGTGAGGGACTGGCATGGACATATATACCCTACCAAACGTAAAATAGATAGCTAGTGGGAAGCAGCCGCATAGCACAAGGAGATCAGCTTGGTGCTTTGTGACCACCTAGAGGGGTGGGATAGGGAGGGTGGGAGGGAGACGCAAGAGGTACAGCTGATTCACCTTGTTATAAAGCAGAAACTAACACACCATTGTAAAGCAATTATACTCCAATCAAGATGTTAAAACAAATTAAAAATAAAATAAATAAATAAATCTTAAAAAAAAAAGAAAAAGAACCAGCTCACAATACATCTTCCAGGAGCCTCTATTGATTTTCATTCTGCTCCAAACAACACTTCCCTTGAGCGCTCAGGTTGGAGATGCCCCATTGCTGACAGGTATGATGTTCCTGCTGTGCAAAAGGAGAGACTGTACCGAGTGCTTTCCACCCTAGCTTCTACCCTGGCATGGGCTTTCCTTTGCCCAAAGGGGCATGCTCACCACACCCTGTACTCACACGGTTTGTCTTCCCCGAAGGAGACCTTTTACCTAATTTAAACAAAGGCTTAACAGCAGCAGCCCTTCCTTTTGATTCTATAGCATCTTGGGGTTATCCTTGATTTTAGCACATGGGACTCTGATTAGTATTTGTCTTCTATTTCTGCAAGTACCCTGTGCGTTTGTCGAGGTTGGGGACTTTGCCTTACTAATCTCTGTGTCCTCTCAAGCAAAGTGCTTGGTTCAAAGGAGGCAAACAAAAGACACTGGTCAAACCAATGATATTGTAAAACTAGAGACTCTCCAAAAGAAATGTAAGTGTCCAGCCCCCTGACTCACTCGGTCACACATCCATTCCTTTATTTTTCATTCATGTATTTTCAATCATGTGAACCACTCTGGGCCTCAACTATAAAATGGGAATAATGATCTCTCCTCATTCTATCGTTAGAAAGTTGAGAATCAGAAGAGATAATGTTATAAAGGCAGCTTTCAAAGAGTAAAATAGAAAAAAAAAAAAAAAAAAAGGCACTATGGTAAGAAAGGTCTCCAGATAGGTAGAGACATATTTCGGCATTGTTTTATCCATGGAATCTTGGCATACATGAAAATTAAAATTTAAAGCGGCAATATCCATGCGGATTTCACAAAGCTACGTATTTTACAGAAACAGAATTCTGTGCTTAGTTAAAGTTTGGAAAGAATGCATTTTTTTAAAAGTTAATCTTTTTAACTGCAAGATCTTCAGAGCCTTCAATATGGCAATGCCATTATCATACACCTCTGAGGGGTGATAGAGTGAGCAGATTCTCCAAACTTAATTGACCAGAGAACCTTACTGATCACGAGTTAGCTAATAAACCAGCCCCCACCCTCACCTCCAACATATTTTTGACAAAAAGTACAGGAAAGGATTCCATTCAGACACACTGTCCCCGGGAAATCTGGCAACAAATTCCATCCAGCAAAGGGAGCATCCTTCCAGGTTTTAACATCAAAGGATTTCAGAGAGCTAATGAAAATCTCAAGAGAGGCAGTGTAGTATATTAGATTATTTCCCTGAACCTCAATAAAGTCACAATATATTTTAAAACAAATTTATTTTTATAACTACAACTGTATTTTGAAATATTTGAGATCCAGCACAGCCATGGTTTTTCAGATCACCTTTGCCCTTCACCGTATTTCTCCATCTTTCTTGATTCTCAACCACTTAAAGATAAGTTCTGTGCTGGGTGAAGCCCATCTAGAAAGTTATTGTAAATGGACTTAGTTCAACACTATTCACCTACAGGAATCATTGCTTCCTGTCAAGCCAATGTACTCAATGTTTTCCCCAGATATGGGTTAAGTCAGTTTCTATCCTTTTGCTTATGTCATCCCCTCAGTAGAAATGCTCCCTTCTTATGCTTCGTTCTTCTTTTCCTCCTTTCCATTTTCCCCCTTCCTTTTTCTGTACTTCTTTCCATCCACCTACTAACCCCCAAACATTTATCTGACACTGTTCGGAGTTAAGGGTACCAGTACCTAACAACTAAGATTTGTTCTTTGGTTTCAAAAAGTTTAAATAAACAAATATGTTGAGAGACTGAATATACAAATGAACAATGGCCAGACCATATGTTAAAATAGAATTCTGACCCACAGCCTGTAGCAACCTTCCCAGGAAGCCAACCTCTTTTCTACACTAAACAATGGAGAAAGCCAGTCTATTGTAAATCAGATTGCTATCTCTAGTGATATCCCAGGAAGCTAAACAATAACTTCTATAATTGGCCCAAAATGGCCAAGACATGATCAACAACTGAAAGCTTTGCAAATTTTTGTCCCTGCTTCTAACTTAGGACCAAGCAGAGAAGGCCAAAAATGCACCGCTTTCAAATCACATAGGATGCCCCCTCCCTAATTAGCCCACCTACAGCTTCCTCATGCTAATAGCCTCGGCTCAGGACGTACCTGAAGCCTTCCCTTTTCTCCACTGTAATGCTTTCCCACTCCTCTGCCTGCCTTTGAGTCTCTGCCAAAACAGTGATGGTGGCTGACCCCCTTGCTCAGAATAAATAGCCTTTGCTTCTCTCATTCGGTTGGTTTTCATTTCCACAACGTGAACAATGAAATTTACAATACAATGTAATCAGTTTATAACAGAGGACTGTATAAGATACAATAGGTACACACACACACACACACACACACGCACACACACACACACATTAAAGAGTTAAATCTCAAGAAGATTGAAAGAGAAGATAAGATAGATCAAGGAAAGCTTCCCAGAAGCGTCAAACTGGAATAATAATGTTACCACACTGACAAAGCCAAAGGCCGAAGGAAATAGATGTGTAAAGGCACAAAGGCGGGAAGCAAAATATACTCATAGACGAGCGCTTGGAATGAGCGCTAATTTATTGGGTGCATACCGAGTTGCAGGCACTGCCCTAGTGACTTGTTCAATAACCCTTTGAATTACATTTTATTATTATGCCCATCACAGAGACAAGGAGATGGAAACCAAGGGTCACAGAGCCAGGAAGAGCTGGAGTTAGGATATGAACCTATAAATTTCGGGTTCAAAAGTCTAGACGTTGAATCACTATAGTATACCTAGAATACAGTAGGTGTGGGAAGTAGTAGAGTGAGATGAAGTCACATAAGGAAGGAGCTCACAGAGGACCTCTTATGTCCCTCTAACGTGTTTGGACATCCCTAGGTGCCTTCTCTGGCCACCTCAACTCATTGTTATACTTGCCTCTTCTGTAGCAGGGTTAGGCATTTTCCTACACATTAGCTGCCCGTAGCTTTTGAACTCACCACAGCCCTTGAAATAAATAACTTGATTGGTCCATCTCTCATCTCTCATCTCTCATCTCCCAACTGGATGATGAGATCTCCAGTGGTGGGCACTGCATCATCACCTTCTCCCCTTGATGTCTATCATAGGGCTCTTCACAAAACAGGTATTTAATTGGAAAAAATAAGAAAGGAATAAAGGAATAAGTCCTTGAATGAGCATTAAGAGTAGCAACTCAAGACTTCAACATGTGCAGAGCATTTTCACATACACAGTTGACTTTTTTTTTTTTTAATGTCTGTGAGGTAGTTACAATCTTAAGTTATATTTTAGATATAAAGAAACTGAGATTCGGGGTGTGTTTAATGACATTCAAAGTTAGAATGATAAAGCAAGTGATAGGTATTGAAGTTTAAGAGGTTCTAAATCCCTTAGTTTTCTATTTCTTCATTGCTAGTCATTTTCAAAACTGCTTTAACAGAAAGGGGACAGGCATTTGATGGAATAGAGTCTATATTTGATACATTTAATGCTCACTTCCTTTCTAAAAACTCTATTACCATCCCTGGGAACTAGCCCATGATCCAGGTTTCATTTACTGCAGCAAAAGTACAAATTGTGGAGGCAAAGACAGATAATGTTGTTTGAGTTGCTAAGAAACCCAGAACATTGTTAGCTATCCCAGGTCACTATCCTACAGAGAGATCAATAATATGTCATGTGTCTATAGTAACTTACGATGAACAGGATGTGAGTTGAAAATAGAGGAAACTATGACAATGGTAATCAGTAATAGTTAAACCAGAAGAATGCTGAGTAACCAATTGTTTGAGAACGTTAAACTCCTCAGAAAGAATTAGTAGGCAAAGCCTGAGCTTTAGAATCCAAGAGACTGGGTTGGAATCATAACCCTTCCATTGAAAGTTACAAGACTGGGGCAAAGCAGTCAAACTCTCTGAACTATATGTTCCCCAGCTGAGAAGTAAAAAATGTTAAGTCTTGCCCTACTTAATTCTCAGCGATGTTGTGAGTTAAGGGCTGCACAGATATAAAATACATTTGAAGAATCATTAACATCCTTGTCTTTAAAAAGGCACATAGTCTTACATATCTGAGAAAGTAAATAAATAAAATTCCATCTTAATTTGTCACTGGCTTATATTATGCAGTAGAATTTTCTGTTTGCAATAAATGATTCTTCAGGTTTTGCAAGATTGAACTGATGTTAAATTAGTTCAATTTGGTTGGTGGCTGGAAAAAGCATGAATTTGGAGCTTTGAAACCTAGGTGTCAGCTCATTATTTCTCTAATTATTTATATGATTCTGAGCAAGTTGGTGGTCTTTTAAACCTCAGTTTCTTTATTTGTAAAGTAACAGTAGTAATATTAACAGGTACCACCCTTAGACTCTGACGAGTGAGCCCCTGCCTGAACCCAGTGCCTCAGTGTGCTCAGGGCTTTGGAGTGTTTGCTCACAGTTTTCTAAGCCCTACCAGTGCCTGGAACCTGCTAAGGCCAGCAATGCCACACAGACAAAATGACGCTTAATCCCAGACCAGGACACGTGTGGACCTCAGTCAGCATTTCTCCCCTTCAGAGCACTGTCTGACCATCTTCTTTGTGTGGGGTCAATCAGATGTCCCAAGTTGCTCTGGGATTTGTACCCAAGAGGTCTTTGTAGCGCCTGCCTCAGTTCCAGGAGGACTGTCTGGTGAACAGATCATTCCCACTGGCCAGTGTAGTTTTTCTCTCATAGGATGGGGCAAGATTGAGCTTCAAGAATGATACTAATGTGCTGATTTGGTGTGACTCTCTCTTATGCTAAGCACAGGACAAGTTCAGGGCTCTAGGCTAACAAAACGTTAACCACAAGGGTTCTCCCAATTCTTGGGCTTGAACTACATGTGTAAACCCGTGTATCAGCTCTCACCCATATATGTATCAACCATAGTACCACCTCCTGTCTACAGCATCTAAGGGTGGCTGGAGTAGAGGTATATATTTTTCACCCAATGCACCCTCTACCACTGACACCCAGGGTGGTCACCCATCCCCCTCACAGGCTCTGTGTCATGTGTTAGGTATCAACATGCTTATGTCCTGCAAGGTCTTTGGAGATCATTGCTCTGCAACATCCAGGAGCCCTTCCAACTGTTACATCTTTTGTCTCCAATCTGTGCAGTGCTCTTCCCAGGGTTGGTCTTAAGTCATTCTGAATAAAAGACAAACACTTATTGCACAAATTGGACTGCTCCTCTCGCCCCACCCGCATTCTTCCTTGCTCGTTGCCATATATGGGAGGCAGGAGTGAGCCCAGCCTTGAAAGATAGCACCTTCTAGGAATGTAGTGATTATGGCCTTAAGAGTTCAAGAGAAGGCATGGTTGGAAGATGTATGGTTCTACCTTTATGCTATAAAATTCTAAGCAGTTAATATAACATGATCACAAACTAAATTATCATTCAAACTTTCCTTCATACTCTCAGTAAGATGAACATGTATGATCATCATGAACAAAGTACAGCAACAACCATAGGAATCACTGGAATCCAGGATCCGTGAGTGCCTTGGAGGATGATGTTGTATCATGAGTAGTGTTACAACTGGTAACTGGTTGTAAATTACATTAGGGAGTTGCAGGTGCAAGAGGATCTGTATGTTCCAACACAAACAGGTTCCAAAGAGCCATGTCATTATGAGTATGCTACATTTTACTTGCAGTGGGTAATACGAAATTTGACAATAATGGCACATTTGACAATAAAGAATGCAAAGGGATGGCTTCTGAATATCAACATAAAGAGACAGTGCCCAGCTACTATGAAGAATCTTTATGTGCAAGGATTAAACAGTAAACAAATACATAAGTACCACTTCTCTGTCCATTATTCCAAATCTTCATTGATAAAACACTGTGCTTCACATGGGCCCATTCATTTTATATTATATGTTTTAATCAAATTGCATGTATGGACAAATATCCCGCCAAAAATATTCACACAGGTTCTCATACATCATAGGGTGACCCCGATACTGACTATGCTTTTGCCAAAGGATAATAAAAATACTACTACTACTACTAATAAAACAAGTTAATAAGTTGTTCCTGACACATGCATATCTCCCCTCATACCTGAGGAAAAACATGGTCCTTCCCTCATTTATGCCACCTTTCTTCCTATTCACAGTGCCAGGAACACAACACTACCTCTGCTTCCTGACATACGTCTATCATTCTCAGGCAGTATGAACGTCAGGACAGTGGCACATACAGTTCTTTTCTGAACCTCCAGTACTTATCATAAAACCCGGTGCTGCCTAAGCAGTCAATAAATGTTTGATGAATGAATAATAAAAAATGAATTAATTTATAAATTATAAAGTGAGATAGAAACGGCAACATTTTTACAGTAATATTATCATTTCTTGGCAGAATTATCCTTTAGGGCAGGATGAGAAGAAAATGCTGAACTGCTGAAAGGATGCAAAGATACAGAATTCATTTTCCAAGTAAAAAAGAATACTTTTTTAAAATATTCAATAGCAGGTACTTTAAACCAAATGTTCCTGTGAATCTTATCATCTCTTCACCAACCTTAGAATCAGCTAGAGTGTCCCATAATCATACAGATTCTTGGACCCCACACCAATTATACTGAATCAGAATCTCTGGTCTTGGGCTTGGGGATGAGGGGCAGGAATAGGCACACTTAAAATGTTTCTCAGTTGATATTTGAGACTTATTTCTGTTGACTGATTATTTTCAACATGAGATTTGCCCTTCAGCTTCTGAATCAAGTGAATTCTTGAACCTTTAATTAGAAAGAAAATAGGATTAAATATTTGGAACCTCCATGAGTCATAAATTGGTATATGTCTCTCTTTGCCCACAGTAGACTTTTTAGAGGCTACTATGGCATCTTGTTGCTTTGATATAATAGGATTTCTTATATTTTATAGTTATTGCATACGATAATGTTTTTCTTCATGTCTATAGTGTAAGCTCTGGAGAAAATGGACCATAGATATTTTGTTTATCACTGTGTTCCCAGCTGCTAGCACAGTACCTAGCCTTTGTAAATGCATGCATGAATCCATGGGTTAGTAAGAATGAATGAATGAGTCAACAATGAATGAAGAAAATACCTTCATCTGATGCTAATTTTACTACATTCAATTCATTATTACCTTTTGTTCAATGAAGATATTTCTCCTGCTGAGTGATGTTTTTCTTCTCAATTGTTCCCTGAGAAAGGAAAAGTCCTTTCCTGTAACTATGTAAGTTAATAATAACCTATTTAGGGGGGAAAAAGAAAGAAGAGGGAAAGAAAGACAGAACATGATCATCAGATAATACCCTTTTTCCCTCTGTGTTCTCCACTTATAAGGATTCGGAACCTGAGTGTATCTTATACAAGAACAGGAACAAGGACAGTAAATGTCAAATGTGAACTACACATCTACCAAACAAGATGGCGAGATGATTTCCTCCACCACCAGGGCTAGCAGAAGTGTGATGGGTGCAGAGCAATCAATTCCAAACTCACGCAGTCCTGAGATTAAATTAACTCTAACAGATATCTCCTCTATACGTCTTAGTGGTTAGAGTTCCAGAGAATGTACCTTTGGTGTCCTTGAAGGGAGAGGAACAGGGTAGCTAGTCTTAATCCTCAAATCTATTGGTCCAGCATCTCACTAAGAAAGGTCCCATTCCCTCTTGAGTGTACCAGGGTTCCACAAGATGAGCTTCTGCCTTAATCCCATATCTAGGTCTCTGCTGTATGTATCAATCCTTCTTCCACGAGAAGTTGGGGCACTGCAGGCCAAGCAAGTAGTGTTCCAGGGGCCTAGGCTGGACAGGAATTGAACTTCTTGTAACTTTATTTGAGGGTGGCTTGGGAGCTAAGCTTACATCAGTCCAAAGCTAAATTATCAGATCCCCTATGGACAATAAGTGCTCTGGGAAAGAAGGATATTTGCATATAAGGAAGAGAACACCTGGAGAAATTTCTTATACTAGGTTCAAACATTTGAGCAAATTTATGTTTTGTTTAAGAGGTAGGCTATAGAATCACATAATTGAGGGTCTGAATCATGGTTCTACCACTTAGTAGCAATGTAAGATTCAGACGATTCCTTCAAATCTTTGAGCTTCACTTTTCTAATCTGAAAATAGGGTTAATGATAGCATTTACATCATAGGCTGTTATGCAGACAGAGGAAGATATGCATATAAAGTATTTGAGGCGGGCTTCCCTGGTGGCGCAGTGGTTGAGAATCTGCCTGCCAATGCAGGGGACACGGGTTCGAGCCCTGGTCTGGGAAGATCCCACATGCCGCGGAGCAACTGGGCCCGTGAGCCACAACTACTGAGCCTGCGCGTCTGGAGCCTGTGCTCCGCAACAAGAGAGGCCAAGATAGTGAGAGGCCCGCGCACCGCGATGAAGAGTGGCCCCCGCTTGCCGCAACTAGAGAAAGCCCTCGCACAGAAACGAAGACCCAACACAGCCAAAAATAAATAAATAAATAAATTAATTAATTAAAAAACAAAGTATTTGAGGCAATGTAAGTATTTGAGATACTGAACGTGTTCAGTAAATATATACTCCAATTATTATTCATTTTAGGATTTTTAATATTGTGTACAACTTCTAACAAATGTAAGTCAGGAAAAACCACTGATAACCCGTGGGTACCTACATTGCATCCCTGTTCTTCCAGGAGGGGACCCAGTCTTGATATTACACAACCTGATGTGATATACATATCTACATGCCTGTTCAGATTCTCTCACCCTCAGCTATCTGCTAGACCTACGCCAGCTAGCTCTCGCTCAGCTGTCAACATGGCCCACCGACTCCATGTTTTTAGCAGATCCATGACCCAAGGTTGACCAGTTGCATGCTTGGAGTCTCTTTTCCTGCCTCTTCTGTTTCAGATGAAAAACCACACTGTAAGTCACGCAACACAGATTCCCCAGCAGCTGTCAAAGGGGCCAACCTGAACGTAGAGGGGAATTAACTTCCTGTGGGGCAGAATTTGAACTGTGGGGCAGGCCAAAGTAGGGAGCCCACAGTCAATTTTCTTTTACTCCTTCCAATAGAATGTTTCCATGCACTTTACTGTATAGCCAGAGATGTACAAAAATGCCCACATGACTAAATAGAGACACCTTCATAGTGACAAACATGAAGAAGCATTGTCTAGTGTGATTAATGCATTATTTTGCATTGCTTCCTACATCTCCCTGCCTCACTTCACTTTTCCCTCGCTCTCCCCACCCTAGGAATGTACTTCCCAAATAAAGCATCAAGACTAAATTTCTCCTTCAGTTTCTGCATCTAGAAGACACTGACTAAGATTATCGATAACAAGAGTGGTTCTGCAAAGAAGACTGTCAGACAGGAACTGGCTTTCTCACTGGTCTGAAGGCAATAAAATCTCTATTACCAGGAGTAAGTGGGATGCAGTGACGTCATGAGTACTGGGACTTTCATCTGTAGTTAATGGGATAAGGACAAGGCTATGGGATTTTGAATCGTTGTGATGCTTAATCAGTTTGAAAGCAAAGAAAGTATAAAAATGTGAGTAGAGTGGCTTTTGGGGGAAAGTGGGCACAAGAGACCTTGCAAAAAAAAAAAAAAGTCCAAGGCTTCTAATTGCCAACTCAAAGCATGATGTAAAATCTAGAATCCTTTATGATGCATTAAAAGAGACATTCATCCCTTGAAGCTAGAAGACAAGACATGCAGTGAATCCAATTTTAGGGGTAATAACTGCAAAGAAGATTAAATAAACAGTCTCAGCAAGTCTCTTATGTCAAAATCAGGGCCCTAATGGAGAAAGAATGGACAATTTAGACCTGGAATAGGAATATTTCTATAGGCAAGCCTCAAAATCTTTGAACTCCCTAATCCTCTGAAATCTTCTCACGGCAAGTTTTTTAATCTTTCCAAGTGAGAACTTTTTTCTCTTGCAATGGATTCATTTGAAACTGGTTGCAAGATGATGTTTGATCTCCTATCACACTCATTGCTTCTAGTCTAATAACTGGAGTCAAGTCCAGTGGAGCCCTAACAGGAAAAGGCTACACACTAAAGGACCTGCAGAATCTAGCTAATATGTCCTAGAGAAACTGGAGGAACACAGATGGGACTGGGTCTTGCAGATGATAAACCAGGTAGAAAGAATGTAACACTGGATAGGGGAGAATTCACTGGCATGTGGGCACTCACACAATACTTGAAATTCAATATCTTCACTACTGCAGATAGTTTTCTTACATGAATGTCTCCTCAATGCCTGGATTTAAGGATGACTTACAGTAAGTGGATGTGCTAACATTTCTTTGACATAATATCGAATGAGGCATTTCTATTGGATTTGACTTTTCCACTACCCCAGACCAACACACCTGCTGCCCTCCTGGTCAAAGAGGTCCTAGCAATGGCTTGCTATGCTCCCATGGACGCAGTTCAGCTTGCTGTAACTGCCACAGTGAACACTACAAGGAACCACACATGTAGCATCACCTGGAAAAGAGAGACTGGCACACCAGCATAATGGCTGGACTATACCCACAGGGTCTCCAGTCTATCTTGCCAAAGTACAGCATTTTCCATTTGCCTGGAATCATTCAATGACCTTTCCAAAAAATGCCTCACAAGATGGCATATTGTTTTTTCTTTAAGATTTTTTCCCCATTACTCGTCCTTGCATCCAAACCAATAATAAGGTTCAGGCCTCAGGCCCCTCTAAGTGAAGAAACACAATCCCTACTCTGGGGCAAATAACCTCTACCAAAATAATTGTAGTACTCGACTAATACGTACCACAGGAACTGGGGAAACGTTACTACAGAATTCATTGAGTTGGAGGACTCATCCGTAACTCAAGAATTATGGTCTGGGAAGAAGAGGACAGTAATTTGCTTGGTTGGCTCCTTCAACCTTGTTGAATTCAACAGTGATGACTTACATTAAATGAGGTGAAGGTGTCATAGTACTGATGAAAAAAATCAGAATGATCAAGGAAGTGGGGATATCACAATAGATTCACAATCTGCAACCACATAGCAGCATTCCTTAGAAAAGCCCAAGGATGCTTCTTTCACCAAGGCGATAAAGAACGTAATGAGGGGGAAATGGCATCCTTACGGGTTCAGCAGAGACCATTCTCCATAGACTGGTATCTGGGGCCAACTTCTAGCTTGGAATTGCCTCCTAGGGAAAATCACTGATTCACTCTTCCCTGGCTGCTCTTGCATAGGTGCTGGTAGCTAAATAGATGCTCAAGAAATTCCTCCAGATTTCATATATTTAAGCCAGGATACTGGAAAGTGTCTGAGCTATGGAGCTGAACTTAGATGAACTCTAAGCTCTGTATTGTCTTTCTTCTAGGTCTACCGCTTACGTTTTTAATTCATGTCTCCCCAAGAAACTTTTATTTCCAGAAAAATCTCCTTAAAATAATGTTCCCTACATGACCTCATGGCTGCCTATATGTCACTGCAATACTCTGTTTTCTCCCCTTTGGCTCTGAACAGGAAACAAAATAGAAACTTTGAGCTCTTTGGTCCATTAAAAGCAAAAAGAAGAGGCCACTGGAGTTCTTTAGATTCTCTTCACTGTAATGGATGAAACTTTCTAAATCAGGGGCAAGTCATTTTAAGCAAGGCACTACAAAATGGTATATTTCTATGAAGCTGCACTATTTTGAAGGATGTCCAGGAGCTTTTTTTATTCCCGCAATAAAATCTCTTCCTACTTATTTTCTATTTATAACGGCTCCCTCTATTCCCTCACCAAATGTTTGAGTTTCAACCCATCTCAATACCTGAAAGCCCAGCTGTCTTTTGAGACAGAGAAAACCAGCCTCTTGTAGAATCTGAAATGTCTGCTCCCAGGACAGAGGAGAATTCAGGCCTGCTTGGCTCCCAGTGGCCAAAGAATGAGGAACTTCTCAAGGTGGAATGTGAGCCTTTTACCTATGCCTAACCCTGGGCCAGCACTGGACCAGCAACACAGGAAGCCTTCAGCAAGTCTTGGCTTGACTGTCCTTTGTGACTTAGACTTGTTCTAAACGTGTAACATCAGCAGCATGTCGTAAATAAGCATAACCAACTTTCCTGAGTGCTTCCTGTGTGTTACCCACTGTTCTAGGGGCTTTATGCATATTCCTTCATTTGACTCTCATAACTTACTATTATTCCCAGTTTCTAGATGACAAAGGAGAGGGACATTGTGGTTGAATGACCAGCCCATTCCATGTAATGAAGGCTCCAGCTTTCTAAATCTCAGGCTAATGAACGTGGACTAAATTCTTCATTCAGTGAATTATTCCTGAGCACTAGATCGCGTGCCCAGAACTGTGCTCTGTGGTCAGAAACAGTTACCCAAGACAGACCTGATCCTTGACTTCGTAGAGATTGCAGCCAAAGAATCAGTGATTATCAGTGCCCATCACAGTCAGAGGAGCTGTCCAACAGCTAGTAAAACTACCACCACCACTACTAGTCACAACAACATCATGTATTTGTGTAACCCTTTGAAATTTGCAAGTGTTTCTGTGGGAATTAGTGCATTTGTCCTGATGCAGGACAGACTTTCTCCTTTTTACCTTAGAGATGTGAAAACTGAGGCTAGCACAGGTTGCAGGACTTGCTTGAGGATCACAGAATTGGTCAATGGAAGAACCATGACTGGAATTAGGGAGATAACTGTGTAGACCAGATGCAAAGAGTTAAACGTCTCTATTGGTGCACAAATAAAAGAGGGCATTGATTCACAGATAGCTTGCAGCTTGTGGTGTATCAGAAAGAACACTGAATTTAAAGTCCTACTAGATTAATGGCCTTATGATCTTGGAAAAGTCACTCTATTTCTTTGCCTTTCCGTTTCCAGGGTTGGAATATGAAAACTGACCTAAGCCAATTAGTGTATTCCTTCCCTCTGACCACTTAGATGAACTAGAGAAGAATATGTGACCTAATCCAGTTCAATCACAGTAAATCTTAGAGAATATTACAACTGTTGAAACAAAGATGCTCTCTTTCCTGCTGGATATAAAAATGAAGGCATACAGTGCTAAGACATTATTGGCAACAATTTGGACTATAAGGAAAATCAAATTCAGGTTGAAAGCAGCCCAGATGAAGGCAGGCCAAGGAAATAAGGCGCATGTAGAGCTTGGTGACATTTATTTTTGTCTGTATCAAGCTGTGCCTGAAGCTGGAATTACCAAAAGACTTTTCGGTAACACAAGCAATTAGGTTCCCTTTATTTTTTAAGTTGATCTGAGTCAGATTTTTCGTTATCACAACCAACGCTGCCATACAATTAGGAAATCCAGTACTTAATGGGGAACTCATGAAGTTACAAGAAGAAGATAGAAACAGAAAACTCTTGGGATAAAGGATAAAGGCACAATAAACAAGATTAATCTCCTACTAATGTTGCTTCCATCTCATTTCCCTCTTTAATCCCTGTTCCAGTGGGGACATTGATGGAGCAGTGAAGGGCAACAAAGTGGTGACAGATGACAGGATATGGAAGCACTGAGTCATCAGGTTTGGGAGGTTGTGGTGTTGAGGCATAAAATACACTCCCAGATTGCTCTGCTTTCTTTGACTATCACATTAGTCTACACACTTGTCATAATAAGCATTTACGCCAGTTTTCCCAGTGATACCAGTAAGCTTTGTTTTATTCAAATACTATATTACAAAAGAATGCCTCCAATGTAGAGTCCGATAGAACAACAGGTTCAACATTTATCGATCCCCTAGTTTTTACCTATACCAAGTTTTACCTATATTAACTATTCCAATTTTTACAATTCTATAAGATACTTATCTTTCTTTACAGATGATGTAGATGATGAAACTGAGATTCAGAGAGGTAATGTCACCGGCCAAGATCAAGCAGCAATTAATTCATTGCTGAGTTTTGAACACAGACATGTCCATTTATTAATTACGTCCTGAACAACCACTATGTGCCAATCACTTGGCTAAATTCTGGAGACACAAGGGCCCTCTCCCCGAAACTTGCAGAATTTACAGTCAGTGGAAAAAGAAACAACACTAAAAGGTGATGATTCTTATGGTGGGGAAGTACATGGGGTTTATTCACTGTATTAATCTGGGTTCTCCAAAGAAACAGAATCAACTGGAGATAGATAGAGGATAGATAAAGGACTGGCAGCTAGATACTTAGATGGATAGACAGATAGACAGACAGACAGACATAGGGATAGAGACTTATTTTAAGGAATTGGCTCATGTGGTTACGGAGTCTGAGAAGTCCCAAGCTCAGCAGCAGGCAAGCTTGAGACCCACGAGAGACAATGGCTTAGTTCTAGTCTGAGTCCAAAGATCTGAGAATCAAAAGAGCTTATGTGTAGTTCCAGCCTGAGTCTGAAGGTTGGAGAATACGAGGGTTCCAGCTGGAAGACAGACAGACAGAGCAAATCCTCCCTAACTCAAAATGATTCTATTCAGACCTTGAATGGATTGCATGAGGCCCGTCGATATTAGGGAAGGCAGTCTGCTTTACTCCATCTCCTGCTGCAAATGTTAGTCTCATCCAGAAACACCCTCGCGGATATGCCCAGAAATAATGTTCAACCAAGTATCAGAGCACCCGTGGCCCAGTCAAGTTGACACACAAAATTAGCCACCACATTCACTTTCCTAATCACCTTTTCAAGGAAAAAAAGTCTCATATTTCTTATTTACTAGTTTATAAAGCTTAAAACTCTTTCTCTGTACCATACTCCAGAGATATATGTCATGATTCAGTGGCTTTCAATGCCCAGTGGAACAACTTGGTCTTCCAAAAGCTGAAGGCGATACAGAGCAGCAACTGATTCAGGTCACAGCATTTAGTCCCTCCACACGTAAATATCAATAATCAAGCTCTCTTTCTAGCACTGAGGATCTTTGGGCAAGAGCTAAGCCGTCTCAAGAATTAAACCTTAAATACAGTGAGAGGTTCAGCCTTACAAGATACAATAAAACGAGCTGCTTTATCAGCAATCATATTTTACAGAAAACAAGGAAGTTTACAGAAATACTATGTCAATAAAATGGAATTGCTAATCTTAATTTGGCCTATGATAATTCGTTGAAATCTGAAGTATTGAGTTCAGTTCTGGATTCCAGATTTTAAGAACACTGACAAACTGAAGTCAGAGAAAGAATGGCAAGAGACTCAATTCCTCCCCTTTGAAGAATTGTTAAAGCAATTAGGGACGTTTAACCAGGAGAGAGGAGGAATTTAAAGGGGAATATATGATTCTTCCAGTGTCTGAAGGGCCATCATTAAGAAGTAGTAGTAAGGGGGTAACCAATTACTGAGCACCTGCAGAGTGCCACCCCCTAAACTACATCATCTAATCCTCATTTAAACACTGCCTAGTGGATACTTCCATTCCCATTCTTAGATAAGGAAACCTAGACTCAGGGACTTCAATGTCCTGCTCAAACTCACACAGTTTGTAAGTGTCAGAACCAGCTTAAGCTTGCACAGTTTCTTCTGACTCCACTGTTTATATTTTTGCCGTTATATAAAGACAAAGAATTAAGAGTTAAGGCTGGGCGGGAACCAATGGAATCAAGTTACAGGGATAACACTGGTTTAATAAAAGACAAACACAGTAGAAATTAAAACAGTCCAGCAATGGACATGGCTGCTTTTGAAGTGGAAGTGTTTGTCAAAGGAGTTCTAGTAAGAATGGTGACCACTTGCCCAAGGCAGCACAGAGTGGGTTTCTACACTGGGAATAGGGATTATATGCTCTCTAATGTCGACTCCAAGTCTTGGATTGTAGGATTCGAAATCCCATTTCCCTTCCTTGTTTCCTTGTCATTGGGGCAGGAAGGGAAACAAACTTGTGGGCTCTTGGCAAGTGGGTTAATGGCTAGGACAATGCCTGGCATACAGTGGTGCTAAATAATAGTTTTTGAATTAATGAGTAAATGTAAATAGTGACTCAAGTCATTAAAAAAAAGTATGAGCAAGGGAAGATACGTTTTCAAATCTCTGCAAGAAAAGAGAATGATCCTTCTTAATCTAGGTATGTAGATTTCAGGAAGGGAAGAAATATATTCTAATGAAGTATCAAAATTCTCATTCAGCTTTATCAGCCAATATCTTATCCAGTTTAGTCATTCTTGGGAATTTCTTTAAGTGGCTTTTCTCTCTTCTCTTAGCTTTACATGTTCCCCAGAAACCCAGCAAGTTTTTCCAGGCACCGCATTTTCTGAAAACCATTTATTGAGCTCTTTCTCTTTGTTGAGCACTGAGCTAAGAGCTACCTGTGCATTATCTTACTAAATCCCCTCAATTGTTCTACAAGTGTTAGGTATTTTTAATCCTCATTTTACAAATTTGAAAACTGAGGTTCTGAGGAGTAAGTTATTGCACAAACATCCCACAGCCAGTAACTGGTGTTGCGGGACTTTAAACCAAGGTCTGCATGATTGCAAAGCTGCTACACTGTAATGTCAAGAGGTTCATAGCATCGTGTTCATGGACCACATTTCACAGATGATAAAATCGGTTTTATCATGTGGTAAGCTTCCTGTTGCCCTGCATAAAGGACGGCCAATTCTGTTAATTGTGCAAAACAAGAAAAGCAGGGAAGGACTTTTTGACTCTTTGCATTCTGCCCAAGGCAAGGGCTATGGTCTACCATCAAATGGTTGCTCTGGTAGATTTAACAAACGCTATCACTGCAGGTTTGGGGCTGAGGATATCACGTATATCTTAGAGGAGGTTAAAGGGTGAGTGGAGAGATGAAGTAGAACTGTTTTAACTTTAAGAGTACTCTGTAATCACTCCATGATTTCTTCTTCCCTTTGTGGCTCTATCAATCTACATTTTGGAGTGATGGGGAAAGTTGGCCCAGGATCCACTGCCATACAGTGCCCATGTGACTGTGGACAAATCGCTTCACATTTCTGGCATCATTTTCCTCATCAACTGCAAAGTGACACCTTGGGAATAAATAATCCCTAAGGGCCCATCCAGCTCCCACCAACTGAAGCTCAGATTTTCTGACCTATGCCCAAAGGCCACAATTTATGACTGCTCCAAGACTCAGAACTTCCACGTCTGAAAAGATGCACCCAACTGCTTAATCCATTAAATAACTGAGGAAACCCAACACCAGAGCAGGTTGCTTATCTTGCACACTTACTGTATGAATGAAGCAAGAGCTGCAAAGAGAGGTGTCCTAATTTGTTATTCAGTCCACCTGACTCCTGGATTGATGAAAATCCAACATATTGACCTGGAATGTGATAAACTATTCACATCTGACATGAACTTAGTGCTTGCAAAAAGCTGTCAGATTGAAGCTGCGGGAGGCTAGAGCCAGCTTCTCCAAAGAGAGGCTGCCACAGCAGAGCAAAGGGCTGAATGGCTCTGAGGTCCTCTAAGGGCGTGGGATGCGAGAAAGAGGCTCTGGAGATGGAGGCATGGCAGGGACCTCAGCCAATGGAAATAATGCCATCTTTAGAACCTCAATTTTGGAACAGACCTTAGGGTCATCTAAGAAGTCAGCAATACTGTATGTTAGTTGTGTTCAGGGTTTGGGAGTCACACAGCCTTGTTGTGAATCCCAACTCTGCCACTTACTAGTGGGTGATCTTAGGTACGGTGGTGACTTTCTACCCAGTACCTACAGTCTAGATCTCTCTTATACCCCAGACTTGTGTATCCCACTGGAATGCCTCACAGACAGCTCAAATTGAATATGACCAAAATGGAACTGATCATCTTCTTCCCCTCCCAAATCTGCAGTTCTGGCCACTGTACATTACTCTATATAACAGGCCTGACGGAGCATTTTGTGCAGCCTCTCGAGTTCAAGCCTCTCCTGACTATGATGTCTTGTTGGTCTGTGATACAAATAAGTCACTTTTCTTAATGAATCCCTAAATTTACAAAACCCAAGTGTGTATGAAGAAGACGAGGATGAAGAACAGGAGAAACGTAATAGACAACGCAAGAAGAGATGAAGAAAGACAACTGAGAGAGCGACAGGCACAAAGGGTGAGAAGATGGGAACAGAATGTGTGCCGCCTGGTAACTTATTTTCGTGCATTTACATTTCAGATCCTGAAAACAGACTCTGGGTGCCCTGAATTATTATATTAATATTAATATTTAATAATAAAATATTTAATATTATATTTATTTAATATTAAAAATAATAAATATTATTATTTTCCTTTGATATTCTTTACCCATTTTATTATTTTTAAATATTTTGTTGCTATTTCTGGCAGCATATTACAAATTAGAAAATTATAAATGCAAACCTCAGCCCTAGAGGGCCAGTGCAAATGAGGGAACAGTTCATAAACTCCCAATGCTGATCTCCCTACTAGCCTGTGGGAAAACAGAGGCTTGAGGCTCATGGGGGAATTCGAGCTACAGCAAGAAGCCTACCAAAATCCAAAAGAGGAGGCCGAGACAAGGCAAATTCCTCTTGAGATCAAGAAAGAACACAATGCTCTGCAAATAAGCAGAGCAACTAGGGAGAATAGAAACTCCTTTACCATGCCTAGAGCACAAGGTTGGAAAAACAATGATGAGCCTGGAAAGAAAATAAATTTTTTCAGAGTTATATAGAGAGAATGATATGGTGAGTTTTAGAGATTTAAAAAAAACAAAGCAAAAAAAAAAGAAAATAAATTACCATTATGATGACAAAATTCTATTTTGGGGTACATAAATAAGAAATAAAATTCTCCCTTAATCTGTGCTTTTCGGTACTAAGGTCTGAGATACTGTAAATAGTCTTCAGCAGCCTCATTATTCTCTACAGTGGCTATCTTTCCATTTCGGTACTTCCTTATTAGCCCTATTCATTATTTTTCATGGATGTAGATCAGCTCACAATGCTATATTTAATTTAAATGATCCCCACTCCACTGGCAGTCCTTTGAGTTGTTTCCACTCTTCTTGTTATTATACATATGGCTGCAATAAAAATTATTACACATATATATATCTTAAGACACTCTATAAAGTGAATTTCTAGAGTATAACATCATTTAAGTGGAATTGCAAGGACACAGGTTATGTACATTTTTTATTTTGCTAAAAATTGCAAAATACCCTCTCAAAATTACTGTAGCAATTTAAACTTCCAACAGCATATATGAGTGCCCATTTCCATACTCTCTTGTCTACCCAGGATGTTTTCAGTCTCTTAAATTCTAGTCATATGTGTAAAAACTATTTCTTAGTTTCAATTTTTATTACAAAAATATTAGTGAGGTGAAGCTTGTTTTTACATTTAAAAGGATTTGTATTTTTGGAGTATTTCCTTTGATATTCTTTACCCATTTTATTATTTTTTAAATTTTTCATTGATTTGTAGGATACGTTTATATTTTATAGCTATTAACTTTGGATCAAATATATCATAAACATTATTATGGTATATTATACCAAACAGAAGTTTTAAATTTTTAAGTGGCTATATCTCTTCATCCTTTATCCATGTCTTCTGGAGTTTTTATATCGAAAGCCTTTCCCAAATCTATGATATATAAATATACTACTTATATTTCCTTAAAATTTTTATAGTGTTTTTCAACATTTTTATCACGGTAAAATACACAAAAACATAAAATGTACCATTTTAATCATTTTAAAGTGTACAATTCAATGGCATTTAGTACATTCACAATGTTTTGCTTCCTACAAGCCCCCAAAGACCACTTCAGCATCAGGGTACATTGTTAGGAAAGTTACATCTTTTATTACTGAAGGCAAATAATATTATCCAAAAAATTTTTTTAAATTTTATTTATTTTGGCTGCATTGGGTCTTCGTTGCGGTGCTCGGGCTTCTCGTTGCAGTGGCTTCTCTTGTTGCAGAGCACACGCTCTAGGCGCGAGGGCTTCAGTAGTTGTGGCTCGCAGGCTCAGTCATCGTGGCTCTCGTGCTCTAGAGCTCAGGCTCAGTAGTTGTGGCGCACAGGCTTAGTTGCTCCACGGCATGTGGGATCTTCCCTGACCAGGGCTTGAACCCGTGTCCCTTGCATCAGCAGGCAGATTCTTAACCACTGCGCCACTAGGGAAGTTCTATTATCAAAATTTAAATCTGTTTTCAGAAACTTCTACCCTATTGCCAAGATGCTGCACAAGTGCCACGATCAGAGGCAGAGAAACAAAAATGGCTGATGGAACACCAAAGAAGCCCAGTCTTGGAAGCAATCCATGAAGCCTTAGCTCTGGGCAACAAGTGTTTGAAGAAATTGTAAGCTATATCCTATGAGAGTATTGCAGATGTGCACTATTTCCTGGAGTGGATATTTTCATGATGCAGAGATTTTCACAGGACCACTTACAGCAGGCATCATCTGGGTCTAATCTGAGTAAAACATGTCTTTATTTCTCAGCTGAGTCAAATGACTCAACTTCTCCAGCAGTTGAAGCTACTCAGGAAAAAAATCAAAGAGATCCCTTCCATGAGCCATGGATCAGCAGAGACCCCGATGTGTAAATCGTGAACTTCAGTTTTACAGACTAGGAAGCAAGGTGTGGGTACCCCTCTGCACGCTTCTCAAGAGCTAGCTTCCAAGACAAGGTGACCCAGCATCCCACAAAGCAGGTGATCCTAGCATCCTTGATCTGCTATCTGGGAAGCAGCCTGAGACATATGCAAAGGGGTTGTGATAAGAAAGAGAACTCAGCCCTAATATCCCAAAGGTTGAGAGTCTCTAAGCAAAGGACTAGAGATGGCATCCCGCCAGGAGAGATTCATGGCGCGCTATCTCACCATCTCCTATTCACCTATGTCTGGGTGGGTCCCAGGAGTTGTCAGTGAGGACTGGAGCAGCTTGAAAAATAAAATCTGCCCACGTTTTAGGCTTGTTATTATTAGCTACAATTCCCCAGTGGGTATTTGTTTGGAATCAAAGAAAAAGCATTTACTGACTAGCTACCAGATTCAGGAAGCATATAGAGGATGGAGGCATTCATTGTGATCAACTCCTACTTTTAAGATGCTAGCGCAGTACAGTCAGCAGCATCGGGGCTCAGAGGACCCAGAGGTTGTACTCATTTTGTCCTATGTGCAGAAGCTGAAACCGAGCAGGACCCTGTGGGCTTCCTGGGCACGGAGGCCTGTGTCCCCTGTTTCTTGTAGGGAACAGACTCCAGCCTCTATGACCTTCCTTGAGTTCCAAAGGGCAGATTCAAACCATTGCTAATCAGGGAAGGGAGGGGATACAAAGACAAGGGAGGAGCTGCCAAAACACAATAATGCAGCCTTGGGGCAGGGCCCCCGGTTCCGCCTCAAGGGATATACATAACAATATCTTTGAGTTCTTTGTAGAAGTAAAACCCCCAATAAATGGAAGATGAAGTAATCCTCATTCCAGAGAGAAGGTCACGGTTTGATAGCCTCCAGAACTACAGAAGTTTATCCAGAGACCACCTGAGGCCAGATTAAAGGAGTGCAGGCCCTGTGTACACTCTAATCTTATCAGCAACCCTGCCCTTAAACCGATTGCTATAAAACTCCTCACCAAATTGATGAGAGAGCCAAGATTCTGGAGGGCAGCCTTTGTACAATAGTTATTTTTAAATACCTCTGGCTAAAAGGAAGCGGAGGAAAATAGTACTTTACATCCCACAGGAGGTATATCACTTTGAAGCAATGTCCCGAAGTTTCTCAAGGTTTCCTGCCATCTTTCGGCAATTAATAGCAAAAATGGTTGAAACACAAACTATTTGGAAGCATTACCTTGTCTTTGGAGAATATGAAGAGGGAGTTCTTGGGAAAATCAAGTCTGAATGTACCTTCTGATTAATGTCAGTTTTAATTGTATGTTAGGGGCATGGTAAACAAATGCAGGGGGTGAGCAAGGATATTTGCACTGTTGAGTTGGCCTCCTTCTGGAAATAGGGTGGGTACTACGTAAAGTTTGTAAAGCTTATTCCAAGGTATCCAAGCTATTAATGACTTAACTGTGCATTATGAGATTAATATCAGGGTGCCTTTAACCAAGCAGAGGAAGAGTCAAAAGCAATAGGAAGCAAAGCCTTCACAACATATCCTGCTCCATCAGTCCAAGTTCTTCAACCTTTAAAGAAATTGTTGTTGGGACAGCCATTGACTGGGTGATCATTACCCTGGTAGACCTTATAATGTAACCC
Organism: Globicephala melas; assembly: GCF_963455315.2. Classification (NCBI taxonomy): domain Eukaryota; kingdom Metazoa; phylum Chordata; class Mammalia; order Artiodactyla; family Delphinidae; genus Globicephala; species Globicephala melas. Next base: position 70,589,752 of record NC_083330.1, read on the forward strand.
CATGTCTTAGCCTTAACTGACCTAGTGAGTGCCTCATTATACATGCAGCAGGGGACTTTGAAGGATTAGAGATGAAGGTGCTAGAGTGAGACTCCAAGAAAAGAGAAGGCATGCAGTTTTCAACAGCAGGAGAACGTCAGAGAGTGAGACAGAGTACTCTACTCACAAGTCTGTGACTGGCCCTAAGATGGACAATACTGGGAAACTTTCAGGAATGTGTATACAGTGTGACTAGCAACATCATTTCCTGTTTCATAGATAGCATCTTTTTGTTGTCTTCTCACATGGCAAAAAGGGTGACGAATCTCTCCGGGGTCCCTTTTGTAAAAACACCGACTACTCAAGAGAACGCTGAGCTCATGACCTCATCACCTCCCAAAGGCCCCACCTCCTCATACTATGACCTCAGGGTTAGGATTTCAACATATGAATTTGGGGGACACAGACATTCAGACCATAACACCATGTGTTTTTTAATCGTATTGATTACTGATTTGATTTCTTTAATTGATAAAGGTCCATTCAGATGATCTATTTTTCTTTGTGAGAGTCTGGTAGTTGAATCTTTCAAGGGATCGATTCATGTCACCTACATTATCAAATTTGTGGGCAGAGTGTTCATAATATTCCTTTATAATCCTTTTAATGTCCATAGCATCAGTGATAACCCCTTTTTCATTTCTGATATTAGTCATTTGTTTCTTTTTTTTCTTGCTCAGCCTAGCTAGAGGTTCACCAATTTTATTGATCTTTTCAAAGAGCCAGCTTTTAGCTTCATTAAAAGTAATTTTTTAGAGAAGTAAAACACACATACGCACACACGAAAACTTCC